>NC_067478.1:42597638-42952638 GCF_947179515.1 Apodemus sylvaticus | reverse complement strand
CGCTCCCAATACAAATAGTATAGAAAGTCTAGAAAATCAAATGAGAAAATGACCCACACTTGCAGGTCTAGTATGAGCAGTCCCATCACAGGCACCATCAATGTCAGCCAGTCTGCCTTAGTTTAGTAATAAAGCAGAATCTAGGATGAAACCAAGTGGGAGCTGACAGCTCTTATGAGACAGGTGGGGCATGATGTGAATAAACAAGAAAGAGAAGTGGGAGATCATTATTTCACCAGACACACTACACAGTCCAGGCTGGCTTCCACATCCTCCCCCAGCCTCTCCGACAATGGATGGCAGGCCTGAGTCAACACACCTACTAGGACTTCCTAAAAATGGATTTATAGGAAGAAAAAATTGGAAATAGTGTTTGTTATTATATAAAACACTAATCTGTTCACAACTGAAGCCCTCTTCCCCCTCAACATTCTGGGATGGTATACATGTTAATCCAACCAACCTAAAGCTTTTTCCTATTACCAGCCTTCTACCAATCAGGAATGTTCATTTGCAAGTACAATTAAGAGGCCAAGGTGAGAGCATAGGCCTAAAATCCCTGTACTTGGGAGGCAAAGGCAGGAAGATCAGGAATTCAAAGTCATCTTCAGATACACACGTACTAAGTTTAAGGCCAGCCAGCTTGGACTATAAAAGACCCTGTCTCAAAATGAAAAATCAATTACATGCCAAAATGGAAAGGGCAATTAAATTAAAATGATGCTACTAAAGTTTGTTAAATCTTCATGTTTTATGTAGGCATTTAAATCATGAATTGTCTTTTAAAATCAGTATAAAAAGTTCCTACAATAACTGATTTAGGCAGTACGTACTTGTAATCCAGCATATAGGAAGCCAAGTTTGGAGGATCCCAAGGTTAAGAACACCAAAGAAAACCTCTAAAGAAATAGAAGGGGTCATAGAAAGTCTTCCAACCAAAAAAAGCACGGGACCTGATGCTTTCAGTGCAGAATTTTATCAGACCTTCAAAGAAGACCTAACACCAATACTCTTCAAACTATTCCACAAAATAGAAACAGAAGGAACACTACCCAACTCCTTCTACGAAGCCACAATTACGCTGATACCAAAGCCACACAAAGATCCAACAAAGAAAGAGAACTTCAGACCAATTTCCCTTATGAACATCGATGCAAAACTACTCAATAAAATTCTTGCCAACCGAATCCAAGAACATATAAAAATGATCATCCACCATGATCAAGTAGGCTTTATCCCAGGGATGCAGGGTTGGCTCAATATACGGAAATCCATCAATGCAATCCACTACATAAACAAACTCAAAGAACAAAACCACATGGTCATTTCACTGGATACTGAAAAAGCATGACAAAATTCAGCATCCTTTCATGCTTAAAGTCTTGGAAAGAACAGGAATTCAAGGCCCATACCTAAACATAGTAAAAACAATATACAGCAAACTGGTAGCCAGCATCAAACTAAATGGAGAGAAACTTGAAGCAACCCCACTAAAATCAGGGACTAGACAAGGCTGCCCCCTCTCTCCGTATCTTTTCAATATTGTACTTGAGGTACTAGCTCAGGCAATTAGACAACATAAGGAGGTCAAAGGGATACAAATTGGAAAGGAAGAAGTCAAACTATCACTATTTGCAGATGATATGATAGTATACTTAAGTGACCCAAAAAACTCCACCAGAGAACTCCTATAGCTGATAAACAACTTCAGCAAAGTGGCAGGTTATAAAATCAACTCAAGCAAATCAGTAGCCTTCCTATACTTAAAGGATAAGCAGGCTGAGAAAGAAATTAGGGAAATGGCACTCTTCACAATAGCTGCAAACAATATAAAGGACCTTGGTGTGACTCTGACAAAACAAGTTAAGGATCTGTATGACAAGAACTTTAAGTCTCTGAAGAAGGAAATGGAAGAAGACCTCAGAAAATGGAAAAATTCCCCATGCTCATGGATTGGCAGGATTAATATAGTTAAAATGACCATTTGGCCAAAAGCAATATACAGATTCAACGCAATACCCATCAAAATCCCAACTCAATTCTTCACAGAGTTAGAAAGAGCAATTCTCAAATTCATCTGGAATAACAAAAAACTCAGGATAGCTAAAACTATTCTCAACAACAAGAGAAATTCTGGGGGAATCAGTATCCCGGACCTCAAGCAATACTACAGAGCAATAGTGTTAAAAACTGCATGGTATTGGTACAGTGACAGGCAGGCGGATCAATGGAATAGGATTGAAGATCCGGAAATGAACCCACACACCTATGGCCACTTGATCCTCGACAAAGGGGCTGAAAACATCCAGTGGAAAAAAGATAGCCTTTTCAACAAATGGAGCTGGTTCAATTGGAAGTCAGCATGCAGAAGAATGCGAATTGATCCATTCTTATCTCCTTGTACTAAGCTCAACTCCAAATGGATCAAGGACCTCCACATAAAGCCAGACACTCTGAAGCTAACAGAAAAGAAACTGGGAAAGACCCTTGAGGACATCGGTACAGGGGGAAAGTTCCTGAACAGAACACCAATAATAGCTTATGCTCTAAGATTAAGAATTGACAAATTGGGACCTCATAAAATTACAAAGTTTCTGTAAGGCAAAGGACACCATCAAAAGGACAAATCGGCAACCAACAAATTGGGAAAAGATCTTCACCAACCCTATATCTGACAGAGGGAGCTAATATCCAGTATATACAAAGAACTCAAGAAGTTAGACCCCAGAAAACCAAATAACCCTTATTAAAAAATGGGGTACAGAGCTAAACAAAGAATTTTCACCCAAAGAACTTCAGATGGCTGAGAAGCATCTTAAAAAATGCTCAACTTCATTAGTCATTAGGGAAATGCAAATCAAAATAACCCTGAGATTTCACCTTACACCAGTCAGAATGGCTAAGATTAAAAACTCAGGAAAACACCAGGTGTTGGCGAAGATGTGGAGAAAGAGGAACACTCCTCCACTGCTGGTGGGGTTGCAAACTGATACAACCACTCTGGAAATCAGTCTGGCGGTTCCTCAGAAATCTGGGCAAATCACTTACAGAGGATCCTGCTATACCACTCCTGGGCATATACCCAGAGTATTCCCCAACATGTAATAAGGATACGTGCTCGACTATGTTCATAGCAGCCCTATTTATAAGAGCCAGAAGCTGGAAAGAACCCAGGTATCCCTCAACGGAGGAATGGATACAAAAAATGTGGTATATATACACAATGGAGTACTATTCAGCCATTAAAAACAATGAATTCATAAAATTCTTAGACAAATGGATGGAGCTGGAGAACATCATGCTAAGTGAGGTAACCCAGTCTCAAACGATCAATCACGGTATCTCACTAATAAGTAGATATTAGCCTAGAAAATTGGAATACTCAAAACATAATTCACACATAAAAAGATGTCCAAGAAGAACAGAGGAGTGGCCCCTGGTTATGGAAAGACTCAATGTAGCAGTATAGGGCAATACCAGAACAGGGAAGTGGGCGAACAGGGGGAGGGGAGAGGGCTTATGGGACTTTCGGGGAGTGGGAAGCCAGAAAAGGGGAAATCGTTTGAAATGTAAAAAAAAAAAAAAAAAAAAAGAAAGAAAAAAAAAAAGAACACCAAAGAAGTCCCAGACTAGCTTGGGTTATGAGATCCTTACTAAAAAATCAAAAACTAAATAAATAAAATAACTTGAATTAAAACAAGAAACACTCAAAGTTTAATAACAAGTCCATGGAGGTGGGCTGCAGTAGAAAAGCAGTGTGAGACATGCTTCAGCGAGCTAAGTGGAATCAAGTGTTGATGCATGCCATGGAGGGGTTCCAAGTAGTTACAGTAGGAAAGGTCAGACTTTATAAAAGGACACATACTACATGCTCCACTGACACAAAATTCTAAATTATACCAGCTCTACACTGTCAAAAATCAGTGGATAACTGGTAGCGAAAAGGGGCACGAGGAAGAAACTCTGGGAGTGGTGATTATGTTCATTCCTCTGAGTATGTGACCGTGTAATGGGTATAGACATACTCCAAAGCTCTAAACTGTGGCTTCAACACAGTTTGTTATTAATTTATTAGTATACCACTTATTATATTCAAATGTCTCCAAAGCTGTTATCAAAAGGAAGAATGAAAAGAGAGAAAGAGGAAATGGACTTGTTAATTTTTACTAAAATGTACAAGAAGCTAGAATATCTGCTTTATATACTTTTAACATCATGTTAGAACATGAAATCATCAGAGTATTTTAAAGTAGAAAACATATTAGTTTTAAATTTATTACCTCGCAACATTTAGGGATGGAGAGTTTTCAGTTCCTTTAAAACAAGCTTTTTTGACATGATCTCCTGAACCATGGCCAGTAACAGGTTTTTTTTCTTCTAGTAAAAAATCCCGGAATGACCTAGATGAAGGTGCGTGTAGAGATGCCCTGCAGAAAAAAGCAAAGATCATGTTAAAACCCTTTGTAAAGGGGCATGCATACAAGGGGACAATATAGAGTATAAAATTATCAAAGAATGAAAAAAATGTGAAAACTGATCACATAGATTTTTAAACAAAAACATTTAAAAACCACCACCACCAGCAGCAGCAGCAGCAGCAGAGCGATGATGACCAGACTGTCAATCAGACAATGGCCAGAGTCTGTCCACACTGACAGGAGACATACATCTTAAGATTAAAATGTTAGCAACCCCAAACCTAAAAGACAAGTGCAAAGAAAAACACCCCTAGGCAAACTAAACATCTGCCTTAAAGATAAAAGAAAGAGTCAGGTTCAGCACACTTAGCTCAGGGGTATATCCTGTCTAGCAGGCAAGAGGCCCTGAGCCAGATACCAAAGCCAGAAATCGAATGTTGGCAGGGCGGGGGCTTGAGAGGAGACAGAGGAGTATGTCACAATATGACAACATGGCTAGCTCTTTTCAGAAAGAGTAAAAGAAATCATTAGCACACCAAGAAAAAGAAACATGTCAGCCTGGCCTACATCTCCAAGGGAAGCTTTGAAGCCATTAACAGGCCTTGACTGTGTTAGGTGGGGGCCAAAGGCACCCAGCCAGGATCCCTGACCCAGACAGTAACCACTAAGGCTGCTTTGTAGGGAATACGCCATGGAACAACAGACGCTACAGGGAGCCACAGGAATCTCACAGGTAATGAGGAACCCACTGGAGTAAGTGTGGCAATCCACATGATCTACATGGTAAAAAATATTTAATCAAAGAATAAGTTCTCATGTACCAAAGAGAAAGAAACCTAGAGAATGAGCTAAGAGCAAACCACCAGAAAATGCACCAAATTTTCAACTCTACTGAATTTCTACTGAAATTACATATTATATTATAATTACATATATTTCAATTGTATTGCATTCTAGAATAGTTAAAACTAATCTGCCAGTAAAAAAGGAAATTACCAATCACTAGCTCTGGGACAAGAGTGGACCGCGATTAAAGAGAATATTCCAGTGAGAATGTTCTGAGAGGACAGTAATATCCAGTGATTACACAAACAACAATATACAATTAAAAAGAGCGATTTATTACAGAAATATTAAAAACACCTCAAAAAAGTCAATCAATACAACTCATCATATTAAGATGGCAAGATGAAGAAATCCCATAGAAAAACTATATAACAGGGTCAACGGAGGCAAAACAAACAAAATACTTAGGAATACTATAAGATTTGTACACTGAACATTATAAACACTGTTGAAAGAAACCCTAAGACTTAGTATACTCACAATTCAGAAAATACTAAATTGTCAATCCTCAAATTACTCTAGAGATTTAAGACAATTACCAGCAAAACCCCATCAGTCTTCATCTTTTTATAATGTATTAATTTTTGACAATATTTCTGTAGACATGGAAGAGATAAAAATATACACTTCTGGGCAAAGCCTGAGAGTTAATCGTTCCTGACTTCAGTGCTGGCAGGCGAGACTCGTCGTGTGGCTGCAGCGGAGGCAAGAGGCCCCAGGCCTGAGAGAATCATCCGGCCGCACCACGGCCAGCAGCATGTCCCTTCATTGGAAGACCTTCTCCACATTTAAGGTCACTGATTCTAAGTAAAATCTCAAGTAACAGGAGACAAAACAAATTCTTTACAAATTTGTATCAGAACCATTTTCTATGAAGGTATCTGTGTTGAAAGTTTGTTTGGAAGAACCACCTTCGGTTGCTTGGGGCCCTTATCTGAAGGTAAGGAGAGCGTGATGGGCAGAGACCACGGGTGACCGGGACACTGCTGCAGTTCCTCCTGCCAGACAAGCAGCTCACTTCCCTAAATGCAGGAACACTGCAAGGCTAAGAAAGCACGGGCTGTCGGATTCACTTTTGAACTTAGGAATTACCATATGTAGTCAACAGCATACACTCTGCCAAGTTCTTTCCAGAGAAAAACAGTTCTTTGTTTGGGATAAAACTCCTTAAAAATAATAACAACTACAGAATATCGTAAACTCACACACTCATTAGCTGTGCACAGAATCCACCTATAAAGCAGCTAACGCGGCAGTCTAAGCAAGCCATGCCTTTCCACTGTGTATGCCCAGATTTAAAACAGTGTCTCGTTTCCCACAATTTTACTTTCCGAACTTGGGCTTTGGCTATTTTCTATCTTAAAAGCCACAGAAACTTTATGGAGAAATATCTGCAGACATTTATATCCATACAAAAATTAGTCAGGATTTTGTTCCTTCATCTCAGCAAATTTAATGAATAAAATTTCGAGGTGAAAAAGGTTAAATAACTCCAATTATTTTACATAAACTAGCTCAAAGGAATTTATATTCAGACATCAAGCCAAACCACAAAGACCATACATTTTCCACAAGAAGTGAAAAATATATTTCTCCAAGTAAAACATCTGAAAATTAAACGTGCCCAGATCCCACATACATTCAGTGTTTCGCATCACTTTTAAAATTCAACTGGCTGGAACTTCACTCTAATGCAAAGCCCCACGATAGGTAGTATTTTCCATCGACACACCCAATTGTAGGTAGTAAAGGGTCCAACTATATCTTGGGAATGTATATGGAGTTAGTGCATGCATATGTGAACAGACTAGTAAAAACACTTCCACAACCACGGTGTAAAATCTAGCAGGCTAATATGTGTTTTAATTAACTGCAAATTTAACATTAATATAAAGACAAATATGAAAACATCCACAAATGTAAAGTTTAATTACATGATTCTACAGATAATAAAATATAAGTAGCTAAAAAGAACCACCGCCATAATACATTCTGTAAAGATAGCCTACAAATTAAAATGCTAATTTTGGATTTTCTACTTTTCTAAACTAGAATATAATTTAAACTCTGCCAATTATTTTTCAATTAGTGTGTATACAGAATTGTGTCTCAGAATAGTCACCGTACATTACACATGTTTCACTGTATAAGTCCTATATTACGTAAAATTATGTATTATGCGAAATGTTGTCCTTTTTAAGTATGCATTCTGTACAAAACTAAGGATTATAATATAAAAAACAGCAAATTCTCTGGGGGTTTTTGTCTGAAGTTCAAATTTATTAAGCTTTAAATTTATCGGAGAAAACCACTCAACAAATAGTAATATTTATTTTAACTTGTATTCAATGTACCTCAAAGCTCCTAAAAACCGATTATTAGCTATTTTATACAATGTATTCTTTACGTTTCTAAGAAACGTTTTCCCGTCTGTGCCAATAAGATAAAATGCATATAACCTCACTGCCTATTATAATCATATACTATGTATATTATCCTATATAGGTATCTAAATATATATATATACTTAAATGTACATCCTTAAAAGTTATTTCAGTTTAGTGTTTAATGAGTACAAATAAGAGCAAACATGTATCCTAAAGAATTTCACAGGAAGGGGGTCTGGAGGACCCTGAGGCAGCGCAGGAGTACAGCTCAGTGGTAGAGCACTTGCCTTGCACACCTCAAGCCCTAGGTTCAATCTCTAGCACAAAAGAAAAAAATCTTTAAGAGAAAACATCTCTAAAAGTCTAAAGTCTTGCATATAAAATGATAAAAGAACATTAAGCATAAACCAGACACCGCTTCCATTTAGAAGTCAAAATAATCTCTATTTGGTCGGTTATTTAAATGGTCTTTTGATATCTTAAGATATGAAATTAATCACTGATTTGTTTACTCATCAGTTTTTCAGTTGCATTTTTATAGAGAAGAATGCATAATAAATATCATTTATATTTTATCATGGCATAATTATTTTTCAAAGAAAATATCGTCATGTTTCTGTCAAACTTAGTGACATTTTCTCCCCATATTCCTAGAATTCTCCTTAACAAGCAATAGTGGATTCCCTGTGCATTTAGGAAGACAGTGCCGTCCGCCTGGGGCTTAGCTCACGATGCTAATGATTACTAGGAAAGAGTTCACTAAATCTGAACATCAAAATCTGAGGTTTCAAATACTTGATTACTTTCCCCTAAAATCCCATATAAAGTAAACAGAAAATAATCAGAATAAAGTTGTTAAATCCACAGCTATTAAGTCACAGCAGCCTGAGGCCAGCACAGCTTTGCAGTAGACAGCTACAGGGACAACTGGTGTGAGCTCCCAAGAAGACAAAACTGACAGGACAGGGAAAAAAACCCACGAGTCCTGTCTGCTGGAGCCACGCCAGAGACCAGATTTTTGGTGGTGTGGCTGTGGTGCCGGAAGTCACCTACCTTAGCGCAAGGTAAAGCTGAAGTCGCAAGTCAAAGGGAAACAGGAATAAGCTGTGTGCTATGTTCCAAGACTGATTTTGAAATGATAAACCATGTGAACCAAGTACCCACAGAAACCTCTTTATCCTGAACAGCTTCCAGAATGCTAGCACCTAACACAGAGACCTTGTCAGCAGAGACAGAAGTTGCTCATTAGAAAACTAAGATCTCGAACACTCCTCCACTGCTGGTGGGGTTGCAAATTGGTACAACCACTCTGGAAATCAGTCTGGCGGTTCCTCTGAAAACTGGGCACCTCACTTCCAGAAGATCCTGCTATACCACTCCTGGGCATATACCCAGAGGATTCCCCACCATGTAATAAGGATACATGCTCTACTATGTTCATAGCAGCCCTATTTATAATTGCTAGATGCTGGAAAGAACCCAGGTATCCCTCAACAGAAGAGTGGATGCAAAAAATGTGGTATATCTACACAATGGAGTACTATTCAGCCATTAGAAACAATGAATTCATGAAATTCTTAGGCAAATGGATGGAGCTAGAGAACATCATACTAAGTGAGGTAACCCAGACTCAAAAGGTGAATCATGGTATGCACTCACTAATAAGTGGATATTAACCTAGAAAACTGGAATACCCAAAACATAATCTACACATCAAATGAGGTACAAGAAGAACGGAGGAGTGGCCCCTTGTTCTGGAAAGACTCAGTGAAGCAGTATTCAGCAAAACCAGAACGGGGAAGTGGGAAGGGGTGGGTGGGAGGACAGGGGGAGAGAAGGGGGTTTACGAGACTTTCGGGGAGGGGGGGGCTAGAAAAGGGGAAATCATTTGAAATGCAAATAAAAATATATCGAATTAAAAAAAAAAAAACTAAGATCTCTGGAGATGAGAAGGACACCAAAGGGATCACCAACATATGTGGCTCCCAACGGGAGTCTGCAAGGCATGCATTATCAGTTATACACACACAGGCAAGCGGGATTTCCAACCAGAGCACAAAAGCAAAATAACCAACCAACTAATTCAGCAAGACATAAAAATGAACCACAGCACTGACTATGGTTCATTTTTGCAACAGCAAAATGGAAATAAATAGCAGTGTCAATCACATGCTAGTTTTGATGTTTGTTTTATGAATCAGACATTATGATTTTTTGGACTTCCTTTATCAATATATTATAAGATACATCTACATGGTTTCATTACTTTGTAGTATTATACTTTAAAATGTTTAAAACATGTTCAGCCATTCATTTATGACAGCTAACAAGATCGTTACCAAGATGTAGTTATTGGAAGTAATGACAATGTGGGCATTCTTAGCGTGTATACGTTGATCACTGCCGCATACATACCAAATGGGAGAACACTTACAGAGGAGATGGATCTATCATAGTATCTGGGTCTTGAACACTATAAAAAGGCACCGCAGAAAATGAGGCAGACCACAGAACACAGGGGCCAAGAAAGACATTGCCAGGAAAAAGCCTAAAACTCCCTTTCCTTGTTTACTGCTAGCTTTTTAAAATAAGTCAACTGATACACAGTAAAATCCACATTATTCAGCTCAGAGGATCATCATATTTAACTTATCCTCTCAGACTGCAGCATCCAGCATGGTCACCCATGCTGTGTGTAGAGTAAAGCACTCCGTGCTGTGCCAGTCCCACGGCCAACCTTCAACAGCTCTGAGCTGGCTTCTCCCACTTGCTGTCCCTTCGCTTCCTTTCCCACTGACCATGTTTCAGCTCCCGGTGCTTTGACAGGCAATGACTTAGATCTACAAGGTGATGTTCAGAACAAAATCGACAGTCTGCTAGTCTCTCCAAAATAATTTACACTTTCAGTGGTGGGGAAAACAAACAACACAAGTCTTTCACTTCCAGGAACAGAACAACAGGCAGGCAGGACAGAAGCCCCAGACCACTGTGACACTGTGACCCAGGAGCCTCCTGGCCCCCCTTGCACCTCCCACTATCCATGGACCTTTCTCTTCAACTGCATTCCAAGCATTATGACATGAGTTTCCACAAAAGAAACTGGAAAGGTAGCAAGAAAACATTTCACACTGCTCATCTTTGGAGATGACTCCTACTCCGGTGGCCTTCATGGAAGACCGTGATGGTACAAACTCCAACGATAAAACAGAGTGGGCAGCGCTGCCCGGACAACTGAGCGCTGCCTCCACTGTGCCATGCGAGACAACCAAGCATGCATGCAGAAGGACAAAGTGAGCAAATACTAAACATCAAGTTCACTTTTGTGAAATTTTAGTGCTCATTTCTTATCTGAGAATGAAACACTAAATTATTTTCAACAGAAACTACAGACTGAGCCAGGCAGTGGTGGCGCATGCCTTTAATCCCAGCACTTGGGAGGCAGAGGCAGGAGGATTTCTGAGTTCAAGGCCAGCCTGGTCTACAGAGTGAGTTCCAGGACAGCCAGGGCTACACAGAGAAACCCTGTCTCAAAAAACCAAAAACTACAGACTGGCAAGATTGACAACAGAGTAGAATGTCAACATTCACTTGAAACCATGATGTCTGTTAATACATCTAAAATTAACAGTAAAACTTTTTTAAAAGCTGTATTACACAAGTTCCAACATTTAAGTTTAAAGACAACGGGAATGAAATATTTAAAAAGACTTTAGAAACACATGCAGGGGAAACGCAGAGGCCAAGAACCACCACTGAAGCCAAGGCGAGGCCTCTACAGTTGTAAAGACCAGGGCATACCATGCATTCACTGGCTTGGGGGACTTTGAAGGAGCTGTCAGAATGGGTTCCATGCTGTTTGTTCCTGAATTGTTTTCTTTGGTGGTCAGTGCAATCATTTTCCGCTGCTTCTGAGAAAGTTTGATTCCATGAGAAATAATTTTTCTAAAAATTAAATTAGAGTAAATCAATTACTTCTACTGGCTTCACTGTTTCTGAAAAATCTTGGTTTCCTAAGAAATTATACTAGAAACAAACCACTCAGAATTAATCTGTGCTTAAAGTTACCCTAACATGTTTCCTATTAAGTTTCAACAGTTAAAATGTCAGTTTATCAACAATGGTTAAACATGAGCCCCAGAATGGAACTTGTATCAGGCAAGTATTATATATTACATGTATTATGCATTTCTCAGAAATAAGACATCCAACAGCCACTTCCACGGTGACTGTTCTCCAGTGTGTCACACTATACGCAAATGCACTAGTGCATCCGCCTGACCAACATTAGCACATGGCTAGCAAACAGTACTGAGGCTGTTAGCTGGAAGAAGGCTTATACCTATTATATCAAATGCACAAAAATAACAGATCTACAATATCATCCCAATTCTGTAGGACGGAAATACAATACAACATGATCTTTTTTGGTCTGAAGGGTTTTGTTTTTTTTTTCACCAACCCTAAGTTTGACTTTGGTGCTGCGCCATATTTCTGTCTGTTTTCTTCTGTTTCCATGATGGTTCTAAAATCCACGGGAGGACTCACAGGACTAAAAGACATAAAAGAAAGTAATAAAGCATTCGTTACCTATACACCCAACATCAAACTTAACTGAACCCATAATTATATGTAAGACTGGTAAGAACTAATTTATAGTCTAAGTAATAATTAGATTCATTTTGTTAGCTTCAACCACCCTCAAAAGAATTTATTCCCATAGATGCCTATAACAACTAAATACTTTAAAGCTCTTTAAGCTGAGTGATAACCCTGAAATTATTCTACTAACAAAACAAAAAGCCAGACAACAGGAGTCCTGGGTCACGTTAGGCAAAAGAACTCACTAAGACTCTAGTTAACTTCTTATCCTTCCAGATAAATGAAGTTTGACAATCATTTTATTTTTAAAAAGGAAATAAAATCATCACTACCATCTATTAACAAAAATAGGCACTTTTCAGAAAATATGGGAGTGTTCAACAATACTGGAGACCCTAGGGGTGGGGGGCTGCAGTTTAAGGATAAAAACATCTATAATCTCTGGATCAGTTTCTGGTATAACTAAGAATACTTTGCATTATTACATATTAAAGGGTGCTGTATCATTTACTTTCTTTCACTAAGAAATTCTCCAGCTAGTCATGGCAGGGAAGCTATTCCCATGAAATCCTAACACTAAGGCTGTCTTAAGCACAGTCTGCATAATGATACTACCAGGAGACATGTCAACATAGAGGGACTTTCAGGAAGCCCCTCCCACAGATGAAGATGCTATAGGCAATCAATGGTCGCAGAGAAAAATAATCAGTTTACCCTATAGACAAGCTCCCTAATAGGCTATCCAATCCCAAATATTTAATTTGTACATATGAGGCACACTAAAGGAATTCATTAATGTGTGTGTATATGTGTATGTATGTCTGTGCATATATGTAAATATGAAGAAATATCAATTACAAATGAAGAGGTGAATTTGAGGGAAGACAGGAGTTGGCGGGGAGCAGTGCAAACAATGTGTCTGTGATTCTCAAAAGAATAACAATATAAATTAAAAATAATTATTATGAAAATACCAGTATTAAAAACTCTTTTAAAAAATAAAAATCTGTGCACTATTCTCACTAGGCAATGGTGTAGAATTTCTGGTGCACACACTAAACCTGAGAAGTCTGTGAGCTAAACACACTGTGAACGTACATGGAAGCAGAGAGCCAGCCTCACTGTTGGCTTCACACCAGCTGTTCTGTAAATGTTTACCAAAACAATTACAAGAGGGCTCTAGGTGTTCACAGAAATTATGTATCACTGATGAGATCACAACGAATTACCTATTTGCTGGACCTATTATAGATGGTTAGCAATTTTAACACATGTAGATAATTTTCTGTGTATTAGGATAAATTTGTATTCTTTATTATATTCATTTGGCTAAAAAAAAGAGTAGTACTCTTTCAGAGACAGAAAAGAATGAAAATCCCACCCGCTGCAATGGCCGCACCAGGCTGGGACTCAGGTCGATTTTCACTTTCTTTCCTGTCCTCCACTACAAACTCCTGAGTGGACTTAAGGCCCACTCCATAGAATGGAACCCATGCCTGACACTGCTTGAGAAGCCAAAAACATCAGACAAGAGAGGCCATAGGCTCTGCTGCTGTTCTGCTAAATGAACAGAGCAATGACTGCTAATGGCATTCAGCTATACCCATAGGACAGCGTCGCACTCAGCCATCAGAGACGCTTCCTCCACCCTGCAGGAGATGGGAACACATACACAGGTCCACAGCCGGACACTGAACAGAGAAGGCTCCGGAACACACTCTTAAATGGTATATTTTAATCAAACCCCTGTCCCTTCAGGCTGTGAGAAGTATGTGGGAGAGAAGGCAGAGATATTTTAAGAGCTCAACAGGATGGGGGACATTAAGGAAACAGTGTCTTCTAGACACAACAGGACTGATGCCCAGGTGAGTTCAGAGACTCTCAGCATGCACAGGGCCTGCATAGGTCTAAGCCTGATGTGGTCCCAACACTGAGATAGGGAAGCGGACATGAGCTCCTGCCCTTAACCCAGATGCTGTCTCTAATTTATAACTGCTTACAAATGAAAAATCAGTTTTTACCAGTAAAGTCTCACTGGGGAAACAGATCACTCTTAAGGGTAGACCCATACCCAGGCATAGATGACCAACACAAAATGAAGTCAATAACATTGTCTCATATTGCTTTGTTTGGGCTTTTTTTCCTGATTTTGTGTGTGTGTGTGTGTGTGTGTGTGCGCGTGTGTGTCTATTGTACAGTTCCTGTGGAGGGTTTGTTTTTGTTTTAATTCTGGTGATAATTTTGTTTGGTCAGTTTTTGCCTGTTTGTTTTCTAAAAGAGAAAGAAGGAAGGTGCAGAGTTGGACAAGTGCAGTGGTGGGGAGGATCTGGGAGGAGATCAGGGAGGGAAAGTGTGACCAAAATATAGTGTATGAAAAAAGATACTTCAATGAAATAAATTTTAAAAAAAGAAGAGAATATCCTACCTGCAAGAGCCAGCCACCCAACTGGAAGAGCCTGCCGCGTCCACTCGGTTACTGGGGATGAGCTGAGGGGCAGACTGAGTCCTTGGTGATTTTTCCCATGGTTTTAGATCTTCCCTAGGACATGCAGGAGGTGCACCATTCACAAAGGGCTTAGCTTTCCCCTGTGAGGAAACAGGAGACAAAGTAGCAGTTAACAGCAGGCACCAGGCTGCGTAGCTTAGCAAGGATGGTTAGCTTAGCAAGGATGGTCGGTGACACTTAGCCAGCTAGTACAGTCAACTTCTGTGTCTCCATGCCCACGGCTTAGGAGGCCTCACACTCATCACTTACAACTAGCTAGCTACTGTGGACACAGGAACAGAAATGCACACATTCAACTTCTACTTAGACAAACAGCAAACAAAATTAAAATAAAAGTAGTACATATAAGATATGAAGCAGCAATATTAAAATCGGTATTTTAGAAGTAAAATTAACTTTAGATTTGAAAATTTGGTACAAATTTCTTATAATTTACTTGATGAGTAGCAGTAAAATACTATTGACAGTTCTGAGGGGTCCTAATGTCATTGCTAGTATGAAAGGCTCAGAATGGTTTGAAATGGCACAGGGACTGTAAAAAGACAGTCATGTATTCTCACAGCTTCTACATCCTTACACCTCAACTGTCCTTCAAATTAACCTGATGAGAACAACAATTTCCCTCAAATTTCTATATTAAACTTGAACTTTCTGTAAGAAGAATAACTTTATAGTCTCAGAAATTGTAGGTATAGCCGGGTGATCATGTTTGTACAACAAAAAAATTTCTAGATGCTCCAATATGTTTTATGAATGCGGCCAAAGTTGTAGGGATGCCTCAGTTTCTAAAGCTGTAGCTGTATTCCTTCCTGTGGGGAACAAGCACAGAGCAGGAATTCAAGGGCATCTAGGGAAGCCTCCATCCAGCGCTAAGCAGAGGAGCCCCGCACTGAAGCCAGCCAGAGCAGAGCAACAGCTCTCTGGCTGCTTGTGCTCCAGTGAACACCATGAAAGAGAGACACGGGAATTTGAAAGCAGTCTTACTTTTAAAATCATTTTTTCTGAAAATTCATTTGAATAAGCATTTTCTGAAATATTTCTGAATTTTTGCTGCAAATATACTTTTCAATGTATATTCAATAATACTATATTATTTATATCAATATATTTTACCTGCAAAAAGATTAGAATGAAGTTCATAAAGGATTCAAACTACATTAAAATTTCTACAATTAAAATAATTACACAATACAGGGAAAATACTAACCTTATACATATTACTTTTGTTAACACTAGGGGAGTATTTCAAAGTTTAACAAAATGTAATGAAAATGAAGGTAAAATGTGAGCAGCTCTACATGAAGGTAAGAGAGCAAGGCTTGCGGACCAACCTCAGCCTTATCCGGGTGAAAGCCTGCTGTAAAGTCAGGCGACTGGAGGTCTCTGGGACTACCCACTCCTGCATAGCTGCCTTCAGAGTCTGAGGTCAACAATTCTGGAAGAGACTCCACAGAATTGGTCTTTGCAGACTTAAGTAATCCTAAAATATAAAATAAAATAAATAAACTTTAACCACAGACATATTAAGCAGATGTGTTACACTCAGTGAACTAAAGGGAAAGCAAAAAGTTTCCTGATCCACATGGTAATAAAACTTAAATTTCACACACCGCATCAGCATGCACTATTTAAACTAAGGTGACAAAGACATTGGTTAAGTGAAAGATCAATATGAAAGAGATTCTAACATAACTGTTTATTCATCCTAAGTACCTAATAACTAATCAATAAGACTCAATGACACAGAGCTCCGTAAGATCTGCTTTAAAAGAAGTAGGTGGGTGGGTGGGTGGGGAGCACCCTCATAGAAGGAGGGGAATGGGGAAGGAATAGGGGGATTCAGGGGGGAAACCAGGAAATGGGATAATATTTGAAATATAAATAAAGAAAATATCTAATTAAAAAAAAAGATCTGCTTTGAAGAGCAGATTAACCTCCTTCCTCTGGAAAGGTAAGATGGGGGAAGAGATGATGGGCTTCACACCAACACAGGCCCTGCCTGTCCCTTTTCAGCAGTCTCCCTGCATAGAAGTCACTGTGCTCAGCAAGGAGACAATGGCTCCCCTGTGAAGAGGAAGCATCTCAGGGTCCCTGTCGCAGCAGACAGCCCATGAGCACAGGCTCCTACTGACCCCTAGTGGAGAGCTGGTCAGTTTGTTTTCTGTAAAAATTCTGTCACTGAGATGACCTAAATGCCTGCGTCTGAAATCCCTAGTGTCAGGGTTCACCACAAACATAATATACAGTAAACTGCTACTTGATTTCAGGTGATAATTCACACATCTTGAATTTATTAGAGCCTAAATAAAGTGTCAAAAGATCCTTGATGCTGGGCGGTGGTGGCACACGCCTGTAATCCCAGCACTCTGGGAGGCAGAGGCAGGTGGTTTGAGGCCAGCCTGGTCTACAGAGTGAGTTCCAGGACAGCCAGGGCTACACAGAGAAACCCTGTGAAAAAACCAAATCCAAAAAAACAAAAACAAAACAAAACAAAACAAAAAAGATCCTTGATGATGTAGACCTTAAGTGAGCTGTAAAAGCTAATTTAAATACATCAAGGGTGCTGTCTCTTATATGCTCAGAAGTATTGTTCTTTTAAAGAAATTGCCATTAGTAAGAATTTGATGGGGCTGGAGAGAAGGCTGAGTTTAAGAGCACTGACTGCTTTTCCAGAGGTCCTGAGTTCAATTTCCCGCAAGCACTTCCAATGCCCTCTTCTGATGTGTCTGAAGACAGCGACAGTGTACTCATATACATAAAATAAATAAGTAAATCTTCAAAAAAAAAAAAAAACCATGGCAATAACATTCATTTTCCTTACTATCATGTATTTATTTGAAACAAATTTTTATTTCAGAAATTATACTTAAAACTGTATGCTTTCAAAACCCATGAAAATCAAGAGAATTAAATGAATAATTATCACAGCAATCAGTTATTTTTGGTCAAAACAAAACACTTTGTCTAGACCACTTCTCTAACTTTAAGGATTAGCATCCAAGTTAGATCTCCACACAACTCTTTTTGGTGAAATCTGCCTGGTACTCAATTTTCCTTTTGGTCTCCAGTTAAGTTTCACTCTTTCATCATTATCTGCTTGGGCCACAGAAATCATGCAACACCAGAGCATATATGGAACCAGATTCAAAAGAGCAAATGCCATTCATTTGTCATCACTGCAGATATCATAACTTTTCCAGGTTTATTTCCTGAAGTTTAAAGTAAGGGGCATAATGTATTTCTTCACAAATCTCCTCCAACTTTGAAATGTCAAGACAGGATATATGTGTGTGTGTGTGTGTGTGTGTGTGTGTGTGTGTGTGTGTGTGTGTGAACACATAACAGAGGTGTTAAGATCAGATCAGGTATGATAACCTCATGGGGGTCAGCCCTCACTGTGCATCTTGTTTGAAATAGAATCTCTTAACTGTTTTCCTACTACGTCTACCAGGCCAGGCTAGATAGCTGTGTGATTCAGTGGATCTCTCTGTCTGACTCCCATCTCCCAACAGGTGCACTAGGATTATTTATGTTCCCACTATGCATCCAGCATTTATGGTGGTTCTGAGAGAATTCAAACTCAGGACCTTACTTGCGCAGCTAATGCTTTTATCTACTGAGCAACTCCCTAGCCCATGAGACTCCAAGACTCAAGTACACACACACTCATTTACTCATACTCACACATAAACACACTCTCACACTCATATATACACACTCACAAGCACACATACACTTATGCACACACATATGCACACATACTTAAGTGAATCATACTACTTAAATCAAATCAAGTATCTACTTCTTTAAGTCATGATAGCTGAAAGACCCCCAGTTTCACAACTGTCCATTCAGCCAAGCTTTTATCAACACTTATGCTTTGTCCTTAGACTAGAGTTAATGTACTGAACAGAGAATTCAAAATCACAGACTTTTATACTTGAAAACACCCCAAGATGTGTCATTCTCATCTCTAGATCTACCTTCAATGCTTTGTAGTCAACCTAGGCAAATAATCTCTCTTTTAAAAAGTATCTTTTGTGTTACTTAAACTAATTATTCTTGGTATTATTTCCTTCACTTGTAGCAAATATCAAGTACCTTATTTGTAAAATAAAAATAAAAATAAAAATAAAGAAAAAATTCTTTCTTTGCCTTGGATAAAAGCCACTTTTTCCCAAGGGACACAAGGCAATATATCGGGCAGGTTGTCTGTGAATGCTGTGATAAAAAATAAGGTACTATGCCTGACTGCCACATGCTAACATACCTACCACCTCACTAGCCATATGGTAATCTCTACAAACAAAAAGCAAGGGAAACTTAGCTAAGAGAAACTAACCAGCAAAGGCAGTATGAAATCTTCATAGAGCAACAGACACCTTAGTGGCTAAAACAGCTCTAAAAACACTCCGAGTAGTCCTGGAAATCTGGATACAGAATCTAACGCTAGATAAAGGCAACCAACTGTGTCAAACATCTGATACTGGTATTGGGTTTAGACGACAGTGCTAAGAGAGTCATATTTATGAGAACATCACATCTGCAAAGTATTCCACGTGGGTCAGCTACAAACAGCTTCATCAGTATGCCCAGTGTATGTGGAATGTTTAGAGAGCCAAGTAGGCAATAAGCAACTGTGTTTCTATGAAGACACAACAGGAAACACTGGCCTGACATGAATGTGGCTCAGAGTCAGTCCCTAGAACCACACAAAGAAAAGTGTGTTTTAGACAGAAGGAAGAAAATTAACAATGTGGCAATTCACAGTGACTCTAAATAGATTATAAAGGTGTTCATAACTTGTGTGTGTGCACATGTGTGTGCCTGCATGCATCTTTTACAGTTTCAGTAAGTAAAGATTTTCAAAATAAGTCTGGTAGATGCAGCAGCAAGTAAGGGTTCTTGCCACCAAGCACGATGACCTGAACTTGATATCTAGACCCACATAGTGCTGAAGGAAAGAAATCACGCCTCGAAGTTGTCCTCTTGGCCTCCACACAGACCAAAAGGATGCTAAAACACACTGACCTGCGGACGGTGGACTCTGGAGAACATCTGAAAGATTGTAGCCTCCTGAACTGTCTGAACGCTTCCGTGGCTTCTTTTTAGCTCTTGTTTTCGCCTTCTTGAACATAGTTTCCCTAGGAAATCAAAGGTACAATCAACAGATGAAAAGAGTTTGGTCAAACAGAAACCACGTAAGGATACGCAGGCACCAGGAAGACCTGGGCAAATCACTAACCTTACTAGTTGGTACATTAGTGTCATCTATTCCTTGCTTTAGTGCCAGCACTGCCATGGAAGTTAAAAGAACCTAGTAGTGGCTACAAAGCCACTAAAGAGCAGCTCTGAGAGTTCTGGGTGACCATGTCACCAAGAGTCATTACAAAGGCTACCAAGTGACAGAGAACACAAGCAGGTTGAGACACACCCACTTCCACAGACACTTCTCCAAGAACACCAAGCACACTTGATCTAAGATGTGGGCCTAGTCACACATATGCAGCATGCTACAAAGCTGCTCAAGGACTCCAAGGGCAAGGGGATGTCAAGTTCACAAAGACAAGAATGAGGACACACATCTGTACCAAAAGGAAGTGACGAGAGCTGAACGACATCCTGGCCATGATAAGGAAAACTGTTGTCAAGCTGGGCTGAGCCTCCTCTACTCACAATAAAGCCTTTAGAAAGCAAAATGGCACAACACTCAACAGTTAAATGAACTATAATCTTCAAAAAGAAACACATCAGTGCGTGTGCATGTAATGTATGCTTGTGAGGGCATTGGAGGTCCTGCTCCAACCACCTTCTACGTCATATCGCATCAACACCCCAGCCCCCTGCCTTGAGCCTGCAGCCTGGTTGGCCAGCAAGCCCCAGAGATCCTCCTATGTCTCACCTCCCAGTGCTGCAGGACTTATAGGCAGATGGCCAGATTTGGGATTTAACCATGAGCTGAGTGCTGTACAGTAGTCTTCATTCCCATGGAGCGATCTTCCCAGCCCTTATGGTAGTTTTTTAGAGCATTTGAGTGAATTAAGTACTATGAATCAGTAAAGGGATCTGTGAGTGGCAACAACTTTCTTATTTTAATGAAATGTCTACCATCTCATTATATACTACATCATACAAGCCAGCTTTGAACACTCCATTTTGTGGCAGTTATATGAGTTAACTCAATGTTTAAAGATTTTATAATTTCAATATCATGTGTTATATACATTTATGAATATGTCTAAATTTCATTGTTCAAAATGATATCACACATCTGAAAAAGAGTTTAGAAAGTAATCAAAAGAATATTTCAGGAACTCAAGAATAATTGAGGTATACAGTTGTCTAGAGTAAATGACCTTCACACCCAAAGACTTCACACTACCAAGTTATTTGTCCCCCAGAAATAAATAATTGTGTAACTAATGTGATCCTATAATACTAATTAGGTATTCTATGTAGAGATTGCTAAAATTGTTAGAAAACACATTTTGATGAAGGACCGTCAAATATCACTTTTGGGGGTCTCAGTATGAAATGGGGATCTGTCCTCCCACAGACTCACATATTCAAAGTGATCCCAGATGGAGTAAGGCTCAAAAGTAGGGTCACAGGAAAACCCTGGATAATAAGTTCAACTTCACCAATGAATTTACAAATTTATCACACTGTAATGAACTATTCAGAAGGATAAATAAGACCACTGGGGTATTCATGGAAGTGTATATCGCATCCTGGCCCTATTGTAGGAATGATGTTTTTGTACTCTATGTAAAGGATATCCTTGTGTTATTGCAATGCTAATTTCTCTGCAGACACAGCATTTTAACGCTTATGTCAAGAATCTCCTGTCTAAAGTTTGTATAAACAATTCTTAGTATTTATTCTCTCCTTTGTCAATAAATGCTGATAACCCAATGGCTGGGCAGAAGGGAGAATAGGGCAGGATTTCCTCCAAGGAGAGGAAGGAGAGACAGAGGAAGAAAGATTCAGATCTGCCATGAGGAGTAAGGAGGAAAGAGTTCTTGAGAGTTCAGCAGAAAAATGGAAGGCCTAATTGCAGGTATGATTGAGATCACAGCTGGGAGGTAGCCAGATTAGTCTAGGGGATTAAGATGGACTGCCTTGGTATGAGGTGAAGCTTTAAAATAGTAAAAACAACATTTACGCGGCTGTTCTCGCTCCTGGGCCTAATGAGGTGAGCAGCCCTGCTCTACCAGCACTGCTGTGATACTCTGCAGACCAACCAGCCAGATGCGGTACTGGATGCTAAGACCTTCACCTTTAACTTGTTTTTCTCTGGGATTTTTTTATAATACCAAAAAGCTAATGTAACCAAAAGGTAGTCACCATCGACTGAAGCAGTCAGGGTCTACAGAGAGGACACTAAGAAGATACCAAGCCGGGAGATGGTGGCGCACGCCAGTAATCCCAGCCCTCTGTGAGGCAGGGATTTCTGAATTCCAGGCCAGCCTGGTCTATAGAGTGAGTTCCAAGACAGCCAGGGCTATACAGAGAAACACTGTCTCAAAAAAACCAAAACCAGAACCAGAACAAGAAGAACAAGAACAAGAAGAAGAAGAAGAAGAAGAACAAGAACAAGAAGAAGAAGAAGAAGAAGAAGAAGAAGAAGAAGAAGAAGAAGAAGAAGAAGAAGAAGAAGAAGAAGAAGAAGAACAAGAACAAGAACAAGAAGAACAAGAAGAACAAGAAGAACAAGAAGAACAAGAAGAAGAAGAAGAAGAAGAAGAAGAAGAAGAACAAGAACAAGAAGAACAAGAAGAACAAGAAGAACAAGAAGAAGAAGAAGAAGAACAAGAAGAACAAGAAGAACAAGAAGAACAAGAAGAACAAGAAGAACAAGAAGAACAAGAAGAACAAGAAGAAGAAGAACAAGAAGAAGAAGAAGAAGAAAAAAATACCAACCCATCTATGGTTACTACATTACTACTCACTGGACCCGCTCTTGTCCAATCTCCCAAGTACAAACCTGTAATCTTCAAGCAAGATGGAGGAGGACAATCATTCAGCCAAACAGGACTCCAGAAAGGGATGGAATCCACTTGTTCTAATATTCATGAGCCTGGCTACTATAACTGCCAAGCACTTCCAGAACTGTGTCAATTTGTATTGTCATTACCACGGAGCGGCAAGGTTCCAAATCCCAACGCCAGTCTCACCTCCTGACCACAGCTGGCACGTTCCTGTTCTTCAGGCTGTAGTGCAGCTGCTTGCCGCTTCAAATGTCTTTATCATAACTTCAGGAGGTTTGCAGATCATTAAGACACATGCACTTAACTAAACTGTATGTCTCTCTGAAGGCTACATACAGTATTCTTAAACTTACATGTTGAACGTTTTAGATTTACAATCTAAAACAATATCAATTATCACACAATATCAATTATGTGTGATTACTCTGCATTATATCAAAACTAAAATTGCACATTCATACTTCCTATATCAGAACTTCTCAATTTATAATACTAATATTAAAAGTATCAGGTGTCCAACGATATAAGAAAGAAGAGAAAGAGGGAAAGAAAAAAAGACAGCAGAGCTTACGAGAAATTTGGTTCCATGCTTATTTCTTCTTTAAAAAAGACCTCTCCATCTTCTACTTGCATATGGCTAATATCTGGTCCATCTTGGTACGGCGTAATGACTCTTCTCTCCATTGCTGGAATCTAAAGTATGAAAGAGAGCACTTTGTAAAGCTGATAATACCACTTATAATGTGAGATGGCAACATTAACTAGAAACCATATAGGATGCCTGATGATTCACAAAGTAGAATGGGAAAAGAATATTTCAAATAGAGTAATTAAAAAGCACTATTACATAAAATTTGCTGGAGATAAAGGGTTTGAGAGCAGCTCTGCTCTGTCCTAGTGCAGACTGATCCATTTCCCAGGAGGTGTGTGAGCCAATGCTCTGGACCGCCCTGACCTTTGTAAAGACAACTCTCAAACAGAGACTTCATTATATAGAAATCTTAAGAGATAGGTTCATTTCACCATGTCTTCAGTTTTGATATTTGCACTTTTCTGTGGGACTTTATGTTCCAATTTCTAAAAGATAATACATTTGCATTCATTATGAATTTATTCCATATTCCATTGTCAATCGGGTCTAATACGCTATACAGAGGAATCTGCACTGAGGAAACAAATATCCTACCATTTTTCGGTAAAATATGGAAAGATCCTTCAAAACATCCTCACTTAAAACATCAAGAGACCTGAAAAACAAGAAAAAGAAATCTTAAGACTTAAATGATTTAGCAGCTATAAAGATTTTTAAGCATGTTTATTTCAAATTGTCAAATAAGGAACAAAGTTCTTACTCAAGTTTATATATACTAACAATTAAAATTCCTTTTGGAAATAGCTGTAGTTGTATTATACATTTCAGGTAACAGCAAACATAATTCTACAAATATCTTGATAAAACTGAAGCAAGTGCTCATTTCTCAATCTTCATTTCCCACAAACTCTAATGCTTGTCTGAGGAGTACTGTGGTGACAGCACCCTGGATTATGCATCAGATATCCAGGTTCCACCTGGCATTATCACTGCTCTCAATCACCTCCTGACCGTGAGTAGCTCACTCTGATCCTGAGGCTCAACATCTTCAAGTATAAAATGATGTTTGGATTACATCAACTATATTCAAGATGTCAAAGGTTCCAACAGATACTTAAATCATCAATGATTAAATCTAAGACAAGG
Source organism: Apodemus sylvaticus (assembly GCF_947179515.1). Taxonomy (NCBI): domain Eukaryota; kingdom Metazoa; phylum Chordata; class Mammalia; order Rodentia; family Muridae; genus Apodemus; species Apodemus sylvaticus. Next base: position 42,928,153 of record NC_067478.1, on the reverse strand, counting down.
TTTACATCCATTTTTATGTATGCATACATATTTATCTATATAGTTGTTTTATACATACATAATGTGTATGAATACATGCACATATAAATTGTTGTTTTTGAAGCTATTTCCACAACTAGTAGAAAACAACTTTTATATGCAAATCTGTATCACATCAGTTTTCAACAACTGTAGCATAATTATTTACATTAGCTTGTAATGTTATGTATATTTTGAGACAGCTTCCTTCTCATATTTACATATGCTGTTTTCACTCTTAGCAAACATATATCTGATGAAGAATTACATAAAAAGTTATGTTTGTCTACTCCTATAAAGCTGTCTCAACAAAAAACAAGTTTTAAATCACTGTTAGAAACACTGAAGTTTCCCTGGTCCCTCTAATAATGAAAGCCCTGGCTCCTTAGCATTTGTCAAATTCCTTCCATCCAGGTAAACACACAATTCACTTTTAAAGTCCAAGTTCGTCTTTTATTTAATATAAACACCTGCTTGTTCAAGCCATACAGCACAGGAACCCACCAACCTTGCTTCAAGTAAAGCTGCCATGTTCAGGCCTATGAACTGTAAACAGGAGAGTTTCAACTGCTCAGCACTGTACATCGCTGCAAACTCCAGCAGCATAGCAGCATTCTTAAGGGTAACTACAGACAAGGGAGATTTGCAAAATTAGATGAAGATGAATTACTTTAATAAGAGAAATACTTGCATTTCTAACTTTACAAGATTTCAACATTGAAAACAAGAAAACAAAAAAAAAAAAATGAATGCTGAGGTAAATATAAAAATGAGTTTCATTACAGAATGCCAAACTCATTTTAACTGACTCATTCTGGGGCAACAAAATAAGCTTGCACACACAAAAAATTTAGAGAAAACAAAATAGAGAAGGGGAATTAATGTTAGCTGAAAGCTAATATGTAAGAGCTGTTACTCTTCTTTCCAACAGCCCTGAAGAGTTTTCACTTTCACCAGTAAACTACTTTCCTTTTCATTCAGATAGTAGAGTAGTTAATCTTTCTCTAACGCTGAAAAATAAAGGTGGTGTATACCCTGCAATCCCAGCATGCATGAGGCTGAGGCAGGACTGCAGTGCATCCCCAAGTCTAGAACACACAAGACCTTGTTTTGGAACCAACAAGAGCAAACTAACCCAGGCATTACATGTCGGAGAAACTGATAAATTAACTCTAAATGCTGACTAGTCTGTACATACAAGAATACCCCTACTAATCTTACTGTGGTATTGCTCGTGCCAACGCAGAAAGAGCCCAGGCCTAGTAACGTCAAGTAAATGTTCTACATGAAGTGCTGTTTTACTAGAAACCCTCTAGGAATAGTCTATGTGCTCATAGCTATAGCTACCTAAAGTTCTCACTATCTTATTCATACAGAGTTCCAGCCAACAGAAGAACAAAGATGTCTTCTCCCATTTCTTTCTTCTTTCTCCCCTAAACTCTGCCAAAAGTTGCAATCCCAGTCATTAAGTCTCTGCTCCCTCTAAGCTAAAACTGCAAATGATGGAATCATCTCACAGAGCAAAGCAGAGCACAGAGAAGCTTTCCCTGAAGTGTTTAGTTGAGAATGACATGTGCAATGCTAAGTAAACAGGCTCCCATGGGACCCTTCTGCTGGGAATGTATTCACCAGTAAAGAATGATATGGCAAAGAAAGACAACCCGGAGGTCAGCAGAGACCCCTGAGCCAATGGAAATACCCATGCCATGGAAGCCCTCTGCTGCAGCATCTTTTCTTGCTTGTGGAAAGAAAATCTGGGCTGTTTTCCTATTCTAACCAAGGAGCAGACAGCTCACAGCTCTCAAAAAAAAAAAAAAAAAAAAAATTGACAACTCTTTTCATATTTTCCAAAGCAGCCTTGAAATGAAAATACAAAACTATGTTTACACATCAGGTTATGAAAATTGCAACTTTCATATTGGGATGCACAAAGTTATCCAAATGAAGAAAGTAAAAAAAGGACACTTAAAAGTTCCTCGGCACTGGCCAGTGTGAACAGTGACAGCAGGATCCAAACAGTAGAAAAAGGAAAAGCATGTGGCCAGTCCCACAGCCTGAAGAGTCGGGATGCAACAAGCAAACCACAAATGAAAATTAATATTTGATTTCTAAGATGAGTGCTCAGGAAAACAACCAAGCAATCGACTTTAAAAAAACAAAAACAAAACAAAAAAAAAAAAAACAAAACAGTAAATATTTGAAAGAAAAGAGTCCATGGATTTTGTTGAATTAAGCTAAGGGAAGAATTCAAAAAATTTCCAGCAAATGGAAATAGGTTAGTAAAAAGAAAGAACAAAGAAATGCAACCAAGACCATTCAATACTGAAATCCACAGACACACTGGAATCACCTTCGTTATTTAGGACTTCATGGCATATTAATTAAAATACTTGTTAAATCTAAGGTGTATATATTTTCAATTATTTCTGAGGAAAGAAATGTGTTTAGAAATGACAACATGTAATAATCTAAATGCCTTGCTATTTTTGTTTTCATTTGTTGTTTTTGATGCACGGTCTCACTATGCAGTTCTGGAACACTATGTAAACCAGGAGCTCTAGCCTGGAGCTCAATATGTAGACCAGGCTAGCCTCCAACTCACAAAGATTCACATGTCTCTGCCTTCCAAGTGCTGGGACTGAAGGTATGTGTCACCATGCCCAACTGTCGTGACTTTTTTTTAAAGGCACACACACTAAACAATGGTGTTTCACTTTAAATGGAATAATAAAGCTAATACAACAAAGTCAATATACTATAATATCATTAGGTTAATCTGGAAACACACTAAAATTCTACTGTTAAAGTACTCACGGCTTTCAGTCAGTGCTACTTCACACATCTCCTTTAACCTAGTTATGAGAAGCTGATCAGCCACTACAAGAACACTACAAACAAAATCCACGTTTTGAGACTCTAAAAAAAGAAAAAGAAAAAAAATTACTGTTATTCCGTTTTTTAAGACATCATGGTAAAAAGGCTTATGATTCTTTTCTACCTGTCAGAATGATAACTGCAACAAATTGTGAACACATCAAAATAACTCTACCTCTTAGGTGGACAACTAGGAAAAATCCACCACCTATTACTATGAAAAAAAAAAAAAAAAACCCTAAAGCAATTCAGCAAGAAAGAGTGGATTCCAGCTCACAGCAAATTCACAGCTTATCATTGCGGGGGTCAGGGCATCAGGAGCATGTGGTTACACAGCGGCCACAGTGAGAAGACAGCAGCGGAAGCTGTGCAGTCCCACCCATTCTAATCACACGATCCAGGGCCCCAGGCAGGGAATGGTTCCATCCACAGCAGACGGTTCTTCCAGGGTCTTCCCATCTCCATAGGAAGACATAATCAGGATAATCCCCACAGCCATATGTGTCCAGAGGTCCATCACTCTCCCAGTTAAGTCCAGTTTCTGTCAGGTTGACAACTGCCACTAACGACTCACCATACTGCTCAGACATTCTCACAATGGGACCATGAAATGATAAACCTGAAGTGAATACTTCTGTGTGGAAGGCTACCAGAATGTGTGACTTGTTTGTAATTTCCCATTTCATTGAGAAATATTCCTAAAACTAATAAATAGTCCAGGCTCCCTGCTCCCGTGGAACCCCACACACCTCCTATGGGAAATATCAATTATGGTCTTTCAAAAAAAAAAAAAAAAACGGAAAAAACTAAATGTCAATATTATTGAAAGGGAGAATCAGGAGCTCAGAGGAGTAGCTGGGGGAGAGGAGCAGAGCTGAATAGAGCTGTATGTGTTCATACTTCACAGTACACAGGCACAAAACCCTCAAAAATAAGACATCTTAAATTAAATTAAAAACAAAAGGCAGAACACCATAAACATAACTACACATCAACCAACATGAGTAGAAATGTATTTCCCCCTTGGTGACACAGTTTTCAAAAAGGTATAGAGTTATAATAGAGCTGTGATGATGGGCACACAATATTATGTAAAAATATGACAATATCACAAAGAAATAGGTAGAAGGGGACTATAAAAATAATCCTCCCCCCAAAAAAAACAATGAAAAAAAATCACTTTTTAAAAAAATAGCAAGCAAGGGCTGGCAAAGTGGCTCAGATGGTAAAACCACGGCCACCAAGCATGACGTCCTGAGTTCATCCTCAAGACCCACAAGATGGAAGAAAGCCAACTCCACTAATTTATCCTGACCTCCAGTACCAGGTTATCCGACACCCTCGTTTGGCCTCCATGGGTACCTGCATACACACAATATACACAGGCAGACGCAGACACACACACACACGCGCACGATACAGATATATATCAAAAATATTAACAAAAAAATTAAGCAGAAAAACAAGGAAATAGCCAGGTGATGGTGGCGCACGCCTTTAATCCCAGCACCTGGGAAGCAGAGGCAGGCAGATTTCTGAGTTCAAGGCCAGCCTGGTCTAAAGAGTGAGTTCCAGGACAGCCAGGGCTACACAGAAAAACCCTGTCTCGAAACAACAGGGGAAAAAAAAAAGAAAGAAAAACAAGGAAAGACACCTGATTTTTACCTCTGACCTACACAGTTATACTACACACACACACACACACACACACACACATTTATAAAATTATCATTTAAAATAGTGGCAAAAAGAATTCTGAAAATTGTTTTGACAAAACTACAGAAGTACATGCCATGCCTTACACTCATTATTACAGTTAAAAGAGCAGGTTTTTCTTACAGGTGAAAATATTGTGCAATTTGAAAATGGTGACAGGGACACAATTTTAAATTTTTTTTTAATTTATTTGTTTGGACACACCAGAAGAGGGCTATTACGGATGGTTGTGAGCCACCATGTGGTTGCTAGGAATTGAACTCAGGACCTCTGGAAGAGCAATCAATGCTCTTAACCACTGAGGCATCTCTCCAGCCCACAATTTTAAATTTTAACAGGTAACAGGTATGTTCTTTTGAAATGTGCAAAATATTAGGTATGAAATCTCAATCTTGAAAAAGAAATATATGTGTGTGTGTGTGTGTATATATATATATATATATATATATATATATATATATATATATATTTCTCTTAAAATATATGCATTATTTTAAATGTATACAGTAAATATGTCTTAAAGTTTCAATTACACTCAAGTATACAAATCTTCAGCCTTGCTGTCAGAGGAACACTTCCTACCTACCAAAGCCCACCCAGATTTCCTTATGCAGATGGTACTTCACAAACGCATCTACTTTCAGAGAAGTGCCCTGCGTAACTATACTTGTTTTCTTACACTGTTTGATTGCCCACTAGACTGGAATTTCTTGAAAGCAGACAAGGTCTTTTCACTTTAAAATATCCTCAGTGTAACCTGAGCCTTGAAACTAAAAGCATATAAACCCCAAGGCTCACTCAGAACTTCGGCCAATGAAAGAGGACATTTAAAGTATGAGTTCCACCTGAAAATATGTACAAATCAGTTCCTTCGTGAAAGTCCCTCCAATACAGTCGTTTCACTGTTGATGCATTATTGGAAACGGAAAATTCCATAATTTGTCTGCTATTAATCAGAGGTATCTAGAGAGATGAAATTTCTAACACTAATTTTAACCATGACACATAATTCTAAAAGGAATAACTCAGTGTCACAAAAATGTAACTTTTCTGCTTGATTACTATTCATAATAATCTGTTACTGATTTTAAATGAAGCCTCCAGTGATAGTTCATTTCAAGAGGAATCGATGATTTGTGGGGACTGTGTCACTCTATTATTACCTTTTATCACCACAGCTTCATCGGTGTAGAGGTAGTCCAAAATAACTTTCAGAATCTCAGACTGGATTGGCATTTCTAGAGCTGCACAACTGGAGGCCTATAAACACACAAGACAGAATAAACTCATTAATCTGAAACAATAAAATACTACCATATTCTAAGCTGGGTTACTACTATGAAATCTGCAGACAGGAAATCACACCAAAGACCCTTGAAAGAATTTATAAAACACAAATCTGAAATAAGACATTTAATTTAAAATGTAACATGAAAAGGGGACACAACATTTCAGAAGACAAAGAAGACACACAGGACAGTACTATTGTGTGTCTCAATAATGTTAAGACTGAATTTTAATCAGCTTTATAGCAACTATTTTAACTTCCAAATGTTGGTGTTTTCTACCAAACTTGAATACATATACTTTAACACAAATGAATTAGAGAGATAATCCAAAATAAAAAGTCCCAGTTCTGGATTTCTGAGTGTCTAGCCCGTTCTCTGCGGCGGCCACACAGCCCTCACAGCTCACCTCAATCCACGCTCTGCTAAGCATGCTGTGGAAATACTCTGCAAGAGAAACAGTGCAGTCAGAACAGGGCCGCAGAAGCCGACAAAGTACTCAGCAGCAGCTCAGACACCACCTACCAAGTCTTGCACAGAGCACACACTTATGACAGGGGAATTCCTTTCCATCCACAGACTTCATGGTAACATCACACAGAAACGAACTGAAAAAGAGAGTTCAATCAAAGATCAATCTCTTGCATATTTGCAGAGAAGGAGGAAAAGCCCAAGGATTTGGGCTCAACTTTAATCTTAGTCAAATGCTGGCAGGAATAAAGTATGGATATGCATGTAACTCAGCCCTCACTAGCTCATGAAAACAGTAACAGCCAAATCATTTTTGATTTTTATTGAAAAGGAAACTGAATCTAAACTTTAAAACCTTCCATTTGATTTTCTCTTGTATTGCAGGCAAGGTACTAGTGACAGTCAGTAGCACACTCAAAACTCTTTAATTCTCTTATTTGAACAACCTACTGCATGCCAAGTAATCTACAAAAAAAAAAAAAAATCAGTTTCTCTTCCTCTAAGACTTATCACCTATAAAGTATCTAACACAATGTTAACAATGTATATAGAATATTTATTCTTGGGAAAAGCAAAAACCCTTATCCTTATAATGAAACTATAGCCTGATGGGGGAGGAGGTTGTCATAAACTCCTACTTTTAAGATTCAAAACTGAAGAAAAAGCAACAGTTACAATCCGTCTTCCTCTCAATAAAACAGAAGGAAGGACCTCCTTCACTGACTTGAGCAGTGACTGCTTTTTGCCCAAGAACCCCATCCCCTCCAAGGGTAGCGGAAGCACGCGGGTGTTGGGTGGCTCCCTTCTCACGAGCGCTGCAAAGAGCTCTACTTCCATCTTGGGAACCAAAAACCTAACTATGCAATGCTGATCCTCATTTACAAACTTACCATTTTTTCTGACTTAGCTTCAATTTATTACCAGTTTTCTTCGCAATAACATTAATTTTTCCATTTTCAAATCTGACTCCATCTAACCTATCAAGGAAAAATACAAATTAATAAAAGGTGAATACGGTGTTCTCCTAAGACAGCACACAATAAAATCTGGCAGCTTACAGTTAAATGCAGCTATATCATCTCCTAGAAAGTAACAAGAAACCGCATTCCAAGCCACAGTAAGTCATAGTTTTAATTAGTATTTAAAATATGCTTAATACCATTATTGAGAAGGCACAAATGAAAGCTACAACACAGTCTCTTTATATTCCAACAGGCATCACCACACACGCCCCTTCCTGGGCCAACCTATGGCAGGTTATACTAGCACACGCAGTTTCACATGGCAGCCTTGTAAGGGAAAGAGAATGCTAATACCGACTCATGACGACAGTGGCTGTGGCACTTTACATAACTCCATGGCCGGCCTTCATCAACAACACAAGCACTTTCCATACTGAGAAACTGAGGTCCATAGAAACATGCCCCGGCCAGAGTGAGCAGAACAACAAGGCATACCCTGTGCAGGTCTGAGACCAGAGACCTTTCCAGCACACAACATGACTTCCACTCTTCCTGTCACACACTCCCCCACAGCACCGAAACCATCAGCAACCTTTCTGTTCTTTCAGGTAAATGAGGAAGTCCCTTAGTGATAACTGCCAGAAAGTGGCAGTGAGGGAAAGGTAGCACCCATGTGCAGCTGCTAGCCCAGAGACAGTGAGAAGGGAAGGCAGGAGAGTGACAGGAAACACGAGAGGTGACAATGCTCAAAGCAGGGCTGAAGAGGCACGCCCAGGAGCCCAGGATGAGGAACTGTACCTGCTACTCAAATTACTGAGGCCAAATTTCTTTGCAACATTTTGCAGCATCCTTACAGGATCATCTTCCCCAACACCTTTCCCCTTCTTAGAAGATCTGGGCTTGCTCTTCTGCCGTTCACTAAGTGTGCGAGCCTGGTTGCTTCTGTACACCTCAAATGCTGACTTCGGTTTATCATCCACATGGCAATTCACAGCGTGCAGAGGAGAATCTGGGGAGCCCTTACAGTCTTCTGCCTTTTTGTTTGATATCATCCCTGGTTTGAAGCCATGAGTTAAGAAGTCACAGGTATCTGTATACATGAACTGCAAGAGGTATTCGAACAAGTCAGGATGAACTTTCTCCACCACAAAGAGATGGCAGCCAGCAGCATCTTCGTCCTTCCGGTAAACATCCGTCAGTTCTAAAGAAGAGCCATCTGAAAGAAACAACTTCTGGAAGAAGTCAGAGCGCACAGCCAAAATGTATTTATGTGCAGGGAAGACTCTACTGCCAACTTGAAAGGTCACGTCGTGGAAGTTGTCCATTTCATCTGCCTCCCTCAGGAGCTTGCCAAATTCTTCAAAAAAGGATGATGAAGACACAACTGGAATTTCATACAGGCTGGAAATGAAGCAAGGATAATCACTATTATGAAGAGAACAAGGAAATGGATCAGAGCTGATTCCCTTGAAAAGAAACAGTTTACTTAAATTGAACTTAGAAACATTCAATTGTGGCATTTTGTAAAATACAAGAATATCACCCAAATATGTTAAATATTCTGTCAATCTTCAGTGTTTTTCTATTCATTTTTGTATAGGGTTAAACATAATTGAAAACAATATAAACAAGAAAAGTTCCCAAGTTTTTCCTTTCTCCCATAACTTAGTTTTTAGAAGTGGAAAAAAAGCAAAAAAAAACAAAAAACAAAAAAAACCCCAGGAACTAAGCAAATAAAACTAAGGTCATAGTTACCGACTGAATATATACACAAACAGGCTACACCCGAGTGCTGCATGCTTGTAATCACGCCCTGTCCGTCCACAGGGCACCCTACCAAGGCAAGTGATTAATGCTCTTGCTCTAAGGTTTCCAGCTCGAGATCCTTTCAGTGCTAAGTTGGGGACCTGGGCAAACCAGAATGGTTGGTCACCAACTTCTAGGTCCTCCTCCCTCTTTGACAATGCCCCTGATGTTTCTCTCCTCTCTCCTATTTCACTGGGGCTCTACCCAATATGTGACCAGACCACCTCTTTTTCGTCAGCTATCATATTCAAAAGTTAGAAAGGTTTACACACTACCTAATAAGCATTTATAATACATTCTTCAGAACCTGAGGCCCTCAAGTATAGCATGGATGAAAGACAGACCCTATGTGGGCATATACATTTGTCTTCAATGTTTTCAAAATCAGGTATAAACTAGGGGAAGATACACTATCCCCAGTGATTGCCCTTGTAACATACTCATTTACTGAAGGTCTCTACAGATCTTGGTAACAGCTCCTCAATTAAATATGCATCAGGAGCTACTGAAAACAAAAGAAGGTCTAATGATTATTCCTTCTAGAAACAGAACATATTAAAGACAATTATACCTTGTTTTAGGGTCTGACTGTAGGATTGCAAAGTTGCACCCACTTGGATCTGTGCTGACACTAACAGCTCTATGGGCAAAAGGAAGTTTCTCAAGTCGAATTCTTTCATACATACTATTTGTATCAGAGACACAAGACACATCTGATGAGGAATGATGGAGGTTTGGTAAAATGTCTGCTAAAAAGAAAATAAATGAACTATCATTAATCAAGGCTGCAATGAAATTAGAGCAACTGGAATAAAAATGACTTGAAAACATAAAAGTATCTTTCATACACATGAAGTTCTTCTGAAGAATTTAGATCCCCTCCATCTTCAATACAGCATTACGAAATGTGTACTTACTACGCACACAGAGAATTTTCAGTATTAGACATAATTCTTCTTCCAACAAACACACCTTCCACACTGCAGCCAAAGCTAGCTTTCAGAATGGCATGCCTACCTATATTAACTCCATATGAACCTAAGTGTCACCACACGCTCCCTCCATTCTCTTGCAGGCACTAAGCCCAAATACCCACACTGTGCTACTACTGAGTCAGGACAAAATGTCCCTATCCTCAAAAGAGTAATGAGAACATGCAATAAAAATAAAATATGACAAATAACTAGTCAAAATCATTCTATAAAAACAAAGTATAAAATGTTTCCATGTAGACATGGCACCTATAAAATAATTTTCTGGCTACAGTAGAAAAAAATTTAAATGAGAAAATAGATACAAAGACTATTAAATTAACAGAAATAATAAAGACGGTATAGATTGGGATTGTTACAATCAATCGGGGGGGGGGGGGGGGGAGGAATGATTAAAATAAAATTAAGATGGACTAGAGAGATGGCTCAGTGGTTAAGAGCACTCACTGACTACTCTTCCAGAGATCCTGAGTTCAAATCCCAGCAACCACATGGTGGCTCCAAACCATCTATAATGGGATCTGATACCCTTTCTGGTGTGTCTAAAGACAGCAACAGTGTACTCCTATATATAAATTAAGTTAATAAATCTTTAAAATAATTAAGATAGGAATAGCATGGTGTGGCAACTGCTAAATGCAGGGGATGGTATAGAGTCTCCAGGACAGCCAGTGACTAGCACAGGAAACCCGGAGACTCAGCTCAGCAAGCATGGGATCACGAATTCTGTCAGACCACTAAGGGAATGATGTAAAACTCTGAAGATTTGCAAGTCTTCTTACAAGACAGAGCCATGCTCTGGTCACACTCTCAAACGGAGTCCACTTCAGGCTCCTGGGCTTCACTACGCTGCCTCTAACACTCCATTGCTCCCATTCCTGTGCTCTTAAACTCATGTGCACTCATATTAGTTATCTGTCCCAGGACTGGAAGTAAAGTATCTTTTTGCTCTGTAAGCTTTGAGGCCCACATTTTTGCATAGTCAATACACCTTGTATGTTTACAGACTTGAGTCATCTATAAAAAACAAACAAACAAATCAACATTAGGCAAAGCTCTTCATTTTATGTTTTATAATTTTGATGCATTTATAACTCTGAGCAATCATAAATGTTCTTAAGATATACTGTAAGCATGTAACAAGTAAGTCAGTGACTCGAGAGGACAGAATGAAGGACCACAATGCCAAAGAATACACTAAATGCTAATGACAGAGAGGGACACCGCGCCCTGTGCCATGAGTGACTTTACAGTCTATGGTAAACAGGCACGGAACTAACCACAAAGGCAAACACACAGCACAGAGTCAGCTGAGCAGTGCCCAACACATCAAAAGCTGGCTAGGGTACTTAAGTGCAGTCATACTAACTGACCTTTCTTTTCAGAATTCTTTCTTTTGTCTTCAAACCACTTCCCTTTAAATCCTTCCCCATCCTGTGTGACAAACAGAATTTCATTTCTATTTAAAGCAATATCGGAGATTGACACCTGGCGAGGATAGGCCCATCGGCACTGCTTCAGAGAACTGCTGAGCGATCTCCAGCAAAATACCTGTGAGGAAACCAGAGCATAAAGCACACAGCATCAGAACAAGCACACTTGAACTGAAAGCAGTATTGTCAGAATAAGAGCCTTAGCTTGTATGTTTCCATGGTTACTTTTCCACAGAGAAGAGAGATACTACAAAAAATCAAGACAATGTTGGATGGACACCTTTTTGGAAAATAGATTATGCCACATCACGTATTAAAATAGGTGACAGTCGCATTCCTCCAAAGGAGGTGCTATTTCCCACATGACTTACTTGGGGCAAACAGTCCTGCTGGAATAATGTAGTACACTAAAATGTTAGAGCCAATACATAATGTCAGATAATTACTAAATTCAATCCAACCCACTCTCAGGAATAAAAAGATATACTTTTAATTATAACTAAAACAAAATCTTAAATAAAGAACCCAGTTGAATGGCTGCCAGCAGTCCTGGGAGATGGCAAGGAAGCAGTGCTACGGTGTGGACGGGATGTAAGCGGAGGGCGCTGGGCTGCCCTGTGCAGATCCGTCCACAGCAACAGTGCTTTTGCCTAGGTACCTGTCACGTTCTAAACTTACAACTGCCTGTGGCTGTTTCCTTGTTTTAAGACAGGCACTTCCTATACAATCTAGGCTAGCCTGATAATTCATGAGTATCACCTCAATATCCTGTACAATAGCATTAAAGGAGTATTCCACCATACCCAGTTAAAACTGATGATTTCTAAAAATAACCAATTTTTAAAGCACAAAATGGTACCTGCTAAAGTCGTTCCCACAGATGGTCACACTCTCACTATGTAAGTAATGGCTACAACTGGTACCTAGGACCACAGCAGCAGGTGGAGCCTTGCAATTACATTTTGTTGTGTCTGTTTATTTCTGAGGGGTGGGGTTGAAAAAGGGTCTTCTCTGCAGCCCGAGATGCACTTGGTCTACTCTGCACACAGCACAGCCTCAGCCAGAGCTCCAGGAAAGCACCACTGTGCAAAGGCTGTGGCGTTTCATGCACCACTATACAAAGGCTATGGTGTTTCATAGGGAGGAAGAGGCACTCTGTAATCCCGACAAACATGCCCAGAAGTGATGGTTCAGTTTTTAAAATGGGAAGCATCATATCTATACCTCACAAAATAGTTTATATCATTATTTTATAAGAAAACTGTTTTCCTGGCCATAGTGCATACTTTTATGAGTGTTACTAATATATAATACATGGACATGTTAAATTTAAATATATTTAAGCTTTACAATACTACTTAAATGCAAAAAAAATCTATAATTTATAATATAATTTTGAGCCTGCATTAAGCATATTTTTATGTAAACATACCTTTAGGTCTGGTGAACAGGGTTCCCAGGTAACGCTGCTTGCTGCCAAGCCTGGCGCCCTGAGGTTAATACTCAGGGCTTGCATGGCATACAGAGAGAAGGGGCTCCTCTATCTTTTCCTCTGGCTTCCTCATAAGTGCACCCCAGCCTTTGTGTGTATGTGTGCTTGTGCATGCATGTGCTCACACGAACATATCATTTAAAAAGTAAAGATATTTAAAACTAGCAATTTTATTTCAAGAAATGCATTGATACATTTGCACAAGGAATAAAAATGACATCTAAGAGCACATCACTGATTATACATGTATAGAATACAGGGCATCACAGTCTCTGCACACATACACATTGTATGTACACATCTAGAATACCATAACTGGGGAGACTCCTTTCAGTTATAGCCCAAATCTGTAATATACTGCCTATTTACTGTTAGAAAAATAACTGACATCTTCTTCTATCTATGCCTTTCAACACTGTTAATCAATACTTAGTTTACATACCAAATAAATCAAACTTCTTGTTTTCATTTTATGAATAAAGAACCTTCAGTCTGCAGTAGTGGGCACCATTGGGTTAGAGACAGTCCTGTGTGTCTCTGCATGCCTAATTGGTAACTCTGCTCCACCAGATGTCAGAAAAGGGCAGAAGTACCAGCAGCAACATCGGAAGCCAGGCGTTATACTTCACATCACCACAGTCTATGTAAATCACACTTCTAGTCTTTAACATAAAACTCTACTCACCCTTCCAGCTCCATCCATAGCAAGGATGCATATTTTCTGACCCCCATTTTCTGTCAAATGTTCAGGATCAACTTTGTATTCCATACAGCCTCCAGAGACAAGAACCTTTTTCAAGTTTAGTTGTCTGAGTGAAAAAGAAAAATCATAAATTAACATCCTCTAAAGCACACATGATTAATTTTATAGACATGCCTGTTCAGACAATGACTGCCAGGGACACTAGAAAGGCTCCGTCTGGTCCTCCCCACAGGCTGCTCTTTCTCTCCTCTCACAGCCTCCACTCACACCATGAGTACCCAGACCCTACTTGCTAAAATACACATTCACTTAGAGTTTCATTCTCCGGAAGGCTATCTATCAGCTCCTAAGTATAACTGCATCTTAACAGAAAAAAATAAAATAAAATAAAAAATAGAAATGCTTACATCTAGCCAGGCTTGCACACCATGAACGTCTCGGCCACTGCTAACCGCTCAGCCATTGGCCACACACTTGTTTGCCTGTGTCTGGACCCTGGAGAACCTGCCAACTGCACTCTCCAACTGACTTCCCTCTCAGAAAGTCTACTTGCTTTGAAAAAAACAAGTCTTCAAAGTTTTATTCAAAGTTACCATGTAATACTTTCATCTGTATCAAAACAATTTCTTACTGAAAATCTGGAAGGAAGGTATATTTATACAATTTGATATGTTCAGGGGGAACTTTAAAATGTTTTATAAATGCTAATTAAAACTACAACTTAACAGTCCACAAGTCAGCTCACACCTATTTAATCTAAGAAACAGGTGTGATCACATTTTCATGATTTTGAAACTAAAATGCAACCTGCAAACAATGTGACTAGGGAAGATAGGATGTGGTAAGCTGGCGTCGGTGCATTCAGCTCCGAGCTAGCTCCACAGTTAACAATGTGATGATGTCACCATCTCACCATGGCCTTCACACGTGAGCAAGAACACATCTGCTGCATCCACATTTAAATCCCTCATTGCCTTGTAAATTAGGCAGTGTTTCCAAGAGTTATCTTTTCAAAGAATCAGTTATAATTGTGCCATGTTATGTCCATGTTTGTACTATCTACTCTAATGAAATATAATAGAAAGAAACATTGCTCAAAACTCTGAAATATCAGTCTGAAGAGAAAAAGATTTACTACAAAAGGCAATTACTTTAGAAGGACCTAAACAAATACAATGCTGTCAAATCAGATACAAGTTAATCAACTACTAGGAACTGAATGTATCAGAAACACAAGATTATGTCCCAATTATTTTTAAACACCTATACTCTGTATCTCTCTAAATAAAATCAGAGGCGAAATCCTAAGTTTGTGTCTAAGTCCAAGGCAGAGAGCTACAATAGGCAAGTGTACTCATGCCTAAATTTGATTCTGTATTCTCTGATATCCCAATTAACAGCTAGTCTTCTGGATGTTACTACAGCATGCTAAACACAACACACTACGCTGGACAAGGAGAAGCAGCACCAGTGAGATGCAAAGAGTGAGCCTGGATAAAGGGTTTATGATAATGATCCTTTTTTAACAAAGAGTACATAAGATATCAAAGCCTATAGATGAACCAGTGATCATGTTATAACCAAGAATGAGGGTTAACCTAGTTATGTGACCCAGATACTTTAAAAGAGAAACTATATTTTGTGGGATATATCTTATGCTAAATATGATTCAAAAATAATAGTTTACAATCCTTGTCCAAAACCAAAAATCAAAAAAACCCATTCTTAGTTTTCCCTTCCATTCTGTCTTCTCACGAAGCATAGCATGCAGCTATCAGTTACAGCAGAGTTCTTATAGTGACAAGTTTCTTTTCCAGAAATGCACATACTTAGTTGCCATCTTCTTGCACTGATAGTCTGCAAGTAAGTAAATATCTCCCCGTGTGGTGACACAGACTGTGGCACCATCACTTGCAGCTACCAAAGACACAGCAATATCCTTATGATGAAGGGCAGAGACTTGGCGAGGTGTTGTGACACACTTTTCTCCATTGGGATCCAGTAAGTAACCTAAAATTTACACAAATAAGCAAACCATCAAATACCTATTCTCAGATCATATTGTAGCGTTGGATATCACCATAAAAGATGTCTTACCCAACTGTCCACCATTCAGTCCCAGTGTGTACACGGCTTCTCGAGCCCACAGCACCGTATGAAACCGGCCTGCTGCTACTCCAATGATAGTCCTTCCTTTCAGATATTTTGCCTGTATCTATTTAAAATGACAAGTATCTAAATAAGATAAACTTATTAAAAAGACTGCATATCTAAATAAAATCTAGTGCAATTTTCTCTAAGATCCAAGTGCACCCTCCTCACTGCTACTGCCTTAGCAACTGCTAACACATCCCATCCCTCATGACAAGACCCAAATCCTCAGAACACAGTGATGCAGCCAATTCCAGACATCAGCGTTAATAAACCAAAATAACATTGTATAAAACCCAAATCATTAAAATTTTAGCAATAAGCAATATAGAAAACAACCATTCTTTAAAAAAAAAAAGATGGCAGGGTCTCATGATGGCAGCAAGCTTGACATTCTGGCCCAGATGACTCTCTTCCATGAGGAAATGTCTTATGCATATCTGGACTCTACCCAGCAGAGCTGTCACTGGCTTCACCATCCCAACACTGCTATTAGTATCTAAGCTGTCTTCAGACACACCAGAAGGGGCCAGCAGAGGGCGTCAGATCTCTTTACAGATGGTTGTGAGCCACCATGTAGTTGCTGGGATTTGAACTCAGGACCTTCAGAAGAGCACTCAGTGCTCTTAACCACTGATTCATCTCTCCAGCCCTCAGCACTGCTAAACTGTCTGCAAATACTGTTATGTGATCCCCCTGCCTAGGAAATCAGAGCTGTTTATCAACTCTACAGAGCTAAATACCCACAAGTTGACAGTAAGTTAGAGAACACAGATCTTTTTGAAAATATCCAGCTAAACACTCCATGCAAATCTCCTGGAGTGATATTACTGATCCATTGACAATCCAGAAGAGGAAAGAAGAAGGCTTCAGAATTTAACTAAAAATGTCAATTCAATACTGATTCTAGAAACAGGATTGAACTAAAAAGAAATTGAACATGTAAGCCTTAATGTGTGTGACAAGCCTGACAGGCTTTAATTTGGAGGACTCCACAGTCATCAGAGAAGTCCATGGACGAGGTTGCTGTATTTGGGAAATGGGCACCTTCTGATGGTGAGCACATGCTGGAGTGGTGGACTTTGAACCACATACTCTCAGGTAAGCAGGTGTGACATCTGAATAGACACACATTTAAATAAGCAAAGGCTTTATTTTTTTTTTGAGTGCCTTGCTTGCACAGGTATATATTATATTGATTGATTTTAAATATATATATTTTAAATATATATTAAATATATACTTAATGATTTATTAAATTATTAATTAATTATTAATATATTAAATGATTTATTAAATAAATTATATATATAAAATCACTTAAGTTTCAAACTAAAAAAATCCAGGGCTGAGAGTAAACTTAGGTAGTCAAAATCTTTGTAAGAATCTTGTATTCAATCCCTAGAACCAAAAATAGAAAAAAAAAAAAAATGAAAACTCAAACCAGGGTCATTTATGCTTCTAACTACTGAAGTTAACCTTCCGCTGGTGAAACGGCTCATGGGCTAAGAGCTCATCTTGTTCTGAGAGAGGCCTTGAGTTCAGCTCACAGCACCACGTCAGGCAGGTCACACCAACTGTGACCTAGTCTAGCCGACTCTTCTGACATCCAAAAATACCTGCCCTTTGGTGCACATCCACATAGACACACACATACACAAGTAATTTTTTTAAATCTTTGAAAGTTAGCTCTGTGGTAACTTACTAAGCAATCCCCAAATGCACAAGATGTGCTTTCATCTTTAACTTCAAATGAATGTGAATTTGTGCTGAATTTGTGCTTCTTTTTCTTATGGAAAAAGAAGTCGAGAGCACAGGAAGCCCAGAGTGAGCACAGCGCGATCCTCCCTGGCTAAGTGTCCTCCACAGCCTCGCAGAGGAGACCAGCCCTTTAGTTATGACTTTAGCTAGCCTTGGGCCCAGGGAGCAGCGGAGCCTGACCTGAGTGAGACTCAACAGGAAAAGCACAGCTTTCCTCAGGAGCCTGGGTATGCGTGTTCATCCAAGGCTGACCAGAGTGTGCACAGATTAGCAACTGCAGCTTCTTCCTCTTCCTCCTGCTGACTGTAGCCTACAAAGACTTCCCACCAAGACCAGCCAAACCCTTCCCTTTGCTGCACTGAACAAACATGCTGAGGCCCTGGGCGCTGGCGATAACAGGTGCCCTCATCAGGGTAAGCACATTACCACTTGATTCAGGCTTTCCTGCGCATGTGCCGGTCTCTCTTTTCTTCATTCTCTCACTGCTGCAAGCCAGGGTTCTAGGACCCATGGACACATGGGTCATATCAAGAGTATGTATCATTGAAGATGAAGTTAACTAAGTAAATAATTACTCAGTAACGTATGTCTTTTGTCCATGTTTTATAGCAAATAAACACCTAATTGGTTATAAACATACGCTTACCTGTCTGGGTACATTACAACTAGCAGGTGGAGGAATAATTCCTAATTGGTGAAATGTGTTGAGACCAAATGTATAAACACATCCATCGTCAGTTAACACAACAGTATGATCCTTAGCAGCTGCCACTTGTGAACAATTGTGACCAGACAGTCCTTCCACAAGCCTGGGAACCTAGAAAACAAAGTTAACCTTACTATAATAGTCTGCAGTGCCATTTATATAAAATCGCACACAGAACCAAAGTGGTATGTCTGTACCTTCTAGAGTTTAAGTGTCCATCTCATCTAAGAGCAGGTAAGCTAATGACCTTATGTCCGTGGCTCATGAGCAAAATAGGTAAAAGACAGTAGGGAACTCCAATAAAACAATCAAGTGAATTTAAAAACATTTTTAAAAATTTTGTTCTCACCAGGCGGTGGTGGCACACACCTTTAATCCCAGCACTTGGGAGGCAGAAGCAGGCGGATTTCTGAGTTCAAGGTCAGCCTGGTCTACAGAGTGAGTTCCAGGTCAGCCAGGGCTATACAGAGAAACCCTGTCTCGAAAAAACAAAAAAACAAAACAAAAAAAATTTGTTCTCTGTGTGTGTGTGTGTGTGTGTATGTGTGTGTGTATACGAATCACATGGCACATGTGTGCAGGTCAGAGAAAAACTTGTGGATCTCCTGTAAATCTGAATATCAATCTCATAATGTCAGGCCTAGCAATACCTGCTTAGTCATCCTGTTAAGTCTCAAGTGATTTTTAAGCCCATACTGTACCGGGATGCAAATTTAGAAGGCATGAATAAGGAAAAAAAAAAAAAAAAAAGAAGCCAGCCAGTGGTGGCGCATGCCTTTAATCCCAGAACTTGGGATGCAGAAGCAGGCGGTTTTCTGGGTTTGAGGCCAACCTGGTCTACAGAATGAGTTCCAGGACAGCCAGGGCTACACAGAGAAACCCTGTCTTGAAAGAAAGAAAAAGAAAGAAAAAGAAAGAAAGAAAAAGAAAAAAAAAAGGAGCGTTTCGCTATTTGTGATTTTAGAAAGAAAAGGAATGAATATAGCCTCCCTTGAAGGAATAAGCAAGCATACGTCATCCTGTTTCTCCGGAGTTACCTACCCTAGATTCAAAGCTCCCCTCAGCCACTTACAAGCCATTTGATTTCAATCAAAATTTAACTTTTTTCCCTTCATTTTCCTTATCTGAAAAACTAAGCGGTCAATAAATGACTCCTTTCTTACTGCTACTGTAATGCACAAAATGCAGAGAGGCACTTGCAGCTCACGGGCCACTGTGAGACTTACTAAAAGTAACATTAGTATACTAAATCCTCAAGCAGTGTAAGTTACTAATGATGTGGCTTTCTTTTAATAGATGATACACACGCTAGATGTCTTCTTATAAAAAAGAAAAATAAACAAATCAGACTTTCCTGGTATGCAATAAACTAAGTTTTCCCAATTACCACTAAGTTTCAGTAACATAAAAACTCACATTCTAATTTTATGTAAGATATTGCTCACTCTTTTAGATCATGTATATTTCAACAAAATAAATTAAGGAAATAAAGAACTATTTCTCCAGAGAAAGGGTTTTATAATTAGTCAGACTTTTAATTTTAACTCTATAATTTATATATATGCATACGCATACATAGTTAAATATGTGCATATGTGTATATGTGTGTATATATAAATATGTATTATAAATAGTATACATATTTATGTATATATTATACATAATTATAAATATAATTTACATATAAATTATATTTGTATATAATATAAATATATTTATTTTAAATATAATTCTATATTATATTTATAAATATTATACTATAAATATAATATATATTATAAATATATATATTTCCTTACTCAGTATTTTCTGTAGGTCAAATATTTTCAAGATACTTCCACTTTATATCTAAGTCATTGTAAGCTATATACTAGGAAACAGATTTCTTAAAGCTATTGCTAATTTTGTAAATTATTTTGGCCTTACAACTGATTACAAATTAAGTGATGTTTCTAATTCATCATGGCTTTACTAACATCTATTGTGTAACGACTCAATTACCAAGCAGGTCTGCTCGTCGCCATGGCCTAGCCGTCCTCCACGACCATGGCCACACGTGTACACCTGCCCTTTCTGGGACAGAAACACAGAATGAAATTTGCAAAGCACCACCTAAGGAAAAACAGAAGTATGTTATTAAAACAATCTGGAAAAAAGTCCTTTTATTTTATCCTTTAAAGTAGAATATTGTTAATTGTATAATTTAGGTAGTAGGTTTAGGGGTATTTAATGTACTATTCTCTGTACGTGCTCTAAAATAAAAATACAAATGCGTCGCTTTCTAGCATGTCTATCTGTCACATCCACATGGGTGGAGGTGAGCAGCAGCAGCTAAGCGGGCCTTAAACACTAAGTGTGCGCTCGCAGGCCTCGATGACAAAACAGTTGGCCTTTGTTTCCAGTTTAATGGTGCATCAAACAGCAAAAACTGACCAGAGTATAAAATGGAGAACAAAGATTATCATATAGACTCTATGCGATCAACAAACAGTAGAAACGTGGCAAGAGTATTTTTAGGCAGCAGTCATTTGACTAATGCACAGCTGGGGGAGTACTATGTTCTTTTTTGATCTCTGTTTTTATCAAATATAGCTTCACTATCATTAGACAGCCTTAAAGAATTCCGTGTGTTTTTCAAGTTTTTCCCCTCCCACTTTCCTTCTCAGGCCCCAAGGCTCCACCAGCTGCTGCCACACAGCGAGCCCTCGCACCCTCCAGAAGCCAGCACAGGGAAACTGGCAGACTGCATTGTCAGAAGGTGGAGAGTGTAAGTTCCCAGGCACTCCGCGCATGCCTGCGCTTACAGGCCAGCCCACAGGCCGCGTATCACTGCTCTCACTGAGGCGTGGCACGGCTCTACCTTACAATTCTCTAACTCCTTCCTTCCTAAGTCCAGACAGGTGAAAAAGAAAGAAGCCCTAGAATCCTTCTCCAGAAAGTCCTAATCCTTTGGAAAATAAGAAACTAAGCTGAGCTACAGAAATCCACGGACTACTCAGACATCTATAAACACAGCATGCCTGTCTAAAAAGAGTAATATAAAACACTCATGTAGCTCTACTACAAATACCACAAATAAAAGAAAGTCTAAAATCGAATCCCAAGGTTCTAAACTTAAAATTGATAAAACAAAAAAATTATTGTATGAGTCAAAACAAATTTATATGTGGGTCAATTATATATTCATTATTATTCCACTGCTAAACAATCCTTGATAGTAGAACTTAGCACATGGTGACATGGTTTTCCCCTCAGTTCTCTAGGACATGCCTTCCCTCTGCCCCGTGACACTCAGTTCATTTGGTGTTACAGTGCAGTCAGCTCTTTTCAACGGCTTAACTATGCTCACTAAGAAGCCATCCAGTTCTTCTCCCAGCCTGAAACCACAATCCTCTCCTCCTCACACCTGTCCACAGAGCTTGTCGAACCCATAGAACCTCTTTGATCCTCAATTACTTCACAAATATTCTTTCCTTTCATTTGTGAATATTTTGCTTTTTAATGTATTGTTCTAAACTTAATACCAACAAGTAGAAGGAATCAACTAATTATACTGCACACACAACAGGACCGCCACATAGACTCGAACTGTAGGTCCCCCCCCTTAACGGTTTCATTATTCCCTCACTGCTTGCTCAAGTTTCCCACTCAAGGCCACAAAATCTAGCTCTACCATGTAAAAACTCAGAAAAGGAGAAGTGTGTTTTCAATGCTTTCAATGCTCTAAACCAGTAGTTCTCAACCTATGGGTCACATGTCAGATAACCAGAGTAACAGGAGCAAAATTACAGCTATGAAGCAGCAACAAAACAATTTTATGGCTGGGGATCACCACAACATGAGGGACTATGTTAAAGGGTCACAGCATTAGGAAGGTTGAGAACCCCTGTCCTAACCTAAAAGCTGTGGATGGATTACCACTTTGAGCTCCTAGACAGGAAACTAAACACGAATGAACTGTCCCTCTATGAAGCCCTGGAGGAACTACTCCAGTGAATGTGTCCTCAGCCTGGCCTACCCCAGGGCCTGTGTAGTGTACACATCCACTCCTACTCTGCCAACCCTCAGGTTTACTACTGACTCTGACAGCAGGCTCATGATTTCCACCCTTTCACTACTGTGAGTTTCTTTAAACCTCACTACTGTGAGGTTTAAAGAGAGCTTTTGTGTAACCAACAAACCATTCTTACATTCTCTAGTCTCTTCCTATTCCTACACAAGCTCCTATTCCTAGCCTGTGAAAACTGAACAGTCTCTATAATTGACACACACAAACACACCCTCACACTAAGAAAGCAAATGACATTATGGAGTACAAAACCCCTCACATTCTAAGCTACTGAGGCTGGATTTTCCCAAGGATGAATCAGCTAAACTATTTAGTTTAAAACAAAATAATACAGCGGTGGCAGCGGCATCGCATGCCTGTAATACCAGCACTCTGAGTTCGATTTCTGAGTTCAAGGCCAGCCTGGTCTACAGAGTGAGTTCAAGGATAGCCAGGGCTATACAGAGAAACCCTGTCTCAAGAAAACCAAATCAAAAGAAAAAAATTAATTAATAATAGTAATAATAATAATAATGAGTAGCAACAAGGACCAGAGATGAATACCAGCAAGGGACAGATCAGTGCTCAGAGTCAGACGTCACGCTCACTGCCCACCTAACCAAGAAAGAGCTACTACAGAGGGCCTGCAGGGGGCTTTAAGCCTGAATCTGGCATGTCCTCCATAGGCTCCTGTGTAAATGGCTCCTCAGGCTGGTGTCACTGGAAAGTGGCAGAAACTTAACAAGGGGTGCAGGGGGGGCTTGGTAGTAATTAGTGAAAAATCCTTACGGGAATGCCCTCCCCTCCAGGGGACTATGGGAAGGCAGGCTTTCCTTCCCACTCGCTGTTTGCTGGTGTTGTCAGGTGAACAGTGTCCTCTACCACAGACTCCAACAGGCTATGACAGCTCGCCAGAGCCAAGACACACAGCCAACTAAACATGGACTCCACAACTTTGATCCAAAATGAATCTTTCCTCCTTTCAATAAATCCCAGGCTTCTTTTTTTTTTTTATAGTAACAGAAAGATTAACACGGCACATAAGACAAAGATGGACTTAAATGATGTGATCTGTAAATATCTTAGCATTAAAATGAGGACAGGGTGAGTAGCAAAAATAAGACTTCAGACTTGTTAAATTGAAATGCTCTACAAGACTGCCTAGACAACTGAAAATGACCCTGAAGAGTAACATAAAAGCCGGTGAGCACACATACACACACACACACACACACACACACACACACACAGCACTGGAGAGCAGGTGCAGCCTGACAGCGGCAGTCTGTAAACCTCACGCGGCAGAGGGCAAAGAACATTCAGCAAAGCTTCACAAGTTACCAGCTCAAAGTGCACACCCACCCGTGTTTAGGAATTCAGGACCATGCACCAAAAAAACACAGCAAACTGCAACACAGGCACTTTTGAAAAAAAAAAAAAATGCCCTAGCACACCTTTCAAACATTTCGTATGTCCAGGGTACCTTACAGTCCTATTAGGACTAAAACTAATACAGTAAGAAAAAAAAAAAAGAAAGAAAGAAACGGAAGTAGGAAATCCCTAATGGATTGCATCATTAGCCCTTCAAAAGAGTAAAAAAGTACAAAATCCAAATTATAAAATTCAAGTTTGCCTTATAAAATATAAAGTACCCAGGTACTCCTTGAAAATACCTGCTTGACATACACCCCGCCCCTGGAGAACAGGTCCAGCAGCTCCGGGTGGAGTTTGCTATTCTGGCTTCCGTGGCCCAGGGTGAAGTTGGTATTATCTCCCCAAGTGTAGACTTCTGTGGGATCTGAAATAAAAATTAAGATTTTTTTCATACTGTTATGGTTTAAGCAAATTACAACTTAGCCTAATTATAGATACATAATAATCATCAGTTTACCTGAAACATGATTCAATAGAAACTGATTTAGCTCCCATGTTTAGAACAACTGCAGTAAAGTATAAATATGAATATAGTTAAAGCCGGGCTCTGATGTGAGCAATCACAGCATTTGGTCCTCCCTCAGTCCTCACTGAGAGCTAACACGTAACAGCAGGGAACCACCACCTGGCATGTCTACCTTGTTTCCAAGAAACTCTAAATATAAAACTCCTGACTATACCCGTGTTTATAAAAGTGAGCACAGCATCACTGGTACTATATGCTACCATACAGGCATGAATGTTTTTTCAGGGATCTGAGGGACAGAGGCAGGCTTTCCAGAGTGCAGGACGGCCTCTGAATTCATTATGTAACAAGCATGGCCATGGTTTCCTTCCTCCGACACCACTTCCCAAGTCCTGGATTACAGGTCTAAGTTAACACACAGACCTGACCTTAGACTTCACAGTTCACTGTTGATACACAAAATCACAATGACTAATACAAACTGATATAAAATTTAATCAGAGGTAAGTCTGGGATAAGTCTTCATTTTTACTCTGGAAGACTGAAAATACTGTAGGATAAAACTCTGAGTGCCATGTACAATGCAGTGTGAATGTGTGGGGGTGATGACTGTTCTCACTTGGCTTAGATACAAACTACGCAGCACTCCCATTTAGTTCTTGTCTCCTGTCCTGTAAATCCACATTTCCAAAACTGAGAGGGCAGAGAAACCAAAAGAAGTGACACTATATGTGCAAGTAAGACCAGGGAGGTGGTTCACTGGGCAAATGTGCTTGTCATACAAGTGTAAGGACCTAAGTTCAAATCCCCAGAGTCCATGTAAAAGCCAGACATGGAGTGAGCCATCTGTAATCCTAGGACTCCCACAAAGCGATAGGAGTCAAAGGCAAGAGAATCCCAGAAGCTTGTAGAACAGTTATTCTGGCAGATGCAGCAGACAAAAAGAGGTGCTATCTCAAACACAGTGAACGGCCAGAACCAACACCCAGGGCCACCCTCTGAACTCACATGTACTGTTACATAAGCCTGCCCATTCATACACAAATTCAGACACACATATTCACACACAGATACCTACAAAATAAATAATTTTTTTTAAGTTTTAAAGGTGTGGGTAAAATAGTTACTTCTACTCTTTGTTTTCATTAACTTCAGATGCTGATGCTGTTTCCTGAGTACATTAAGACTTTAAACTAGTGAAAATTATAAAATGCCAACCCCTTTGGGTTCTATTTTAATTCTTACAGACATACAATTTTAAAAAGACAAAACAAACTTTGTGAATACAAAAAAAAAAAAAACCCAACAGACATGAAAGTTAAAGTTCTTTGTACATATTCAAACAAATGCTCAATATTTTAATCAGAATAGAATTCTATTAAGAGTTTCCAGGTTGGAGACCCTGTAGATTGTACCAGAGACCTGGGAGGTGAGAGACTCTCAGGACTCAAAGGGAGGGACCTTAGATGAAATGCCCAACAGTGGGGAGAGGGAACTTGTAGAGTCCACCTCCAGCAGAAAGACAGGCATCAAAAGGAGGGAGGAGGCTGCCATCCCAGTCAAAACCTCTGACTCAGAATTGTTCCTGTCTAAAGAACTGAAGGAATAAAAATGGAGGAGCCTGAGGAAAAGGAGGTCCAGTGACAGGCCCAAAGTGGGATCCTGCTCAGGGGGAGGCCCCAAGGCCTGACACTACTACTGATACTATGGTGTGCCTACAAACAGGGGCCTATCATGACTGCCCTCTGAAAGACCCAACAAGCAGCTGAAAGAGTCAGATGCAGATATTTGCACCCAACCAGTGGGCAGAAACTGCTGACGCATATGGTTAAATTACGGAAAAGCTGCAAGAAGCTGAGGAGGGCGTAACCCTATAGGAAGACCAGTACTTTCAACTAACCTGGACTCCCGGGATCTCTCAGACACTGAGCCACCAACCAGGCACCATACACCAGCTGATCTGAGGCCCCCAACACACATACAGCAGAGGACTGCCAGTCTGGGCTCAGTTAGAGAAGATGTACCTAACCCTTGAGAGACTTGGGGCCTCTCAAGTGGGAAGATCTGGTTTGATGGGGACATTATCTTGGAGATGGGGGGGGGGGAGGAAGGGGGTGTGGGATATGAAACAGTCAAAGGATGGACCAGGAGGGGAATAAAGTCTGGACTGTAAAAAAAGATTATATAAATAAATGAATACATGCATACATACATACATAACATACGAGTTTCCAAAGCTGCACCTTGCTAGACTATGCCTGTGGAGCTGTTCTTACCAGTGTCCTTAAACACAACGTGAATCGGCCTGTCCTTCATGAGAAGATCCAAAGGTGACAATCCTTCTTTATCTTGCATATACAGGCTAACACCATGCTAAGAAAAAGAAGTACATATTATCAATTTACTCCAAATCAGTAGCGTCTACTCTTAAATATCAAAATCAAATGATCAACCCCATAAACACTGAAAACAGAAAATAACCATTATCTCTCATAGCCAGAGACATTTTTCTCTGATATACAAAAGAACTAAAAAATATCAAATACTCAATTATTGATAGACCAAGAAAGAAATAACATTCTAAAATTTTGGTTTTGGGATGTGTGGTGTGTGTGTGTGTGTTGTGTGTGTGTGTGTGTGTGTGTGCACACGTGCGCATGTGCATGCATGTGTGAACAGGTATCCACTGACATAGAAGTGGACATCAGATCGCCTGGAGTTGGAATTACCAGTCCTTGTGAGCCACCCAATATGGATGCTGGGAGATGAACGCCAGTCTCCTAAAGTACAGCATACACTCTAACTGCGGAGCCATTTCTCTAACCGCAAGGTAACATTTACATCAGAAGTAGACACGACAGATTTTCAAGGTAAATACTTCTCCACTGACACCCCGAGTCTCCATCTGTGGCACTGCGGGAGATGAAGGAACAGCTCACAGGTAGGCCGATAGGTAGTCTGCCACCACTGTCTGCCCTACTGAAGGGGCTACAGTGTTAGCTTCTTCCTCTTGTTGCTTTGCAAACACTACAAGGTGAGGAGAGTGCTCCACCCCAGGCTCCTGGCCATGATGTGCTGTGCCATCACAGACTCCAAGCAATGGGACCAATGAGAAATGGTGTGAAACCTCCAAAAACACACCAAAATCCAATTTCTTCATCATAAGGTAATTTACCTCAAGTATTTTGTTAGTGACTCTAAACAAACCAGAAGAGGTATATCTGATGGCCTGGAAGGACCTACATGTGCATATATGTAGTGCATATTTACAGACCCACTAGATTTTTATAGTCTATTTCATGTCTATAAACGTAAGGGTTGCAAAGATTTCATAGCAAAGGCAGAAGCAGTCAGTATTTGTCTCCTGTAATGTGATCGCCAGTGGCCCGTTTCCTTCATCTCACCTGTCCTGGTCTTATAAGAGTAAGAAAGGCAGGCTGAGGGGCATAATATTCCAAACTATACACATGACAAATGGGAAGTCGGCAATTCAGTTTAGCTTGTCATGTATCCCTAACTAGACTCCACTGACAACATTTATCTGCATGGTCCAATGCAGTGGCTTCTCAACAAGTACAAGACTCTAGATTTTTGTTCTTTAGAACCACCTTGAGGACTTCCTTACTTCCTAAAATATTTGTCTTGAATGCTAAAGGTACCCATATGTTAAGCAGAGGCTTTGTCGCTTATTAAAGATAATTCTCTCCATATATATCCCCCAAACATGTAATTTACAAAATAGTGTTTAAGTCTACAGTAGCCTTAAGAGCTTGAAAATTTTATGATAGTCTTCTACCGGTAACAGATGGACTTTATACATCATTTCATTACAGAGCACTAATGCTACTGAAAACACTAACATCTGTTTTAATTTTAACTGTATAGTCCTAAACACTGTAAGGTAAAAACTAACATTACTGGGATTTAGAGGAAGATAACTTTCAGATCAATTATTATGTTTATAGTTATTCCATATTGGTCTGAAAAGTAGTTTTTGTTTATAGGTCTAAGGTCACTTGGAAGTCCTGGCTGTCTCTTCTATAGATGTCTGACATCATCGTAAGATCTTTTTGCTTTATGTTACTACTACTGGTTTCTGTTATGTGCAAAATCCTAACACTACAATATTTTAAAGCTGTTTCCTATCTATAATTATTTTATTTTTGCCTATCTCCCTATATTAGTATAAAAACTCAATAAAAAAGGAGCCCAGTCATGTTCACTGCATGTCTGTAATGTCTATAATGTCTATAATGCATCCATCATGGGCAGGTACTATACATGCAAAAGATATTTGTTCTAAATATTTTGCAGTTAGTGTGTCATTCAACCCATCTGACTTTGGGATGAAGTTTCCATAACAGTAAGAAAAATCAGAGCAAGTTCCTCCTACCCCTTGAGTACAGCAGTATAATAAGCCAATAGCACAGGGTTGTAACCTGACTGCAATCCGAGCTAGGCAGTAGGATTACAAGTTTGAATTCACCTTGAGCAAAATCCAGTCTCCAAATTTAAAAATGACTAAGTATAGTTCACCATGGAGTTCTGGCCTATCATGTGTGAGGCCCTAGGTTCACCCCAATATTACAAATCAAACAATTTAAAATACACTGCAACAGATGTAGCAGAATCCTCTATACATAAAGCCTTTGGCATCCCATCACATTGTGGAATAAAGTTGTCAAAGCCATGCTACTGAAACTTGCTCTCTCTATTGACGCTTTATGCAGCAGAGTCTCTGCCAAGGTTTCCTGAATTTGACAATCAAGGACCGACAATGCATACAGTGTGGGTGTATATATACTGAGCAACTTATTTTGGCATTTGATATAAAAATACTGTAGCTCAAGTTTTAGCAGATGCAAATTCACTAAGCCTGAATTCATGATTATAGTGTCTTGTTGCCAATATGTGACACCTCAAGTACTCTGGTGTACATGAGGGAGCTGACATGACGGCCCTCAATGAGGCCTCGTTCTTGTTTGCACCCCTTCCCGCTGACAGGAGAATTGCAAGGCCACAGGAAAGGACATGCTGAGCAGGTATTTTACAATGAAAATCCTCAACAGTTTTGGAAGAATTTTTTGGTAGAAAAGTTTTATCAGTAAACTTCACTCGCTATTAGTTATCTATCAGTGACCAATAAGTCTAAGGGCAAGAGGGTCAAAGCACAATTTCCCAGCTTCTCATAGCCAGTGCACATCCCACACCACCGTGAAAATCTAAAGCAGGCAAAGTCCAAACTATAGGCCATATCCCAACTGTCTAAACTGAAGCCCTAAAGGCAGACTTATGACTAGTAACCTTTCAGAGAGAAGAAAATGAAGGGCCCTCCAAAGCTCAACACATTAGAAATGATTGCAGGTGAGGTTACAGAGGTAAGACAGGGTAAGACTGGAGTCAGCTGATGCTTGAACTCTAGCTTTCCCTACACGGAGAGAAAGGGGATAAGTGAGGCTCCTTAAAGAAGTGGGGCAGACAGGAGGAAGGACTACTACTCTCCCTTTTGTAAGTATAACTGAAAGTTTTGAAATTATGTTTGGAAATTTATCCAAGATGTCTTTTTTGGGGGGGGGGGGGGATTTGGTTTTGGTTTTGGTTTTTTCGAGACAGGGTTTCTCTGTATAGCCCTGGCTGTCCTGGAACTCACTCTGTAGACCAGGCAGGCCTCGAACTCAAATCCTCCTGCCTCTGCCTCCCAGAGCGCTGGGATTACAGGCGTGTGCCACCACCACCCAGCTTATCCAAGACGTCTTAAGTAGGGCACTTAAGACAATTTAGCTACAGAAAATAGATATTGCACTATCAATTGTAGAGAAATTTTACTCCAGCAACATGGCTGCTCTGGCAAGGGATCCCATCCAAGACCTTCCAGGTCTGTGTGATCCAGGTGGAATGCAGACATGCTCCGATTACAGTGTGACCTGGCGGGAATACAGATCCCCTTAGTACACACCTTTAGTTCCTAAGAATGAAGGTAAAGCTGGTTTGCAGAAGGAAGCAGCCATGTTTGAAAGTGACATCTAACTGAGGGAATGTGTTAAGTGTGTATGGCAGTTTTACCAGAATAGTTTCACAAAGACTGGGGGCAGAGAGAACAAATTACATTCCATTACAGACGGCTTGCAACCATCTCTGTTGAGATCTGATGCCTTCTTCTGATATGTCTGAAGTCAGTTACAGTGTACTCACTGACATAAAATAAATAATTCTTTAAAAAAAATAATAAAACAGGGCTGGAAAGATGGCTCAGAGCTTAAGAGCACTGGCTGTTCTTCCAGAGGTCCTGATTTCAAATCCCAGCAACCACATGGTGGCTTACAACCATCTGTAATGAATGAGATCTGATGCCCCCTTCTAGGGTGTCTTCTACAGTGTACTTACATATAATAAATAAATAAACAAACAAAGTGAAACATAAAATACTAATGATAAATTCCTAATTTAGCTACATGTTGCTTGAGGATAGAAAGACTTGTTTTGTTTTCTGGGCTGCACAAACTTGAAAATAGTGCCTATATAAAGCATAGTTATATATTTAGAATGCACGGACTCAGTATTCATTAGTCTGATGACACTTGGTATTTCTCAAAACACTTTCTGATTTGGGTATGCACATTCTATCCAGGTATAAGAAACCTGGATAGAATCTACTGAGTGAAAAAATTTCATATAAATTAAGCTGATTTTAATTACTAAATTTTTAAACTAAAAATACTCCAGTTAAATAAGTAGGTATATTATTCAAAACCATAATCCCTACCCATAACTGACATTCAATAACTAGTACCCTTTAAATAGTCTTTTAAATAGTCAACGATATTATTCGAGTGTTTTCAGTGGAATTACGTTACACTGGAGTAACTTTAACAGTTAAGTTAAATGTGAGCGCACAGAAGCCTAACTAACGGAAACAGAAAATCCGACGGAAGACCTGACCAGTCACAGGCACTAATCAACACTCTGCCCAAGCTGCCAACACAGCTCCGTAAGCCTCTGTAGGGTGAGGAGGGGTGAGTGGGGACCTAAGGGGAGGTAGGACCTGAGTCTGAGCCTCTAGAACGTGAGGTGAGTCTTCTGCCCCTGAGCTACGTTCTCGCACTGACTCGCTCTCGTTTCGGGTGCTGTCCAATCCATAAGTCATTCTCTGTTCAAATAAATTTTGTTCAATGTTTTTTATCCCAGTAGCATATAGTAGTGCCCATAATATAAAACTGCACAATAGCTTATTATATATTGTTACCTTTAATGTAAATTTGAAATTTTACGTAAAATGTGTAAATAAATATATATGGGATTTTAAATCTAAAGATGAGGTATAACAGTAAAAGTATCAAGCAAATATAAACCTCTCTTAGAAAATGCAACATGAAATAGATTAAGAAAAGCACATGCCTAAACTCCAGCCGGGGAAGCAGATCAGGGGCTGCTCAGCCATCACTGGAGACACCTCCTCCTGCAGCGGAGAAGAGGAAATGCAGACCCACAGCCAGACACTGTGCAGAGCGAGAGAGAGCGAGAGAGAGAGAGAGAGAGAGAGAGAGAGAGAGAGAGAGAGAGAGACCGAGAGACCGCAGAGCACTCCGTTCTAAACTGGATGTCTCCATCAGATCCCCAGGGCTCAGTGAACCTCACGGAAGAAGAGGCAGAAAGAATGTAAGAGCCAGAGGGGCTGGAGGACACATGAAACAGGTCCTTCTGAACACAGCAGACCAACGCGCAAGTGAACTCGGAGAGACCCAGGCAGCATGCACCGGCCTGCACAAGATGGAGTCTGAGAGCTTAAAGGAGCATCGGATACAAGCCCCAGCCCTGACCCAGGAGCTATCTCTAATTGATAACCACCTGCGAGTAACAATTTAGTTTTCTCCAAGGGCATCTCACTGGGGCAACAAACCACTCTTGAGGGCAGGCTACACTGAGCAGTAGACGGCCAGCAGACAGTGAATTCAGCAGCACGACTGGAGGGTCCCCGCCTCAGAGGGTCACCTTTGCACTCTTTTTCACCTCAATGTTTTATTATTATTCATTTATATTTATATTTTCTCTTCTATCTATATTATGGCTTCTAGTTTAGCATTGTCATAGGATTGCTGAGTGTGGAAATGAGTAGGTCTCTGTTTCTTATGTCCTTTCTTGGGCTCTTTCCCTTCTGGTTTTTTTGTTTTTTTTTTTTTTTGGTTTTTTGAGACAGGGTTTCTCTGTATAGCCCTGGCTGTCTGGGAACTCACTCTGTAGACCAGGCTGGCCTCGAACTCAGAAATCCGCCTGCCTCTGCCTCCCAGAGTGCTGGAATTACAGGTGTGTGCCACCACCACCCGGCTTCCTTCTGTTTGTTCTAACTGCAATGGGTTAGTTTTCATTTTATCTTATTATATTTTATCATTATCTAGGAGAACATGTTTATTTTTTTCAGACAGAATCTCACTGTATAGCCTTAGCTGTCCAGGAACTCATAATGTAGACCACGCTGGCCTCAAACTAACAGAGATCCACTTGCCTCTGCCTCACTTCAAGTGTTGGGATTAAAAGTGTGGCTTGTTTGTCTTCTGACAGAAACGCAAAGGGGGAGCGTGTGGATGGGACAGGAGGTGAGGAGGTGGGGGGAGTAAGGAGAGGAGGGACATAGTCAGGACACTATAATGTGAGGGGAAAAATCTGTTCTCAGTAAAAGGAAAAGCAAGAAGAGCGCATGTTTAAATAAACTAACGATGCCTACCTTCAACAAAGACCAAACACAATCGATGTGTCCATAAAAAATGCTTCTGTGCAGTGCGGTCCAGCCTGACTCCTTGTCCTTCACCAGCAAATCCACTCCTCTCTCAATGAGCCAGTCTAATACTCCTTTCTTCCCGCACGAGGACACCAGGTGGAGCGCGTTCCTGCCAAAGGCATCCTTGACAGTTGCAGCATTGTAGCAGTAACTGGAGAGAAAGGTCTTGATCTGGTTCTCACTCCCCTTTGTCACCACAGAAAGGACATCCAGAGCATGCCTCAGGGATCTACATTTTGACGTGCAGTCGGGGGTGGCAGAATCCATCCTAATTGCTTTCTATTGCTTACTCCTTCAGAATAGTCACCGAAGTAAATTTTAAAAGTGAAAAAAAGCCAGGACACAAAGATACTATTCAGGAAGAATTATCAAGAAGAGATGGCCCTTTGGGGGCTATAATTTAAGTAGTCACAACAATTATATAAAACTATATATCTCTGTATAATCTTTTGGCACTTAAATCAAAAATTTATAAATAATTCTATAAAGTTCATATCAAATACAAGTTCTTCATTTAAAAAAAATCCCAGTTTATAAATTATTCCTAGAGTCAAGCACCAAGGGGGAGTTAGGAGGGGAACTCCCCCTCCACGCTGTCTGAGCCTCTCAAATAGCCATAATTGCGAGGGTGACCTGCAGGGAGACAAAGTAAAAGGAAAGTTACAAATCTAACTTGTAGTACTTGAAGTAGTTGACAATATAAGAACTTCACATCTAAATGCCCTTAATTCATTAAAACACACACACACATACACACATACACACACACCACCTTTTCATGTAGGCCTCTTTTCTTCCAGAATCTCCATATCTTCATTCATTATTTTCTGTATTTTTACATTCTACATGCTATGTCCCCAGAAGCTATAAAGATATGCAAACTTGTTGTCTTCAAGAGAACCCTCTTCCAAATGGCCACCAACTAAAACTGCACCTTAACCATTACCAAAACAATCGAAGCTTCATCTATTACAGCATGGTGGATAATGAGTCTTCTCACCTGAAAGGTCCCTTGTTACAGGAGAAATAATTAAACTAAGGGTATCAAAACAACTCAGAGACAAAGACAACAAATGAAACTATGAAAACATAAAAGGGTTTTATAATCAATGTGTACAAAACGTATAAACTGAACTGAAATCTCAAAGTATGAAATGACGAGACTCAATATAACTCTTAAAGCTATTTAAACTTGTCTAAGCAGTGGTGGCACACGTCTTTAATCCCAGCACTGGGAGGCAGAGGCAGGCAGATTTCTGAGTTCAAGGCCAGCCTGGTCCTCAGAATGAGTTCCAGGACAGCCAGGGCTACACAGAGAAACCCAGTCTCAAACAAACAAACAAACAAACAAACAAACAAATAAGGCTATATAAACTTTTGAAAACAAAAGGAAAACTTTCCCTGCTATGTAGTGTGTAAACCTTCCCTTACTATCTGATCTTTGGGGGGTGGGGCGGAAGCAACTCTAAGACTCTTCAGGGACAGGTACTGTGTGTAGAGGGGAAAGTCTGGTACATATATACATTAGGCAGGTATCATATTATAATATAATATAATATAATATAATATAATATAGACGAGTCCAAATATGTTATTTTCCACTTGAAATCACAGTAAGTCAGAGGCTAGCATCTAAGCTGGCTCTTTGATTCTGACTATTAAGATTCGCCGTTTAGAAATAAGAGCGATGAAGCAATGAGCTACTTGATTTTTAACTCGGCATCTAACTCTAGCTGTTTCTGAAAACCTGCAGTCTTTAAGGGAACACAGTCCCACAAAAGCAAACAAACAAAAGACAAACAAAAACAAGGAAACAAAACCAAAAATCCCACTCATGTCAAATCTCATTTGAAGCTGAAAGAAAAGAATAAACAGCCCTGGCATTTAACAAATCCTTCCTTTTACTCTTCCAAGCTCCAGAACCCACACTGCTCTTGCTCTTTCCTATCAGGATGGGTTAGAAGTGATTAGACAGCCTTGGCACTGGAAGAAGACAATGCCCATATGTTCAGAATCTTAAAGGGCGGGGTAAGGTAATAGTGCACAGCTGCTGGGTCAGTGATGGAGCAAGAAAAAGAGGGGAGAGCATGGCTGAATAGTTTGAAAATCAGAAATGGCAGGCAAGCTATACTGGTCTGAAAGAGACTGGCCCCATAAGGCCACAGTCTTTAATTCTTGGTCCCCAGTTGTTGGGAACTCTTCTAGGAAAGATTAGACCTTGGATGGTATGGCCGTGAAGAAACCATGTATCTGGAGGCCAGCTTTAAAGTTTCAAGACTAGCCATTCCCACTGCTCTCTCTGCCTCCGAGCTGCAGGTGAAGAGGTAAGCTCTCAGCATTTCGGTCCACCACACTTTAGCTCTGCCATGCTCATGGACTCTGACCTTCTGGAACCAGGGCGCCAAATAAACTCTTTTACAAGTTGTGTTAGTCATCATGTCTCATCACAGCAGTTAAAAAAAAAAAAGAAACTACACAGAAGTCTAAACCAAGGAACGAATAAGTTATAAATAAAATACATGACAGATTTGAAATGTTGAAGAAAACTGAGCAAAGTATAACTAGCTAACTTAGCTTTTAGCCAGTCAACATTGAGTCCTGGGGTCAAGGGCCTTATATTCATCCATAGTTAAGAATGCAATTCTGTCTTTAAAACAAATCTAATCTCCCCTAATACATCCAAACCCCCTTCCAGAAACAACAACTACAAAACAATAATCAATAGTCTTACCCAACTGTAAACTTTGTGAATTAAAACAACAGTCTGGCAAGGATACACAAAAGTATCACAAACGTCACAGAGTAAACACTTTCTGACTGGACTTAAGTCTTGCTCCATTAGACAGAACTCACATCTAGCACCATTATGAGGGCCAAGAACCCATAGTTGGGTAGGTCACAGGTCCTACCTGAGAATCTACTAGTATTCTGCTAAATGACACAGAACTTAACTAATTTCTAAGGACTTGATAATATCCATAGGTAGTGCATCACTCAGCCCTTAGCAGAGAAGCTTCTTTTAGCAGTGGATGGTGATTAACAGACACCCACCACTTGTCAGCATGCAGAGGAAGAGACTGTGGAGGACACACCCCTAAATGGGACATCTGTATCATACCCTATCCTTCCAGGATTAGTGTGGAAGAGGAAATAAAATAATTTAAGAGCCAGAGGTAGCCTACAGCAAAAGTGTTTTTCTTGACACAACAAGGTGGTTGGGAATATGACTTCACAGCCACTCTGACTGCAAGCACAAGATCTAAATTAGATAAAGCCAGACAAAATCCTAGCATAGAACAGAGAGGTCGTCATGAAGTCACTTCCCTAGCTGAAAAGTTACTAACAACTAACTGATGGCTAATGGAGAGACAAAGTTAGTTTTCATCAGGGGTATGGCTCCTAAGAGGCTACCCACACTCTCAAGTACATACTGGCCACATTAAGTGGTTTTTTTAAACATACACACACACACACACACGCTCTTAAAGTGGGAGGGAATAGAGGTAAGAAGGAAAGGAAAGAAACTAGAAAGGAAGAAATGTGGAGTGGGTTTAATCAAACACACTAAATGCATGTAAGAAATTCAATTTATATATATATATATTTTTCCCCCCAAAGCCCAGGTAAATTTTCAGATGGGCCAGTTGGAGAAATGGCTTGGAGGTTAAGAGCACTGATGGCTCTTTCAGAGTTCTGAGTTCAATTTCCAGCAACTACATGGTGGCTTACAACCTTCTGTAATGGGATCCTATGCCCTCTTCTGGTGTGTCTGAAAGCTACAGTGTACTCATACATTAAATAAATAAATCTTTTTAAAAAGCACATTATTAAAAAAAAAAAAAAAAGAATAAAGAGTTCCAGACAGACATGCATATCTGTGGCGGTGTGGATGGTAATGGGCTCCAAAGGTCCTGTGCTTGAATGCTTGGTCCCCAGTTGGTTGAACGGTTTGGGAAGGACTGGGAGATAAGGCAGTGTGTTGCTGTGACCTTGTTAGAGGTGTGTCACTGGGGGTGTGGCCTGGTCAGTCTCTGTCTCTCTTTGGGATGAGGTGTGAGCTCAGAGCTAGTGCTCAGCACCATGACCCAAGTTCGAAGCTTCCCTAAGGACCCTGAGCACACCTCTCAATTCTCTCAAAGCTTCAATATTTTCATTTGTAAAAATGAGATTAAAATCTAGCTCTTGACTTGTTCTAAATGAGACATTTCATCCATATAGCACAAGCATCTAACAAAAATGAAAAAAGTTGAAAATAGGACATCTTGGTAAACAAGTCAAAAAACATCAATACTGTATCAGGGCCTTTTCTACTTCAAACGCCTTTCATCCAAATCTTTTAAAAGGTACTTCTCAATGCTTAAAAACATAACACCATCTTTTATACTTTCATATGGACTTGTACATACAGAACTATCTAAATTAACTATATCTCATTTCAACTTCATTATTTCCCTTATAAATATGAGTACTTTCACTTTACTGTGAGAAAACAAGTAGCTTACTTAAAATTCAATGAGAGGAGTAGTCTGGATATCAGTTGGTGCTCTCAAAACAGGAATGTCAATAGGATGTAATACAGTACAATCAAGAAAACTGTCATGTGAGGTCATCAAATTGGACTGCTATACCTAAGACCATAGACAAGTGACATGAACTCTATTCCTCCATTTCTTCCTTTGTGAGCTAATGATGACAACCTCTCTTGGACATACATATGCCTTACCCATGTATAAGAATTTTAAATTACAGTACAGGAAAGGGAAGAATGTTATGCTTCTTCATAATCTTCACAATCAGTACAGCAAAATTATTGCTTACTGGGCGCTTTAAAACCAAAACACCTCCCCTGAACACTTGTATCTGTACTAATTTAAATGCTACAAGCTACAGATTATGAGTCATAATCAAAGAGAAGGTTTTATAAGCCCTAAAACCATTTTTAAAATATGCACTTACAATGTCAGGATCCTAAATAATTTAGTACTGCTAATATCACATTCAAATGGTTTTCTCAAGTAGTCTCTGTGTAAAAGACCTAGAATTTTATTACAATACCTATCTCGTTTTCATAAAAGAAAATTTGCCCAAAATTTAGGGAGTGAATTAGTGCATCTCTGGATGACGTAAAGAATTATTCCCCTGTGATAAGAAACTAGTTTGGGTCAATGGAAGTAGCAAATCACCCTGACATCCTTTAATGGGTGCACTCATTCAGTCTAGAATTTTAGAATCCACAAGCATCTTGAAAGTTAAAAAATGAAATTATCACACTGAAAGCCCTTCAAACAAGTTTTACTAAAAAAGGGAAAAAACGGAAATTAACATATCCAATCGAAAAATTGTAAAGCTGCCATATGACTCAAGTTTTGCAAAAAAAATTTTTTTAGAAAACACGTTTTAAAAAATAGTTCTGTCCTCAGGTACCGTGAAGTAGGTCTCTAAAACAATAAAAACAAATGAAAGTAACTCCACAGAGAACTGACAAAAAAAAAAAAAAAAAAAAAAAAAGTTTGCGAATTTGCCTATTAAGGAGGTAGCCACACTATCTACTAGGGGAAAAGCTATTTCAAATGTTACCTACTTCGAGGTAAAAGGAAACAGGTGCTACTCAACTTCTCCTCCTTGAAAAAGAACCCCTCTGACTAACACAACTCAAGTTTTATGACTATGTTAGATAACAGAGTTAGAGATGGTTTAAATCAGGGTTGGCCATTTCCCCTCTGAACGGAATTCCTTTGCAACCTGATAGCTATGAACAAAAGACCCCTCTATCGCAGTCTCTGCAGAACAAACCCCTGTCCACTTCCACCCAGGAGCAAATGTTGAAGCGAAACCTGCTTCTGCAAACTCAGCAAGGCCCGTGTAAACTCAAACTTTGTAAACTCAACGGAGGGTTTCAGGGACATTGGGAGCCTCTAGGAAGGGATCCAAGGGAGGTGACACCAGTCAACCCTCGGAACTAGAAATGCAACGTCGCTGGAGGGCGTGTCGGGCAGCTTGACGACGTAGCACTTCGCGGGACAAGGCCATTCATTAGCTGGCAGGGGCAGCGGGGCTGCGCTGCCAGGCCACCCGCCCGTGCCACGCGGCACGAAGCTCGCAGCCTCCCCCTCCGCGAGTTCCCTCCCCGGGCTCCCGGCCCCGCTCCCCCGCCGGGCTGGCAGGACGCCGTCGCCCCCGCCCTCACCAGTCGCTAGATGAAGGTGCGCCGGCGGTCTCCGCGGGGCAGGCGCGCGGCCGCGCAGGGACTCATCCTTAGTGAAAGCTACCGGGGACAACGAAGGGAGCCAGGAGCCGGGATGCCCGAGTCAGCTCCGGAGGCGGCTGCAGCGAAAGCGACAGCCGCGACTGTCGGCGCCGGGACGGGGTTCGAGGAACCTGGGCTAGAGCGGGCGGGACTCTGGAATAAGACGGGCGCTGATTGGCTGGAGTTCGTGTATGCCCCACAGTAATTGGTCAGGACCTGCCCACAAGGCCTAGCGTGGCAGAACCTCAGCTGTGGCCTTTCCCTAGAGTCCCAGAGAAGCTTGACCCTGCCGGCCTTGTTGCGGCCGATTCAGCCTGCCGCCCAAGACTCAGAGACCAGTCCTGCCCCTCTTTGTGCCAGATGTCACCCTAGGAGATCTGTCTCCCCGCAGGTGTAGACTCGGAAGAGAGATTAAGGCCGAGATGGAGGAAACAAGGAGCTGGCTGGCTGCCCAGGCACCACTCCGTAGAAACGTAGGCATCTTAGAAAAGTTGCCTCCCGGATTACTAGTAGTGGGATAACTGGAAAACCTGAGGTGTCCTCTCCCCAGGACTCAAACCTGCTGCTCTGTGCCCCGCCTGTTGTACCCGTATTATCTGAGTGTCACTCTCTTTGTCAGAAGGCACCATAGGATTGTCAGATCGCCACTGTGCGACCAGCTGCTGACTAGCAGGTCACATCACTCGGTGCCTGACACCAGGCTTGGAATAGGTTTTCTCCTTGAACTCTAAATCTAAAGGCCATTTTAAAGGTTGCAAACTGTTAGGGAGGAAAGCAAGCCAATAATCAGTCCAGAATGGAAAACGTACCCCTGCTGAAGTCTGATACAGAGGAGCCTTAGTAAACATGTGTTCAGGGAGGAGTAGCATGACTCAGAGAAAAATAGCACTGGGAGCCTAGAGTTGTTTGAACCTCTGCTTGTTTGTGTTGCTGTGTGAGCCACTGACACTGTAATCTATGAAACAGCGTTAAACTCAGTACTTCTTACACTGCTTCAGCCCAATGCCTGTTTTGTAGACGTTGTGGGAAAGTAAGTTGCTCAATCAAAGTGAAGGAGAACTGAAAACAGACCTAGCTCCCCAGCCCTGCTCCCAGTACAAGGACTTTCTTTGCTTTCTTACTTCCTACTCTGACTTGTAACAAAATCCATTCTGTAATGTATAAACAGTGACTCAGAAGGAAGTTGTGTATGGTAATAACACAGTCAAAGCAGCTCAGTGATCTGGAAGCTAATAATGTAAATAAATGTGTTGACCTGAGGTCACATCTTTTACCTGTCTCCTCTTTGTATCTGGCTAAGTCGTTCAGGTTTTCTGAAGCCTTAACGTCCTCATCTGCAAAGTGGGAATGAAATGCATTTTGCTGTCCCGACAATGCATTCATAGACACACATAGCATTTAGCAGGGTGCCAAGCACACAGTAACACCATCTTGAAGTTGTCATGTCTCAAATGCCTGTACGCATTGGGGGTACAAAATGTTCATATAGCCATGATCATATACACAAAAATTCATTGCAGCTTTGATGAATTTGTGAGAGAATATAGAGGCTCCATATGACTTCCCCCCAAAATAACAAACTAGGTAATAAGTAGAAAATAACTAGGTGAAGCAGAAAAAGAAAGGCCAGAATCATGCCAAGGAATGAATGTCTTTGAAGTTGGAGATGGGGGACAGAGCTGGTCCTGCTTCACCGAGTATCAGAGGAGAGAATATTAGAAAGCTGCTTACAAAGTAAAACTTATTAACCACGCTTGCCATGGTGCTGAGCAAATTGAGAGAAACTCTGATACAATGTTATTTATTCTCCACAAACAGCATGACTTTTATATTTTTATATACTGTTGGCTTAAAAGGAATCTAGTTGGTGCCACCAACTGGTATCATAAATGTAATCTTAGGTGGCCACATCAGTTAGAAAGTTCCAAGCTAATAAAAACTTAATCTTTTGCTGTAGACAGAAAGCAAACTGTCCAACTATTACCCCAAGGGCAGAATTAAGCGTGTTATACTAGAAGGTAAATCGTCTCCATTATCTTTGCAGGAGACAGAAAGACCCCCACTCCACCTCGTCTTCTTTTTTTCTTCTCCCATTGCTTCTGTTCTCCATTACTATAGGTTTAGCAATATTGGTGAGTTATTATTATTATTATTATTATATTTTTGGTTTTTTCGAGACAGGGTTTTTCTGTATAGCCCTGGCTGTCCTGGAACTCACTCTGTAGACCAGGCTAGCCTCCTCGAACTCAGAAATCCACCTGCCTCTACCTCCCAAGTGCTGGGATTAAAGGTGTGCTCCATCACTGCCCGGCCTGAGTTATTATATTTTTAAGTATTTTTTTCCTCTTCACACCTTTGTCTAAAACTTTTATGCATTTTGTTTCATTTCTGGGCAATCTTTTACTTTTTCCTACTTGTTTCTGTGTTCTTTCCTAGTATACTTTTAGTAATATTTTGGATTTTATCTTATTAGATGTAAAAAAAAAAAAAAGCTTATGTCTTCTGATTTAATTTTCCTTCTGTTTTCTAATTTTATTTTTGAGCTTTCTCATTACTGAGGAATTTTCTCTTTCTTGCTAATGGCTTGTTTATTTTTCTTTCCTTCCATACTAGTCTTCTCCTCTCTTCTTCTTTTTTTTTTCTTTCTTG
The DNA here is from genome assembly GCF_947179515.1 of Apodemus sylvaticus. NCBI lineage: Eukaryota > Metazoa > Chordata > Mammalia > Rodentia > Muridae > Apodemus > Apodemus sylvaticus. The sequence goes on along the minus strand of NC_067478.1, from coordinate 42,886,165 downwards.
ACTGAACCTTGCTTCTAGTCCAGTTTTCTAAGACCCTGACTCCTATATCTATGATAGTATTAACCATAAGAGACTGTTATCGCATACCAGACTCCGCATTAGTTTTGCCAATTTCTGTTTTGTGTCACTGGTGATATACTACGTAGACTTAATTGGCGTTGGTATATTTTTATATTGCATAGTTTGATGTTGTTGTTACAAGAGTTCATCTTTTCCTCAATGAGCGGTACTGGGTACTGGGAAAAGATTCTCAATGGGAAAATACTCAAATACAGCTAAAATGAGTTGAGCGATATTCCACTGAAGAGATGTAAAACTTTAACACAAAAGCATAAGAAACATGATAAAGCACAGCAGTGTAACTCTCTAAGAACCCTCCCGTGAAACTGTTAATTCCTTAACTCTTGAATCCAAAGATGGTGAAATAGGTGCAACGTCAGCTGAAGGTTTATAAAGTTTGCTAGCAAAACCTACCAGTAGCTTAAAGAGGGTGCAAACAAGCCGATGAATTCAATCTAGGGCATAAAGAAGAAAGGAGCACGGGGGAAAGAAAGGAGTAAGAGATGGAGGACAAGGTAGAGGATATACTACATTCAAACATCAATAAAACAAAAATAAGTAAATCTGACCACAATGTTCAAGGGCTCTGGAATATAATCAAGACACCAATTCTAATTGTAAATTAGAATCCAATCAATTCTATTGTTAGAAGGAACTGATAGAGCAGGGCGGTGGTGGCACAAGCCTTTAATCCTAGCACTTGGGAGGCAGAGGCAGCTGGATTTCTGAGTTCGAGGCCAGCCTGATCTACAGAGTGAGTTCCAGGACAGCCAGAGCTATACAGAGAAACCCTGTCTGGGGGGGTGGGGGGGGGGGAAACTGATAGAAAAATTAAGGATCTAGAAAAAAATCTATTCATTGAAATTATAGCAGAGATTCTCCCAATTATAGAGAAAGTAATGGACTCTCAAACACAAGAGTTAGTTATAAACAAGAATAGATGTGACCAGAGTAGAACTTCTTCATGATGTGTTATAGTCATTCATGTTGAAAACATAAAGAAACGGTATTAACAGCAGTTGAGAGATATACTCTAAATCACCTACAAGGGCAGGCACATGAGAATTGCATCTGCTATCTGATGAGCAGCCCTAAATCCCAGGAAAATGAACCATAGACTCCAAGACTATGGACCAAAATTGTTTTCTTCAGGAAAGCTCTCTTTAAATCCGTGGAGAAGTGAGGATGTGTGAGACAAACACAAACTCACATGCTTCTAGATCACCAATCTGCAAAGGACACTTAAGGAAGTCTATACATAGAGGAAGAAGATGGATTCAAGCCCAGGATAAAACAGGAGAGGAATAACTTAATGAAGAGTAGGAAGGAATCTGGCATGTGCTACTGTGGGAGCCTTTGGGGGGCGGGGAGCTCTTGGCAATAATCTGACATTGGCCAAGGATAAGGAAATGGGCTTCAGGTGGGATTCTGACTTTAGGCCCTGACAGGGAAGTAAGTTCAGGCAGGAATCTGACTTTAGAGCATGACAAAGAAGTAAGTTTAGGTAAGAATCTTAATCTTAGGGTGGAACAAAAGGAGGCTTCTGGCAAGAATCTGATTTTGGGCTTGGACAAGGAAGTGGACTCGGGTATTTTGGTGATTCTGGCTAGCCTTTGGAAAGAACTGCCTTGGGAGTAATTACGGATCTTTGCTTATTGCCTTGCTTGTTCCTTAATGTAGTACTCGCCCTTATTACTTGCATGTAATTAAAATGATATGAGAGGGTTGGGAAAAAAATAAGCCTGCCTTCAGTCTCAGAATTGACTGGGGTCGTACCACAATGCTGTTTGTCTCTTTTCTTTTTTTTTTTTTTTTTTGTTTTGTTTTTTTTGTTTTTTTGTTTTTTTGGTTTTTTTGAGACAGGGTTTCTCTGTGTAGCCCTGGCTGTCCTGTGACCTGGAACTCACTCTGTAGACCAGGCTGGCCTCGAACACAGAAATCTGCCTGCCTCTGCCTGCCTCTGCCTCCCAAGTGCTGGGATTACAGGCACGCGCCACCACGCCCGGCTGTCTTTTTTCTTTTTAATCCTCACTCCTGCACTGGAGAACCTATTGATTGACTGAGTGGGCATGGGCTTGATCATCCAACATAGTAACCCAGCACACTTCTGATACAGTGTAGGGAGATGGGGAGGGGGAGGAGGGCAGAGAAATGAGGCATTCACCAGACAACTCCATAAGAAAATTATAGGATTTAGTAATTATCTCTCTATATAATGAATTCCAATATAAATTATCTCAACTCATCAATAACAAGATGTAGACTAACTGACAGGATTTAAAAAAAAAAAAAAAAACTGGTTTCAACTATCTGCTGTCTCTAAGAAACATACCTCACTGCTAAGGACACCCAAAGAGTCTGAGTCAAAGGATGGAGATCAAGTTATCAAGTGAGTGGAAGTTAAAGTCAGCTGGTCTTGCAGTGCTGATATATGATAGAGTAAACTTAAGGAAAGTAGATATTTTTAAAGGTTACAATTAATAAAGGACACAATTCATCAAGGTCTAAATACCCATCTATAGACACACAGATAAGTGTAGTTCTCATGCCTCACCAAGGAAGTCTTGTTTTGCAGCAGATGGAGACCATCACAGAGATTCATAACTAGTCAAAATGCAGAGAGCAACTGACTATATGTGCTCATACACAACTAATACATCCAAACACAGCCCCTGTTCTTGAGGTTCAGGGAAGATCGTGAGAGGGAAAGGGAAGACTGTAAGAACCAGAGAATGAGGGAGAAGCTACAAGATAGTGTCTTCTACATAAGACAAGGAGTTATACCTTAACAACTGTTATGTACCATGTGTCTTAGGGTTTCTATTGCTGTGAAGAGGCACCATGACCATGGCAACTCTTATACAGGAAAGCAAAAGTTGGGGCTGCCTTACAGTTCAGAGGTTTGGTCCATGATTATCATGGCAGGAAGCATGGTGACATGCAGGCAGACATAGTGCTGGAGAAGAGGCTAAGAGTTCTGTCTTGATCAGCAGGCAACAGGAAAGAGACTGCCACACTGGGCCTAGCTTGAGCATCTGAAACTTCAGTGCTTACCCCAAGTAACCCACTTCCTCCAACAAGCCACACCTATTCCAGCAAGGCCACACCCCCTAATAGTGCCACTCCCTGTGGGCCTATGGGGTCAGTTTCATTCAAACCACCAAACCATGAAACGTTGTTAACAACATAGTCATTTAAAGAAGACCTACACAATGATAATACCAGTTTACATGCCACCATGGTCAGAACAGTTCTCACAAGGTCCTACCACTAGATGATGAGCTACAACAGTTAGTAACTACTAAAAGAACTATCACTCTTCTCAGAAATGAACTCTTGCAGAAGGCCCTAGATTGGTTTTGAGTACTGTGTTGGTTTAAATAAGAATGGCCCCTATAGGTTCATATATTTGAATGCTTAGTCAGTATCAGGAGGTGGCACTATTTGAGGAGGATTGGGAGTGTGGCCTTGTTGGAGGAAGCCCTTCTTGGGGGTAAGCTTTGATGTTTCAAAATCCCGCAAGAGGCCCACGGTTTCTCTGCCTGTGGGTCAGAATGTTGCTTTCTCATACTGTTCCAGGATTTGCCTGCATGCTGCCATGCAGCAATGATTATGATGGATTAAACGTCTAGAACTATAAGCAAGGTCCCAATTAAATGCTTCCTTCCATAAGAGTTGCCTTAGTCTTGATGTCTCTTCACAGGAATAGGACAGTGACTAAGACAAGTACCTACATGGTGACTGGAAACCATCTGGCCTCCCAGGGCGTCAGGCATGGACCTGTTACACATGCATATATTCAAACAAACTGTTCACACACATAAAAGAAGTCTTTGTTTAAAAACCTCTACAGAGAGGCTGGAGAGATGGCTCAGCAGGTAAGAGCATCAATGGCTCTCCCGAAGGTCATCAGTTCAAATCCCAGCACCCACATGGTGGCTCACAGCCATCCATAAAGAGATCTGATGCCCTCTTCTGGTATCTGAAGACAGCTGCAGTGTACTTACATAAAATAAATGAATCTTTAAAAAAAAAAAAAAAAAACAGCTGGGTGGTGCTGGTGCATGCCTTTAATCCCAGTACTTGAGAGGCAGAGGCAGGTGGATTTCTGAGTTCAAGGCCAGCCTGGTCTACTGAGTGAGTTACAGGATAGCCAGCACTATACAGAGAAACCCTGTCCTCGGGGAAAAAAACAACAAAACAAAACAAAACAAAACAAAACAAAAAACCCTACAGAAATAACGTGAACGCAGTTGAAGATGGATACCTCACATGCTCTCTGGAAGTTTCTCAAAAAACTAAAACCAGAACTATCATATAACAACTATACTATACGGTTCTTGGGTATGTACCCAAGCGATTCTAATTCAACACACTCCAGAGGTGCTTGCATATTCATGTACATTACTAACTTTAAAACTGAACTAGTAAGGGATGATTTTTTAAAAGGATGCTTTCTTTTAGGAATTGAGTAAAAAATGTTATGGCATCTATTTAAGGCAACCGTGCTAAAGGACAAGGGGATACCTACGATTTTCTACGAAATGCAGCTAGAAAACCAAGAGGGATAAGAGACTAAGTAGCTGGATAAGGCCTAACATATGTTTAGATGCTGGTGGTTTAATCTTGATGGGTATCCAGTTGTATATAGTAGCATTCTAAATTTCCTCTGTGTTTTAAAATTTAACATAGAAAGAATAAAAATGAAAGTAATTTTTAATCTCTAGATAGCCTTTGAATTGATTTGGGCACATCAAGTGTAAATTATTTTTAATTTATGGGATTCTGTGAGCATGACTGCCAGCTCATTATCTTTAGGCCTATGTGGGAGACGCTGTGGGTCCCCAGCACCACCACCTTCATACTGTAGAGTGGGCTACTCTGAGCTCAGGCACTCCCAGATGCATTTCCTTCCCGAAAGGCATTCTCTGGGCCCCAGGACCCAGACCCCTTCATTCAAGCCTTACTCCCCCACTGTTCATAACTATTGTTTTGACTCCTTCCTTCCTTCTTTCTTTCCTTTCTTCCTTCCTTCCCCTCCCCACCCCCCTCTCATTTATTTACATTTCAAAAGTCCCCCTTCCAGGTTTTCCCTCCGCAAACCCCCAACCCATCCCCTCTGCCTGCCTCTATGAGAGTGCTACCAACCCACCCACCCACGCCCCACCGATCCAGTACCCCCCTATGCTGGATCGTCCTCAAGACCAAGGGCCTCTCCTCTCATTGATACCAGATAAAGCAATCCTCTGGTACGTATGCTGCGGGAGCCATGGGTCCCTCCATGTGTACTCTTTGGGTGGTGGTTTAGTCCCTGGAAGCTCTGGGTGTCCGGTTAGTTGATATTGTTGCTCTTCCTATGGGATTGCAAACCCCTCAGCTCCTTCTGTCTTTTCCCCTAACTCTTCCATTGGGTGGGTGGGGGGGGGGGGAGGGCGGGGAGGGCAGGTTTCTGTGTTCAGTCCAATTGTTGGCTGTGAGCATCCGCATCTGTATTGGTCAGGTGCTGGCAGAACCTCTCAGGGGACAGCTATACAATTCCGGGTCAAATTTTTTGATATGGGTGGATTGGCCCTCATCCCTCAACCGGGGCGTGGGGGGATAGAGGGTGGGGGGTGGCGGGGGAGGGTGCGTATCCAGTCTCTACAGGTTCTATCTCCCTTTTGTTGGGTATTTTGGCTAATGTCATCCCTGTTGGGTCCTGGGAACCTCTTGTTTCCCTGGCATCTGGGACTTTCTAATGGCTACTGCCAGTTCCCCATCCCCTACTGCTACATACCTCAGTTCAGTTTCCTGACCCTCTGTTCTCCTCCTCCATCTCCTCCCACACCTCATCCTGTCCCCCTTTTTCCCACTTCCTCCTTTCTCCCTCCAAGGTTCCTCCCTCTCTCCTGTGATTATTTTGTTCTCCCTTCTAAGTAGGACTGAAGCATCCTCACTTTGGTGTTCCTTCTTCTTGAGATTCATATAGTCTGTGAGTTGTATTGTGGGTATTCTGAGCTTTTGGGCTAATATCCACTTGCCAGTGAGTACCTACCATGTGTGTTCTATTGTGACTGGGTTACCTTACTCAGGATGATATTTTCTAGTTCAATCCATTTGCCTGCGAATTTCATGAAGTCATTATTTTTAATAGCTGTGTAGTGCTCCATGGTGTAAATGTACCACATTTTCTGTATCCATTCCTCCATTGAAGGAAAGACATCTGGGTTAGTTCAATCCATTTGCCTGAGAATTTCATGAAGTCATTATTTTTAATAGCTGTGTAGTGCTCCATGGTGTAAATGTACCACATTTTCTGTATCCATTCCTCCATTGAAGGAAAGACATCTGGGTTGTTTCCAGCTTCTGGCTATTATAAAATAAGGCTGCTATGAACATAGTGTAGCATGTGTCTTTGTTATATGTTGGAACATCATTTGGGTATATGCCCAGGAGTGGTATAGCTGGGTCTTCAGGTAGAACTATTTTCAATTTTCTGAGGAACCACCAGATTGATATCCAGAGTGGTTGTACCAGCTTGCCATCCCACCAGCAATGGAGGAGTATTCCTCTTTCTCCACATCCTTGACAGCATCTGCTGTCACCTGAGTTTTTGATCTCAGTCATTCTGACTAGTATGAGGTGAAATCTCAGGGTTGTTTTGATTTGCATTTCCCTGATGACTAAGGATGTTCACTCCTTTCTAATGACTTTCAAGCCTTTCTAATGACTTTCAAGCCTTTTCCTAATTCCCATGTCTAAAGGAAGACAACATGTGGAATGGAGACAATGACATTTAGTTATTTTTTAAAGAGTTTAGTTTTTGGAATTATACACTGAAATTTTTACAAGTAAAATTATATTATCTGGATATTTAGCTCAAAATACAAGAGTTGGCAGGAAGAACAGGTGGAGGTATATAGAAAAACAGCCACTGAAACTCTGTGTTAGACATGGGGGCTCATTATATACTTCTGTCCACTCTTTCTATGTGAGAAGAGCTACTCAAAAATGTCTTAGGTACCAAAGATGACAAAAGATTCATTAGCATGAGTCATTGCTGCCTGGGCTCTGCTGAGCAACTCAGTCAAGAAAGACAGTGATTTTAAAAACTTTATAAGGCTGTGTGTTACAGCCTACCAATAATTCTAGGACTCAGGAGACTGAGGCAGAAGCATCAGGAGATCAAAGCCAGTCTGGCCTACATAGGGAGTTCAAAGCCAACTGGGGCTATGTAAGGAGTCATTGTCACTTAAGAGAAGAAAATCTCCCAGAATGGAACAACACTAAAAGCTGGGCAGAGAATCTGCCTAGATATATTCCCAAACGTTTAGCTTGTAATAGTCCAAAACTTGAAACAACACCCTGTCACTTGATGTAAGAAAGGCCACACACATACACACACACACACACACACACACACACACACACACACGGAAGCATGGATAAATGAATACACCTACACCAGGGCCACCAGTTCTATGAAATGCTATTCAGCCATAGGAAGGAACTCCATTAATACACTGGAGTCATTGACAGGGTTTCATGGGTAACATGCTGAGACAAAAATCTAATGCCCAAAGATCACATGATTCCACTTATGTGGCCTTGAACACAGTAAAATGAAGATGGATTGATGATTGCTAGTGGGAAGGGAGGGGAGAAGGAGGGCATGACTATAATGGAGGAGTTCATTACAGCAAGGGAGCAGTGTGGTATCCTGATTGTGTTGTGGCTTTTTTGAACCTATTCAGTTACACAGAACTGTACCCACACATATATACCAACATAACTTTTCCTCTTTTATATCTGTAACATATTTGTGTAAGATGGAACTGCTAGTGGACAGGTTGAAAGGATGTCTGTGAGCAATTTTTGCAACTTCTTGGGAATCTGTACTCATCTCAAAGTACACAGCAAAGCAGTACGTGTGTTTTTTTGTTTTTGTTTTTGTTTTTGTTTTTGTTTTTGTTTTTTTTTTTTTTCTTTTTCAAGACAGGGTTTCTCTGTGTAGCCCTGGCTATCCTGGACCTCACTCTGTAGACCCGGCTGGCCTCAAACTCAGAAATCTGCCTGCCTCTGCCTCCCAAGTGCTGGGATTAAAGGCATGCGCCACCACTGCCCGCCCACATGGGATTTTTAAAGGCCTCTGTATTTAACTGCCCCATGAACCCATTGTTGCAAATGTGAGAGTGAAATCCTCCCTTCCCCTCCCTAGAAGCAGGGGTGGAGAGTTCCACCAAAGCCTTCTAACCACTCTTAAGAGGCTGTCTACCTTCTGTGAGGCTCCTTTGGAAATGTGATAAGAGTCTCACATCTTAATTAGTTACTTATCTGCTTAAGCTAGACAATGTGGTGTCTTATCTGCTGATGTGAATGCTGACTAATTTTTGTTCTGATAGCTTCAATTAGCTGTCATTATCTCCTAAGAGATTTGGGACAGTGATAAGGAAAACTAATTTATCTTCATCCACTGAAGCCACTGATGGGAGTTGATACAAGGAAGGAATTAATTAATGGATAGTTAATACGCCTCAGGAACATCTTTTCTGTGAGCCTAATGATAGCAGAATTGTTAACACTAGCCGCCAAATGGGCAGGAGCCCATGTTGTCTTCTGGTTATTGATAACCCTCATTCTGTCAGTCTTCTGTGCTATTCTGAAATCCTTAGGACACTGGAATGTTCATGTGTATATCTGTGCCCAGGTCAATAATTTTTTGTCGTTTTTGTTTTCACTAATGTGATAATAAACAGCATTTCCCTAACCTCATTCTCACACTTGGTATTAGATGAAGACTCTATGGACAGTTCTGATAGGACAGGGGGATGCTGAGCACAGCTTTACCCTTGCCCTTGGCAGTGTGATGATAAGGAGTGATCCTCAGAAGAGGCAAAGTACTAGGAGAGAAAGCATAGGAAAGATGAAACATGAAAGGGAAGAGGATCTGTAGAAATCATTTTGGGCTAATTAAAAAAGTCAGAGGGCACCCAATCTACATTTTATTGATTTCCTTTATTATTACTTTATACAAAATGTTTTTGGAGGTAGGAATCTGTCCTAGTGGGAATCAGTGTTGTTGTGACAAAGCACTCCAAACACAAGATACATTGGGAAGAAAGGGTTTATTTGGCTTGCAATTTTAAGTAAGACTATCATTTTGGAGAGGTAACAACAGGAAGAAAAGCATGGGGTCAAATCACATCCACAGTCAACAACAGAACGATAACAAACACATACTTGCTTAGTGACTCTCAGCTAGTTTTCTCCTTTCGTATTGAAGATGCCCTGTGTAGAGAATGGTGCTGCCTACAATAGACCGAGTCAACTAACAATCAAGACAGTTCCCCACAGACTAGCCTACAGGTCAACCTGATGTAGATGACTACTTACTAAGAATCTCTTTCCAAGTGTTTCTACAGTGTGTCAAATTGAAAATTAAAACTATCCAGCACAGAATCTGCATTGGTGTAGGTACTTTACAGCACATGTACTTAGATTACAATTATGAAGAAATTAAAATACTTTATAAAAAATAGGAAGACAGACACCTAGAACCTGAATAGAACTTAACGTTGATCCATATAAAACTGGTCCATCTTATTTTCCCTTTCTCTTGGTCCTAGTTTTGTGTTTGTAAAAGGTGTCTAGATATGCTCTTCCCAAAGCCGTATATAATTGCTCCAAAGGGGCTGTATAGTAAGAACAATTTAAGCTTATCCCAGACTAGTTTACAAATAAATGAGATTCAGACTATTGTCTTTGGCTCTGATGATTCCTGGGGGTCACTGCTCATCTACTCCTCTAACTGCTGGCCTGGCTGCCTTCCCCTTGCTGCTCCCCAGATACTTGCTGTTTTTCCTGGTCTCTTGCTCACTGCTCCTCTCCCCTCAGAGCCCACCCTTTCCTCCCCCCCCTTCCTCCTTCTCCCCTCCCCCATCTCTCCTCCTCCAACCTGGTCATCCCTAACCCACTTACCTTTAATCTCTCCAGTACTTAGCTGAGGCCAATTTTATTTAACAGTTTTAAATCAAGGAACAAGGTTTGCATAACAAAAGCTTGTAATCTTGAGAAGTCACTAGTAGACCTAACCTTTGGGTATAAAATTTAGCATTACAATATATAACAATAGACTAAATCTCAACAGGGATGCCCCAAAATGGAGTTAGGGAAGGGGATGTCAGATCAGGGTGGACACATTTTTTTTTAAAAAAAGATCTATTTATGTATTTCATGTATGTGAATACTCTGTAGCTGTCTTCAGACACACCAGAAGAGGACATCTGATCTCATTACAGATGATTGTGAGACATCTTGTGGTTGCCGGGGATTTGAACTCAGGACTCTGGGGAGAGCAGTTAGTACTCTTAGCCACTGAACCATCTCTCTATCCCCGACACATTGGGTTTTGTCTCTTCTCTATCTTCTCAAAGTTTCTACCATAGGGTATTTAGATTTTTTGAAAAAAGACAGAGAGGTTGAGGCAGCTTTATGCAGCCGAAGGCCAATGCTTGCTGTGATTCTAGGTTTCTCTTGAGTACTTTCCAGTTATGAGATGCTTGAGTTCCTGTTTCCTGTTTATGGGTATGCTTTTCTATAACAGCTATGGGAAGGAAATTTGCTTTTAAAATATTTTCAAAGGGATTGAAACAATGTCAGCCATCATGGAAACTCCAGCTTTCTTCTTTTCACTGGATTTGCTTTGACTATTCAGCATTCTTCTTCTTCTTCTTCTTTTTTTAATGAAACATGATTTTTAAAAACTTTCATAGAAGAAAATTGCTAGTCTTTTGATGGGAATTGCCTTGACCCTATACAACATTTTATGTAGAATGGACATTTTCAAAACGTACTATAAAGCCATCATGAGTCAAACAGCATGCATCTGGAATAAAAACCAACAAGGAATCAACTGGATAGAATAGGAAGCCTGACAGTCTCACACACAAAAATAGCAGCAGCAGCAGCAGCAGCAGCAGCAACAACAACAACAACAACAACATGCATTGAAGAAGGATGGGCTTGTTGATTTCAGTACTGGGAGAAATGGATATAAAACCAGACTCCTATTTCTCACCATATAAAGATCCAACTCAAATTGGATTGAAGCACTATGGGAAAGACATAAGACTATGAAACCACTATGATAAAACACAGACAACACTTCAATCATAACTATAAGCAAACTTAATTTTAGAAGATCATAAAGGCAAAATCATCACCACTACCACCACCACCACCACCACCACCACCACCACCACCACCACCATCATCATCATCATGTTCTCAAGAGGCCAAGGCAGGAGGATTCTGAGTTCCTGCCTGGGCCATATAGTGGAATGTTATCTCTCAAGGGGAAAAAGTAGAAAATGGAGAAGGAAAGGAGGAAGGAAGGGCAGACAGACAAATGGAATTACATTAAACAAGATCACACATGACAAATGAAATAACACAGAGTGAAAGGACAATCTACAGAATGGGAGAAAGCATTTGCCAATTGTTCATGTTACTAATGGTTAATATACTGAATAAATAAGGAATTCAAAAACTGAGCATCAGTAAAAAGTAACTTAACTAAAACAGAGTAAATGACTGAAGTAGACATCTCTCCCTATCCCATCCCGCGGGACCTAGTTATTCAGGGAGCCAAGGGGAACGCAAGCCTGAAAGAGAAATGGGCGGGAAAGAAGAGCGAGGCCAAGCAAAAAGGGTGTCTTGTCAAAGCCTCTTTAATGAAAAGCAAAACGCCTGGTTTTGAATGCACTATCTGAGGGGAATGCTAAAAGCACAGAAGGAGGAAAGGTCATCTGGGCAGATGCTGGCTGTAGCATCCAGCAGCTTTTCTGGAATGCTGTTTCCACCTAGATAACCCCAGGTGTTCAGCCAAGATAAGAACCAGTTGATCAGCCTTGTGTGAAGAAGGGGGTGATTCAGCTGTAAACTGCAAGGTCAGTGAACTCTCAAGGTGAGAACTGTTGAAGGTCTGGTTTTCCACAGTTTGGTCTCCCACATCTCCCAAAGAAGACCCAAACAGTCAACAGGGATATGCAAAAAATTCTCAGCATTAGTAATTGCTAGGAAAAGGCAAACCAAAATCTTAAGGAGCTAGCACCCAACCCACTTAGTAACCTAGTTTTAAAAAAAAAGACACAGCTTTAGGCAAATGGTTGGAACTGGAAAATATCATCTTAAGTGAGGTAACCCAATCACAAAAGAATACACATGGAATGCAATCACTGATAAGTGGATATTAATTAGTCCAGAAGCTCTGAATACCCAAAACACAGTTAGCATATCAAATGACTCCCATGAAGAAGTAAGGAGAAGGCCCTGATTCTAGAAAGGCTTGATCCAGCATTGTAGGGGAGTACCAGAACAGAGAAAAAGGAGGGAGGTGATTGGAGAATGGGTGGAGAGAAGAGGGCTTATGGGACATGTGGGGCGGGGGGGGGGGGAGGGGAAACCAGGAAAGGGGAAAGCATTTGTAAACAAAGAATTTAGAAAATAAAATAAATTAAAATTAAAAAAAGAAATGAAAAAAAAGAAAACATCAAAAAAAAAAAAAAGACACAGAACAATAGGTGCTAGTGAGAATGTGGGTAAAGGGAGAGTCTCATATATCATTGGTAGGAATATAAACACATTCAGCTAATATGTAAGCGTGCAGATCCTCCAATGGAAAACAGAAATGCTATACAATCCATTTGAAGGCAGGGAAATCACTGAATCAGAGAAAAGCCCTGGGGAATTTTCTGTAATTGCTCCACATTAGCTGACTGGCAAACTGCCTTCTACCTCACAAACTCCTCTGCATTTGCCATCTGAAAAATTCACTTATGCTTTCCTTAAACATTTTACTACATACATAGAGGGAGGAAAGGACCAAAGGAAGGGAGAGAAGGAGGGAGGGAAAGAAAGGAAGAGAGAGAGAGACTGAGTTTCTGGTTACATTGGTAGAAGTCTAGATACAGTCTCACAAAATTTAGCACAATGTAACTTGAAATGGATTGGCATTTTTAATTTTAAATTAAGTACGTGATATGATAGAAATGTAAGTAAGACTTTGACCCTCAGAAGATTCAAAACATCTTATCTGTTCCTTGCTGAAGGACACCTTGGTTGATTCTGTCATTTGGTGACATAGGCCAAGTGCTCTTCTGTCTGTTAAGTCTGATCCCATTATCCTGATCATTCTTTTTATTATACTCTATTTATCTCGTCTTATTGGAGGGTGCATGCATGAATGTGTGCATGAGTACATGCATATGGAGGCCAGAGGTCATCTTTCAACAGCTTCTTCCATCAAGTAGGTCCCAGGGATTGAACTCAGGCTGCCAGGCTTGGCCACAGACACCTCTACCCATTCAATACAATGAATGCTTTAGAGACAATGATATAAACCATGGAACAGGGAACTTAGATTTCTCAATTAGAAAAATGTAATTACAGTGAAAATCCCAATGTTAAAATTCGCTTCAAGTGAGTTCTATTCTTCCAGATCAAATTATATAAACAAGATGAGCTTCCACTCCACTTTCTCTCTTGGGGTTGGTTTGCTTTCATATCAGACCCTGATGGTCTCAAGATGCCCTTAGCAAATTATTTATTCACACTAAAGAGGAAAATGCAAAAGGCATGTTCTAATAGTCACAGTCAATGTCATAGGTCATGTGTCCACCACTGAACTATTTCTTCTGGTCATGAAAGTAAACCGAGACTCAGCCTTACATCAGCATAGGAGCTAAAAAGGAATAATTTCCTGGGAATCAAATGGAGACCAGTAGCCACTGGACAGACTGGAGCGATGCCGTAGATAGGTAGCACATTCCTTGGCTTCCTTGTATCTTAGCCCACGCATATTAAAGGAAGGCATCAAATAATATATGCAGTGCACCACTGAAGTCATCATCTCCAACAGGGTCGGTCCTGCTCTAGTGATCTCTCCCTCTCACTTCCACTCTCTCTTTGGTGGTTTTCTTCATCTGATTCATTTGACCAAAAATTCTAATAATAAAAGTCAATAGAGGGGGCTGGAGAGATGGCTCAGTGGTTAAGAGCACCAACTGCTCTTCCAAAGGTCCTGAGTTCAAATCCCACCAACCACATGGTGGCTCACAACCATCTGTAATGGGATCAGATGCCCTCTTCTGGTGTGTCTGAAGACAGCAGCAGTGTACTAACATAAAATAAATAAATAAATCTTTAAAAAAATTAATAGAAATTCTCATGGAATCATTGTCTTTTGATTGCTACGTCACTTACATACAACTAAACATTCCATGTCATTACACAATGTAAACTATGAAAAATATGGGTCCAAAAAAAAAGTTCACTGTACGAAAATGGGCCCAGCCCCTCTCCAGCTAATAGATGTAAGATTTATTGAGATTACCAAACATAGAACTGCCCCATGTCCTTAAACTATGTCCCAAATTACTCAAATAAGTTTCTTTTCTTTTTTTTAAAGATTTATTTATTTATTACATGTGAGTACACTGTAACTGTCTTCAGACACCAGAAGAAAGCATCAGATCTCTTTTCTCTTTTCGGATGGTTGTGAGCCACCACATGGGTGCTAGGATTTGAACTCATGACCTTTTGGAAGAACAGTCAGTGTTCTTACCCGCTGAGCCATCTCTCCAGCCCCATCAAATAAGTTTCTTTTACTACAATCTCCTTGAAACACCTTAGTCCCTCATGACAAGAAGCCTCCCTCTTGCAATGAACAATGAAGGCAACTTGTTCAACTAAAGGTATAGTCTTGGTGTGTTTTTTTGCCAGAAAGTACTTATTATCTCTATCCTTACTGAATCTATGTTCTCTCTGAAGTCCGTAGCTGTGCTCTTCACTCCTTTTCTGCATTACCCAAATATTTACAAAAATGGTTTTCCTTTTACCCAGATTTATTTCCTCTAAGCCATGTCCATGTTCCTTGCCAGAACCATGTTTCTGAGACTCTGATAGCATCATCTCCTGCCCCAACTGCCTCAGAATATGTTCTTGTCTATGTGATTTTTCTGGTTTGTTCTCCAGCATTTCACAAGGCATGAATTCCCTCACTCCAATTTCACTGATTAGTTTCCAGGAGTTTCCTGGGACTCTTCCAAACCATTTATCTGAACCTCTGTCTATCTTTTGGCCTTTCCTGAGTCTGAATCTTTGATAAGATAACTTTTATTTCTTCTTCAAGGCTTGACACAGTTTCTTGCTCAAGTATTTCTTCTTCTGAGAAGCCATTTTGAAACCTTTGTGAGTCAGTGGTTTTTCCTGAGAACGGTCTTACATCACCCTGCTGCATGTTTACTTACTTGCCTTCCCTGTGAGGTTCCTGAGTTCAGAGTCTTGTTTTCCTCAATCCGGGGCTGTGGACCTTACCCAGTGCTCCTCTTCGATGCTGGGAAATACAAATTGTGGAGTGAATTGTTTGGCAAGTTCTGGAGGAGAAAGTGGGGAAGAGTGGCCAGGTTGTTTGGGAACTGACTACTATTTTGTGAAGGAGTCCATGGATAATCCACGTGGGCCTGTGTCATCGTCATGGGGCCTAGAGTCCCCTTTCATGTCTTTATCTCCATGATAGAAGAAGACATGAGCATATCTCCAAGAGCATAAGAAGAGACACAGAAGAAAACCCAAAAGCAACTCATCAAGAAAAACCCAGCAAGGACTACAGAGCAAGCTGGAGTTGGCTGCGGGTTCTAGGTGGATGGAGATGGGAAACTGACTCCAAAAGCACAAGGGAAAAGCGAAAACACGCTGAGGAGAAGAAAAACCAAAGGATACCCAGGGACACTGGCCTTCATAGTCCATATTGATGGAGCACAGTTGTTCTCCTCCTCGGGCCCTCGAGCCTTGAGCAGGACCCCATTCCTTTGGATCCATGAAGGGGGACATGATTTACCATAGTATTGTTTAGCCTGGTTGTTAGCTAGAAGTTGCCTCCTACAATTCAAGGATAATAACTAACTAGCTCTATGTTTATCATTGCCAGCCTATCTCCTGGTTATGTTACCTTTGGGTCCTGTTTACCTTTCATGCTGTTGCTTCTTATTTGCGGATTGTAGATTTTTGTCACTCACTAAACAGCCAGGGCTGCTGTCCTTCTCGTCGATGAAGGCCAGAGCGTGCAAAGGAGTTACCAGAAGCTTGGAGAGTAGCCTTTGTAGTAGCTGAACTAGATTGCCTTTTAAACTTCTTAAAATTAGTAAGTATAATAATGAAAAGAACATCAAAAATTGTGAATAGATAAAGGGGGGAAATCAGTCTAAACACTGTTGACTTAGTCAGGGTTTCTATTCCTGCACAAACATCATATCTAAGAAGCAAGTTGGGGAGGAAAGGATTTATTCAGTTTAGACTCCTACACTGCTGTTGATTGCCAAAGGAAGTCAGGACAGGAACTAACACAGGGCAGGAACTTGGATGCAAGAGCTGATGCAGAGGCCATGGAGGGATGCCGCTTACTGGCTTACTTCCCCTGCCTTGCTCAGCTTGCTTTCTTACAGAACCCCTGACTACCAGTGCAGGGATGGCACTACCCACGATGGACCCTCCCACCCTTGATCACTAATTGAGAAAATGCCTCACAGCTGGAGCTCATGGAGGCATCTCCTCAAGGGAGGCTCCTTTCTCTGTGATAACTCCAGTTTGTGTCAAGTTGACACACAAACCCAGCTGGTACAACTGGAGAATCGAAGTATAACTTAAAGGGAGGCAGTCAACGGCAAGTCCACGTTTTTGCAATGCCAAAATACCTGTTTCCATCTTTCTCCCGGAGATGCCATGAGCACGGAATCTTAGTCAGAAGAACTCCAGCGCAAGTATACATGATGAGACCAGGGGCGGGGCTGTTAATCGGGCTACCCAATGGGAGAAGGGTTTCTGGAAGGCTTCTCAGGCCACGTGGCCCATGACATTTACCTCACCTTTTGCCAAGGCACCTTTTATCCCAGTTCTGATTTGAACTTTATGTTCCATCATTTAACCTAAGGCCCATTACTTGCAGTTTATTGTTGCTGCAAATTAAAATCTGCAGGAAGCAGATCCACACCGTGGTTTTATTGGCTAATATAAGTACAGAGTGACTCACTGAAGATCTACCCTTCAGGGAAATCTGAGGGAGAAAAAACTTTCCGGTGGGTGCCCAACTTTTCCTGGAATAACTTTGTCATTAAAGATATAGCCATTGAATCAAAAGCTAATTGGCTCAAACTGTGAATAATTTAATCTGGGATTCTAGATCCATTTACTGAACAAATAATTGACACTACACATCTTTTATGCAGGGGTGCCAAGTATTTCTGAGTTCCAATGCTCTTAGTTCGAGTTTTGAAGAAAATAAATTCCTCCTGTCTATTTGCGTTGCTAATGATATCAAGAAAACAACAGTGTAGGGGTAGGGAGGCGGCTCAGTGGATAACAGCGCTCGCTTTTCTAGCCGCAAGACCTGAGTTCAAGCCCCAGCACCCTTGTGAAAAGCTGGGCATGTTCACATGCCTAGCCTGTAGCTGTTGTGTTTTATAAAAAGACGGAGAAGGAATGTTTGTTGGAGGCGCAGTAAGGTGTGGGGGAAGGGGGATGCCTCTGTGGGCCCATGCTGAGGTCCACCTCCACCCCGCCCCTACGGCCACCGCTACTGCCCGCCACCGCCACCCCCACCCCCCAGGGACCAGTCTATTCTATGTGTGACTGGTACCTGAGGAGTGGAGTCGAGAGAGTAGGAGGGGAGAGAGGGGAGTAGAGGCCGGCCAAGAGCAGCCAAGAGCTCCTGGAGAGAGAGGGGGAGGGGAGTGAGGAGAGAGAGGGGGAGGGGAGTGAGAAGAGGGTAAGGGAGCGGGAGCAAGAGGCGAGAGCCAGAGAGAGGAGGGGGCAAGCAGCACCTTTTATGGTGAGTCAGGCACAGCTGGCTGTTGCCAGGTAACTGGGGCGGAGCCTAGACTAAATGCTAACATTCACTCCTATTGTTGGAGGTAAAGAGAAGGTTGCTAGGGTTTGCTGGTCAGTGGATCAAGGCAAAAGAGCAAGCTTCGGGTTTAGTAGGCGACCTTGTCTCAAGGGCATAAGATGGAAAGTCATAGAGTAGGGCACTCGGCATTCTCCCCACAGCTTGGCAACAGCCCTATACATTGCTTGTATGGTGTCACAAGCTTTGCAGGCCTGGGGTAGTTACACACATTGTATTGGATAACCAACGAGGAGGCGCAGACATGTGCTCGGCACGTTCCATTGGTGTTCTGTTCACAATAGCTTGGAAACGGGAACAACCTCGGTGTCTTTGAGCAGATGAGTGAGTGCATAATGGAAATGTAGTGCAAATTCATCTTGGAATGCTAGTCAGCTGTAAAGAAAAATGAAACCCTGAAGCTTGCCGGTAGATGGTTAGACATTAGGTGAGGTAACCCAGGCACAGAAAAACAAACTAGACGTTTTCTCTTTAACAAATTTAATATGTGGTTATCAATGATTATTTTATTCTAAATTTAACTCAATGGAGCAAATGATACTAAAGACATCTCACTCAGGACCACAAGGAGTCCTGTTCATCTTACTTTGCTGCTAACACAGCACACACTCAAGTCCAAGTGCTCTGCTTCTTCGTTTGGTCTTTGAAAGCAACCACACAGGAAGAAGGACAATATCAACCAACCAGATCCCCCAGAGCTCCCAGGGACTAAGCCATCAGCCAAGGGGTACACATGGCTCCAGCTGCATTTGTAGCAGAGGATTGTCAGGCATCAATGGGAGGAGAGGTCCTGGGTCCTGTGAAGGCTTGATAGATGCTCCAGTGTAGGGAAGTCGAGGGCGGGAGGTGGGAGTGGGGTGGGTGGAGGAACAACCTCATAGAAGCAGGGGGAGGGTGGATGGGATGGGGGGTTCCAGAAGAGGGGGAAACTGGGAAAGGGTGTAACATGTGAAATGTAAATAAAGAAAATATCCAATAAAAAGAACATTAAAAGCCAGGCCGTGGTGGCGCACGCTTTTAATCCCAGCACTTGGGAGGCAGAGGCAGGCAGATTTCTGAGTTCGAGGCCAGCCTGGTCTACAGAGTGAGTTCCAGGACAGCCAGGGCTATACAGAGAAACCCTGTCTCGGAAAAAACAAAACAAAACCAACAACAACAACAAAAAAAAAATACCAAAAAAAAAAAAAATTAAAGAAAGAAAGATAGAAAGAAAGAGAAGATTGCCCTTCCTTTCCTTCACTCCTGTTCTCTTGGACCTATCAAGCTGGTCCATTTCTTTCTTTCTTTCTTTTTTTTTTAAAAAGATTTATTTATTTATTTAATGTGAGTACACTGTAGCTGTCTTCAGACACACCAGAAGAGGGCATCAGATCTCCTATGGATGGTTGTGAGCCACCATGTGGTTGTTGGGATTTGAACTCAGGACTTTTGGAAGAGCAGTCAGTGCTCTTAACCCCTGAGCCATCTCTCCAGCCCCAAGATGGTCCATTTTTGAATGCTGAAATTGACAGTGCCTGATGGCTAAGTGATGTCCTCATCTAGCCCCTTTCTAATGATGCTTTGATTCTCAAAATTCACTTGTAATCTGAGGGTAGAATTGTTCCAGGGTGGGTCAGGGGGAGAAGGAGAAGTGTAGTCTTTAAAGAATGCACTAGATCTCAAGCAAATATTGCACAACATTGGGATTTATATGAATGTGGAAGAAGGGACTCCAAGATCTCCTTGGTGGGGAGCTAGTGTAAGCAACGCTCATGCCAACTAACTGAATTAATATGGCTGACAATAAATTGAATCAAACTTATCTATTGAGCACACATACACTGTGCTCAATAGAACTCTGACAACCAGTGCAAAGCACCACAAGGCCACCTTATTTTATGTATGTGTGTGTGTGTGTGTATGTATGTGTGTGTGTGTATGTGTGTGTGTATGTGTGTGTATGTGTGTGTGTATGTGTGTGTGTGTATGTGTGTGTGTATGTGTGTGTGTATGTGTGTGTGTAGGTGTGTGTGTGTGTGTGTGTGTGTGTGTGTGTGTGTGTGTATCACTGATAGCAAAACAACACATTCCCACAGGTGACAAGGGCATTGTCCAGGTACAGATGATGATCATAGTCAGCTGAGGGAGTTTGGGAAAAGTTTCTAATTGGTGAATAACTAGGGCTTGAAAGGATTTTTTGAACATCTGAAACCAATCTATAATTTCAATATCTTCAACGCAGAGAAAAAGATTTGTTTGTTTGGTTGGTTGGTTTTTGTTTTTTTCGAGACAGGTTTTCTCTATGTTGCCCTGGCTGTCCTGGACCTCACTTTGTAGACTAGGCTGGCTTCGAACTCAGAAATCCACCTGCCTCTGCCTCCCAAGTGCCGGGATTAAAGGAGTGAGCCACCACCGCCCAGCCAGAGAAAAAGATTTAAGAGACTTAAATTTTTAACAATCCAACCTTGAAGTGGACCAACAGGATGACTAAATAGCTACAAAGGAAAACCAGGTGGGTCACCTGATGCTTTGAGGTCACTGGTCTTTCATTATCCTGAAGCTACTTTACAGCTCTACAAATTGCAGAAACTGTTGATAACTGAGTAGTTCTGATGGATTAGGAACTCTAGTTGATCGATGTGAGAGTTTTCACATTTCAGGTGGAAGTATGACTGGTTTCTTTACCTATCTTTCCTTACCTAGTATTGTAGTCTGTTTTGTGATTCCATGACAGCAGAATACTGATACTGAGTAACTTATAAAAGTTACGAATTAATTTCCTGTGGCCAGGGGGAGGCCAACACATGGGAGGCAGAGGCAGTTGGATCTCTGTGAGTCCTAAGTCCAGTCTGCTCAGTAGAACCAGTTCCAGGACAGCCAAGACTACATTAAAAAAAAAAAAGGATGTATTTCTTATAAGTCTAGAAGCTGACAAGCCATGAATCAAGGGAGTCTTCATGTGGTAAGGGGTTCCTTATCGTATTGTGTCATCTGATAAGGAAAGAGGGAGAAGAAGTGGAAGAAGTGGAGACAGGAGAGGGAAAGGGAGGGGGGAGAGACAGAAATTCACCTTTATAACAACAAATCCACTAATACCACCATCCTGACATAATGACATAAATACGTCAATAATGGCAGAAACCTAATAACCTGATCATCCTTGAGTTTTTAACCTCTCAATGCTCTGGACACTGTTGAACTGAGAGTTGGGTTTCTGTTTTAGTCACTGTTCTATTGTGTTAGACACCATGACCAAGACAACTCTCATAAAAGCCAACATTTAATTGGGGGCTTGCATACAGTTCTGGAGGGTTAATCCATGAACTTCATGACAGGAAGCAGGCAGCTGAGAGGAAAGACATTTTGGAGGAGGTTTGAGAGGAGTTGGGGGTGGGAATGGGGAGTGAATATGTGATTGTCCCAAATATGTCTGGCTTGTATAGAACTGACAAAAACTAACCAGCACAGTATCTTATAGGTTCCTGTAACTAGACAACCTGAAATGACATAGGATAAAGTCTCTGTCTCTTAAAAAAAGTATTTACCTAGGAAATATTTAAGTGAATGACCACTCAAATAGAGAGATCCCAACAAAGAATTATGGGTTATGTATTACTTTAGATAAATAAATTTCTGTATGTAGTTTAAGTGTGTGTGTGTGTGTGTGTGTACATGCATGTGAGTATGAGGGGGGGAGAGAGAGAAGAGAGAGCTTTTGCCATAGTTCAGGTTGTAAGAGACTGCATGCATCACGATCTTGAACCATAACAGGAAGGATCTGGTTATGCAATTAAAAATAATTAAACTGCCTTCAGATCTTGATGTGAAAATTAAATGATTACATTCTAGAAATCTGCTGCTTAATGCATAAAATAAAATAAACTTGGCACGACCAGAGAAGGTTGGAAGTGAACACCGCCTGGCATTCTTCCTGCTGTGGAAGATTGGTCCTTTCAAATAACACCGAGTACTGAACTGGTGTTTAATTTAAAAATCTTTAATCAACGAGGAGCCCAACAACCACTTAAACTGTGCTGCTTGTCAATTCTAACCACTAATTACGAGATCACCGCTAATGCCACATACAGAACCAGAGCCTTTAAGAGTCTGGGAGCAGTGATGAGAGAGATCAAGAGCTCCCCAAGCCACGTCTGAAAGGAGCCTGCTGTAGTGGGTTTGTTGAAACGAAGAACAAGGTGTGGGAGTCCTTTTAAAGAGAAACATCTCTGGACCTCATCCACCGGTTCTCATTTACACAACACAATGAACTGATTTGAACGTCTGCCACTCTGAAAGAACACTCATGTTTGTGTCTTAGTGAAGAAAAGACAAAGAATCCCTTTCCTGAGTGTCAAGGAACCCCTAGACACGACTATTAGACGGACTGAGGAGGAAGCCAGCTGATGGGTTATGCCAGGGAATTCGGCAACTATCATGTGAAGTCTAAAAGTTATATCTTTAATTTTCTCCAATTAGTCAAAACATTGGAGACTTTTCTCAGCATGTTTTATGCTTTAATTTGCTTTCACATCTATCCGTGTATCCCCAAGATGGCTACACAGTATAAGAAAGTATAACAAGATGAAAGAGATCCTGAGAAAGTCTAGCCCTCCAAAGGCAAAGGGGCCGTGTCAGCAGAGGGGCGGGAAGTGGTGATTGACACTTGCTGATTTGGAGGGCTGGTGAGAATCCAGTGAAGAAAAGCCCTAGGAAATGGGGAAGAGCAGGCCTTGGAAACCCCCGCAGGCAGCTGGGAGGTGGGTACAGGAAAGAGAGAGACCCCATCCTAGAAATGTCATACTGGAAGCAAAACCACCTCCAAGGACAAGCTAAGTCTCTGAAAGGGCAAATGGGTTCTGAGGAGCACAAATCATACAAATCAGAAGTTTTGGATCTACGTAGAAAAGAAATATTCACATGGAATTGGGTATTATTATTGTTATGTTGTTAATTATTGTTGTGTTTATGTATTATTAAATATGTTGCTAATATTTTTCAATCTTCCTAAAAGCGAGTCAGTTCCTAAAACCTGGTCATCAACCTCATAGACATATCTCTTTAATGAGTATAATTGAGACACCTTTAAAGACTCCCATGCATGTAAAAATTAAGGACAGATTGAAGCTAGAGGGTTTAAAAAGGACAGTCGTGCTCCGATGGTATTTGTTTTGTTGGATTACCAATACTTCCCTATGAGAGGCCAAACCTACTCCATCTTGGGACCAGTCTCCATCTTAAAAGAAAAAAAAAAAAAAAAGCCCAAGACCTTGACCTGCAGCAGAACCCAGGGCTCCTCCTTGGCCAGAGTTACTACTCCCTAGCTACTTAGTCCGATTGTTTCAGATGTATTTTCAGATTGTTTGTGACTGTATACAGTTTGGTTTCAGAGCACCCACTTGTTGGCTTACAATAGGCATTCAGTTAGATTCAGTTAGATATACTTGCCAGGACAGATGACTCCCGCGCCCCCTCCCCCTTATAAAACGTTGTCCTACTGAGGGTTCAAGGCTCCTTCGCCTTCCCTTCCTGTCCTGCTGTGTCAGGGTTGGGTTGGGGAAGAGACAGAACTTGTAATAAAGAGACCCTGATGCTATTGCATCAGAAAGGGCTCCTTTGAGGTTCACGAACACTTCCTGGCACAACACCTAATCTCAGCAAAGTATGTCTTTTATTTTCTTGTGACAGGCAGGTGCAAAAGAGTATAGACAAGTCCAAAGTTTAAACGCAATAATCCCTCTAAATATTAAAATAGACTGTATCCTTTTCTGTGCTCCACAAAAGAAATTAGATTTTCAAACTCCTGACATCAATGAGATAGATACCCCAGGATGGGAGAGAAAGGTGAAAACCAATCTTCACCAAAACAAATGAACAAACCAAACCAAACCAAACCAGCCAAATAAACAAAACAAAACAAAACAAAACAAAACAAAACCAAACCCTGGAATACCAAAGACTTGGAATTAACACCTGGAGATTCTAAACCAGACTCAATGACATGGGGATTTTAAATGTATCTGTCACTAGATGGCGCTGTATAAACACAAATCACAAGTAAAGGTACTCATTTCATCTCTTCAAAATTGGTGTTTTATTAATATAAATAAATCTTTAATGATAAACCTATCTTACAAAGCAACACCTCAATACTTTACATCTCTATCAATGAATGCTGATTGGTTTTGCGAATGGTACAAAGGCAGCTTTAGGGTCATTACATGACAGATAGGAAATTGAATTTTTAAAAGGTAAAAGAAAGTTGATAATATAGGAGAGTGGAGACAGGAAAAGAGAAATAGATTCATGAGAGAATGTATAATTTGAATTCTCTTTGGTTCCCATTAGAGCTGCCGGAGCCTTAGAAGATCGTGGGCTTAGTGTTTTATCAGTAATACATAACTCATTCCTTTGTTACATCAGGAGGATTGGAGCTGAGAGGCCATGCTGGGAGAAGACACAGGAAGGGATTACATATGCAAATAATCCCATAGCTCTTGGACTAAAGGAGACGGTTTGTCTTGTAATATTTCTTTTAAGTCACACAGAAATCTTTGGCAGGTTGCTATTAAAAAGCAACATTATAAGATTAAAAAGCACAGAGAAAGAAAGAATATTTGAAAGGGGCACGCAAAGTTGCAAAGAAAAATCAGAATATGGATAACTACAGAGTCTGCATCATTTCTTTTTTTAGGTTAAGGGAAGGATAAGGAATTTAGAACAGTTTAGGGAAGAAAGGTTAAGTATATTTGGAGCCTGGGAAGTTGAGAACACTTGATTATAGTCACACAGAATAGTATGGTTGAGACTTGATGGTAGGTAGGGATAATCTAGTCCACCTGCTTTCCTGAAGAAGGCTGACTGTGTGCACTCCATTTCCCAGGAACATTGGGGCTGTATTCCGCATAGCTGGCGTGCTGCCTCCTGCTTCCTCTCTGCACCACTTCCCCAGAAAATTCGTGCGTGTGTGCGTGCGTGCGTGTGTGTGTGTGTGTGTGTGTGTGTGTGTGTGTGTGTGTGTGTTTGTGTGTGTGTGTGTACGCGCACACACACACTTCTAGGATGTCAAAGAAGTGGAGAAGACCATCCCATTGCTATAGCAGCCAGTATGACCAGTCTAGTAATGCAGGGAGGAATGGAGAAATGTGAAGAACACTGGTTTAATGGGCTTTGCTCCTGCACACAGTTGCCCAGTAAACTCTTTCCTTTTCCTTTGTGTTTTAGCCTACAAACACTGCCTCCTTTCTGAAAAGGTCATCCTGCTGCTCAGACAAGAGTGTGTGTCTCTTAGCAGCTGGGAATACCTTGGTACCAAGAGTATCTATTAGGAGATGCAGAAAGAAAACCAAAACAAAAGATGGATTAACCTCCACTTTTATTTTTGATGACAAGAACATAAATTTTACTTCCCATTTGCAACAATTCTGTGCGGTTCCCAAGATACATTTACATTAGAAAAGGGCTTCATAGTCATTTGAATTACTTTAAAGAAAAACCGCGGTGGCCATTAAAATTATGGAAAAATACAGAGCATGACATTTGTTTGTTTGTTTTTTTCTCCCAGTAATTAAGAAAGAATCTAATAAAGAATGGTGAATTTCAGAGATTGGGGAATTGTGTTTTTGCCCACAGTGAAACGTTAGGTTACCACTTTAGAAAGGCTTCAGATCATTAATTTTGACGCAAGTATTTAAAATAATTTAGTTTCCTTGGTAAATGGTCTGTAGATTCTTGAAAGTGTTGTTAGCTAAAATATTATTAATGTAAAAATGCACTCAACCTGTCTCATAATTTTGCTGAGAAATGAGACGTGAATGATGCGTTTTATGGTAGGGTGAGCTGGGTGTGGGGGAGAGAACTTGGCTGGGCGGTGTGACTCCATTTATGGGAGTTCTGAGTAACACACACAGGGCGGATCACTAGAAACACACAATTTCAACTCTTCTACGGATTCCTATCCACCTCATTATCCTACCCACTTTTCTTTGCTGTGACAAAACACCACGATCAGGGCAACTTGTAAAAGAAAGTGTTTAATTGGGCTTATGGTCTCAGAGGGTCAGAGTCCATGATGGCGGATCAAAAGCATCGCTGCAGGAATAGCTAGGGCTCTCATTAGACAGTAAGCAGGAGGCAGAGAGAGGAATGCTGGGAACAGTGAGAATCTTGGGAAATGTCAACACCCTCCTTCAGGGACACTCGCTTTTCCTAATCTTTCCCAAACAGTTCCACCAACGGGGGGGGGGGGGGGGGCAACTTTCAAACATATGAGTTAATGGGGGGGGGGGGTGCATTCTCATTCAAACCACCACACTTATGACTGAAAAACACAAATGTTGTGGAGCATGGACTCCCCCCTCCCCCCCGACATGGTTACTAACATGCTTATGACCAGCTCAAGCTAGTGCTAGCACTGTGGCGACCCAGGGCAACTAAAGAAAGATCTAGTCACTCTAACTACAAAGAAAGAGAAGTGGAGACACAGTTGAGCCGTCTCTAGCTGAGGATACATTTGCGTCAAATGCCCAGGAAAATATTTGGTGAGAGTGAAATTCTGAGGGAGAAAGGGTCAGACTGGGGGAATGATTCACTCTGCCTGGTAACTTCAACTGCTGCGCCAGAGCATGAGGCGCCAGGTGTATTTTCTGCTTGCCTCCTGCAGGGCAGGGTTGGCTTCCCACAGAATCTTTCTCCTCAGATTCTC
This sequence comes from Apodemus sylvaticus, assembly GCF_947179515.1. Lineage (NCBI taxonomy): Eukaryota > Metazoa > Chordata > Mammalia > Rodentia > Muridae > Apodemus > Apodemus sylvaticus. Next base: position 42,859,487 of record NC_067478.1, on the reverse strand, counting down.
CTTCGCTTTTCCTCCCAGGTTATTCACCCCCTAAAATCATCCCAATGTCCTCAAGAACACCTTTCTTTAGGCCAGCTCCATGACATCCTCCTCTGAATCCCCCTCCCCACTGAATCCCCCTTACCTCACTGCTCTCAGGTTGTTCTATGATTCGCTTTACAAAGATGTGTGTATTCAGCCATCTTTCTTTCTTTCTTTTTTTTTTTTTTAATATTTTTTATTCGATATATTTTTTATTTACATTTCAAATGATTTCCCATTTTCTGGCCCCCTACTCCCTGAAAGTCCCATAAGTCCCCTTTCCTCCCCCTGTTCTCCCACCTACCCCTTCCCACTTCCCTGTTCTGGTTTTGCCTTATACTGCTAACACTGAGTCTTTCCAGAACCAGGGGCCACTCCTCTGTTCTTCTTGTACCTCATTTGATGTGTGGATTATGTTGTGGGTATTCCAGTTTTCTAGGTTAATATCCACTTATCAGTGAGTGCATATCATGATTGATCTTTTGAGACTGGGTTACCTTACTTGGTATGATGTTCTCCAGCTCCATCCATTTGTCTAAGAATTTCATGAATTCATTGTTTCTAATAGTTGAATAGTACTCCATTGTGTATATATGCATTTTTTGCATCTATTCTTCTGTTGAGGGATACCTGGGTTCTTTCCAGCTTCTGGCTATTATAAATAGGGCTGCTATGAACATAGTGAAGCACGTATCATTACCTGCTGGGGAATCCTCTGGGTATATGCCCAGGAGTGGTATAGCAGGATCCTCCGGAAGTGATGTGCCCAGTTTTCTGAGGAACCGCCAGACTGATTTCCAGAGTGGTTGTACCAATTTGCAACCCCACCAGCAGTGGAGGAGTGTTCCTCTTTCTCCACATCCTCGCCAACACCTGCTGTCTCCTGAGTTTTTAATCTTAGTTATTCTGACTGGTGTAAGGTGAAATCTCAGGGTTGTTTTGATTTGCATTTCCCTAATGACTAATGAAGTTGAGCATTTTTTAAGATGCGTCTCCTCCATCCGAAGTTCTTCATGTGAAAATTCTTTGTTTAGCTCTGTACCCCATTTTTAATAGGGTTATTTGGCTTTCTGGGGTCTAACTTCTTGAGTTCTTTGTATATATTGGATATTAGGCCTCTATCTGATGTAGGGTTGGTGAAGATCTTCTCCCAATTTGTTGGTTGCTGATTTGTCCTTTTCATGGTGTCCTTTGCCTTACAGAAACTTTGTAATTTTATGAGGTCGCATTTGTCTATTCTTGATCTTAGAGCATACGCTATTAGTGTTCCGTTCAGGAACTTCCCCCCTGTCCTCAAGGGTCTTCCCCAGTTTCTTTTCTATTAGCTTCAGAGTGTCTGGCTTTATGTGGAGGTCCTTGATCCATTTGGAGTTAGTACAAGGAGATAAGGATGGATCAATTCCCATTCTTCTGCATGCTGACCTCCAGTTGAACCAGCACCATTTGTTGAAAAGGCTATCTTTTTTTTCCACTGGATGGTTTCAGCTCCTTTGTCAAGGATCAAGTGACCATAGGTGTGTGGATTCATTTCTGGGTCTTCAATTCTATTCCATTGGTCCACTTGTCTGTCACTGTACCAATACCATGCAGTTTTTAACACTATTGCTCTGTAGTGCTTGAGGTCCGGGATACTGATCCCCTCAGAATTTCTTTTGTTGCTGAGAATAGTTTTAGCTATCCTGGGTTTTTTGTTATTCCAGATGAATTTGAGAATTGCTCTTTCTAACTCTATGAAGAACTGAGCTGGGATTTTGATGGGTATTGCGTTGAATCTGTATATTGCTTTTGGCAAAATTCAACCATATTTCTTATTGAAATAGAAGATCCTTGTAGGCAGTAACCTTGGCAGCGATCTCTCTCCATATAGCAAATGCCCAGATATCTTTGCAGCATTCCATCTCCATATAGCTCTAGGAGCTATGGTTTACATGAGCCAATCTTTATGTGAAACCAAGTCCCCACTTAATGACTTGTGTTGTCAATGTCTTCCTTCACCTTGCATCTCATTAAGTTTATGCTATCCCAGGTTGCATTAACTAGCCCATGCTGTGTCCCAGAGCTAGGGTGATCAATTGTCTTGCTTTTACAGAAACGGCAAGTTCCACGGAAGGATTTTCAGGAGCACACACCACATAGACTAAGTTCATTGGTCATTCCAGTCTTTCTCTACCGTTCTCCATGCATACATCGCTGTTAGAGTTCTACTAGGCAGCGTGTGCTCTTCAATTTTCTTGTTTATCTCGCTCAGTGGAGCAGTGGTTCTCAGTCTGAAGATGATGACCCCTTTGGGGGTCACATATCAGATGTCCTGCATAGCAGATCTTTGCATGATGATTCATGTAGCAAAATTACAGTTATGAAGTAGCAATGAAATAATTTTATGGTTTATGAGACACTGCATTAAAGGGCTATAGCATTAGGAAGGATGAGAACCACTGCTATAGAGTGTTTTGTCTCTCTGTACATGGTGACCAGTATTCTGTTTTTACAATACAAGTGTTTCTTTTTTTTTAATTTTTTTATTTCATTCGATATATTTTTAATTTACATTTCAAATGATTTCCCCGTTTCTGGTCCCCCACTCCCCGAAAGTCACATAAGCCCCCTTCCCTCCCCCTATTCTCCCACCCACCCCTTCCCACTTCCCTGTTCTGGTTTTGCCTTATACTGCTACACTGAGTCTTTCCAGAACCAGGGGCCACTCCTCCATTCTTCTTTTTTTTTTTTTTTTAATTTTTTTTATTCGATATAATTTATTTACATTTCAAATGATTTCCCCTTTTCTAGCCCCCCCACTCCCCGAAAGTCCCGTAAGCCCCCTTCTCTTCCCCTGTCCTCCCACCCACCCCTTCCCACTTCCCCGTTCTGGTTTTGCTGAATACTGTTTCACTGAGTCTTTCCAGAACCAGGGGCCACTCCTCCTTTCTTCTTGTACCTCATTTGATGTGTGGATTATGTTTTGGGTATTCCAGTTTTCTAGGTTAATATCCACTTATTAGTGAGTGCATACCATGATTCACCTTTTGAGTCTGGGTTACCTCACTGAGTATGATATTCTCTAGCTCCATCCATTTGCCTAAGAATTTCATGAATTCGTTGTTTCTAATGGCTGAATAGTACTCCATTGTGTAGATATACCACATTTTTTTGCATCCACTCTTCTGTTGAGGGATACCTGGGTTCTTTCCAACATCTGGCAATTATAAATAGGGCTGCTATGAACATAGTAGAACATGTATCCTTATTACATGGTGGGGAGTCTTCTGGGTATATGCCCAGGAGTGGTATAGCAGGATCTTCTGGAAGTGAGGTGCCCAGTTTTTGGAGGAACCGCCAGACTGATTTCCAGAGTGGTTGTACCAATTTGCAACCCCACCAGCAGTGGAGGAGTGTTCCTCTTTCTCCACACCCTCTCCAACACCTGCTGTCTCCTGAATTTTTAATCTTAGCCATTCTGACTGGTGTAAGATGAAATCTTAGTGTTGTTTTGATTTGCATTTCCCTAATGACTAATGAAGTTGAGCATTTTTTAAGATGCTTCTCCGCCATCCGAAGTTCTTCAGGTGAGAATTCTTTGTTTAACTCTGTACCCCATTTTTTAATAGAGTTGTTTGGTTTTCTGGAGTCTAACTTCTTGAGGTCTTTATATATATTGGATATTAGCCCTCTATCTGATGTAGGATTGGTGAAGATCTTTTCCCAATTTGTTGGTTGCCGATCTGTCCTCTTGATGGTGTCCTTTGCCTTACAGAAACTCTGTAACCTTATGAGGTCCCATTTGTCAATTCTTGCTCTTAGAGCATACGCTATTGGTGTTCTGTTCAGAAACTTTCTCCCTGTACCGATGTCCTCAAGGGTCTTTCCCAGTTTCTTTTCTATTAGCTTCAGAGTGTCTGGCTTTATGTGGAGGTCCTTGATCCATTTGGAGTTGAGCTTAGTACAAGGAGACAAGGATGGATCAATTCGCATTCTTCTGCATGCTGACCTCCAGTTGAACCAGCACCATTTGTTGAAAAGGCTATCTTTTTTCCATTGGATGTTTTCAGCCTCTTTGTCGAGGATCAAGTGGCCATAGGTGTGTGGGTTCATTTCTGGATCTTCAATCCTGTTCCATTGATCCTCCTGTCTGTCACTGTACCAATACCATGCAGTTTTTAACACTATTGCTCTGTAGTATTGCTTGAGGTCAGGGATACTGATTCCCCCAGATTTTCTTTTGTTGCTGAGAATAGTTTTAGCTATCCTGGGTTTTTTGTTGTTCCAGATGAATTTGATAATTGCTCTTTCTAACTCTGTGAAGAATTGAGTTGGGATTTTGATGGGTATTGCATTGAATCTGTATAGTGCTTTAGGCAAAATGGCCATTTTAACTATATTGATTCTACCGATCCATGAGCATGGGAGGTTTTCCCATTTTTTGAGGCCTTCTTCCATTTCCTTCTTCAGAGTCTTGAAGTTCTTGTCATACAGATCTTTCACATGTTTGGTAAGAGTCACCCCAAGATACTTTATACTGTTTGAGGCTATTGTGAAGGGGGTCATTTCCCTAATTTCTTTCTCAGCCTGCTTATCCTTTGAGTATAGGAAGGCCACTGATTTGCTTGAGTTGATTTTATAACCTGCCACTTTGCTGAAGTTGTTTATCAGCTGTAGGAGCTCTCTAGTGGAGTTCTTTGGGTCACTTAGGTAGACGATCATGTCGTCTGCAAATAATGATAGTTTGACTTCTTCCTTTCTAATTTGTATCCCTTTGACCTCCTTATGTTGTCGAATTGCCCGAGCTAGTACCTCAAGTACAATATTGAAAAGATAAGGAGAAAGGGGGCAGCCTTGTCTGGTCCCTGATTTCAGTGGGATTGCTTCAAGTTTCTCTCCATTTAGTTTGATGCTGGCTACCGGTTTGCTGTATATTGCTTTTACTATGTTTAGGTATGGGCCTTGAATTCCTGTTCTCTCCAAGACTTTAAGCATGAAGGGATGCTGAATTTTGTCAAATGCTTTTTCAGCATCCAATGAAATGACCATGTGGTTTTGTTCTTTGAGTTTGTTTATGTAGTGGATTGTATTGATGGATTTCCGTATATTGAACCAACCCTGCATTCCCGGGATAAAGCCTACTTGATCAAGGTGGATGATCGTTTTGATGTGTTCTTGGATTCGGTTGGCAAGAATTTTATTGAGTATTTTTGCATCGATGTTCATAAGGGAAATTGGTCTGAAGTTCTTTCTTTGTTGGATCTTGGTGTGGCTTTGGTATCAGCGTAATTGTGCCTTCATAGAAGGAATTGGGTAGTGTTCCTTCTGTTTCTATTTTGTGGAATAGTTTGAAGAGTATTGGTGTTAACTCTTCTTTGAAGGTCTGGTAGAATTCTGCACTGAAGCCATCTGGTCCTGTGCTTTTTTTGGTTGGAAGACTTTCTATGACTCCTTCTATTTCTTTAGGCATTATGGGACTGTTTAGATGGTCTAGTTGGTCCTGATTTAATTTTGGTATCTGGTATCTGTCAAGGAAATTGTCCATTTCCTCCAGATTCTCCAGTTTTGTTGAGTACAGGCTCTTGTAGTAGGATCTGATGATTTTTTGGATTTCCTCAGTTTCCGTTGTTATATCTCCCTTTTCATTTCTAAGTTTGTTAATTTGGATACTTTCTTTGTGCCCTTTGGTCAGTCTGGCTAAGGGTTTATCTATCTTGTTGATTTTCTCAAAGAACCAGCTCCTGGTTTTGTTGATTTTTTGTATGGTTCTCTTTGTTTCTACTTGATTGATTTTGGCCCTGAGTTTGATGATTTCCTGCCTTCTACTCCTCCTGGGCGAAGTAGCTTCTTTTTGTTCTAGGGCTTTCAGGTGTGTCATTAAGCTGGTAATGTATGCTCTCTCCATTTTCTTTTTGGAGGCACTCAGGGCTATGAGTTTTCCTCTTAGCACTGCTTTCATTGTGTCCCATAGATTTGGGTATGTTGTGTTTTCATTTTCATTGTGTTCTAAAAAGTCTTTAATTTCTTTCTTTATTTCTTCCTTGACCAAGGTATCATTGAGTAGAGTATTGTTAAGTTTCCACGTGTATGTGGGTTTTCTGTTGTTTCTGTTGCTATTGAAGACCACTTTTACTCCATAGTGATCAGATAGGAGGCATGGAATTAGTTCTATCTTCTTATATTTGTTGAGGTCTGTCTTGTGACCAATTATATGGTCGATTTTGGAGAAGGTACCATGAGGTGCTGAGAAAAAGGTATATTCTTTTGTTTTAGGATAGAATGTTCTATATATATCTGTTAAATCTAATTGGTCCAAAGCTTCAATTAGTTTCATTGTGTCCCTGTTTAGTTTCTGTTTCCCTGATCAGTCCATTGAGGAAAGTGCAGTGTTGAAGTCACCCACAATTATTGTGTTAGGTGCAATGTGTGCTTTTAGTTTTAATAAAGTTTCTTTTACGAAAGAGGGTGCCCTTGCATTTGGGGCATAGATGTTCAGGATTGACAGTTCTTCTTTTTGTATTTTTCCTTTGACCAGCAAGAAGTGTCCCTCAGGGTCTCTTTTGATGACTTTGGGTTGAAAGTCAATTTTATCTGATATTAAAATGGCTACTCCAGCTTGTTTCCTGAGACCATTTGCTTGTAAAATTGTCTTCCAGCCTTTTACTCTAAGGTAGTGTTTGTCTTTGACCCTGAGGTGTGTTTCCTGTAAGCAGCAAAATGTAGGGTCCTGTTTACGTATCCATTCAGTTAGTCTGTGTCTTTTTATTGGGGCATTAAGTCCATTGATGTTAAGAGATATTAAGGAATAGTGATTGTTACTTCCTATCATTTTTGACATTATTTTTTAAATTTGAATGCTTAACTTCTTTTGGGTTTGATGAAAGGTTACTGTCTTGCTTTTTCCAGGGTGAAGTTTCCCTCCTTGTATTGGTGTTGTCCTCCTATTATCCTTTTTAGGGCCGGGTTTGTGGATAGATATTGGGTAAACTTGGTTTTGTCATGAAATATCTTAGTTTCTCCATCTATGGTGATTGAGAGTTTTGCTGGATATAGTAGTTTTGGTTGGCATTTGTGTTCTCTTAGAGTCTGCATGAGATCTGCCCAGGACCTTCTAGCCTTCATAGTCTCAGGTGAAAAGTCTGCTGTGATTCTGATAGGTCTTCCTTTATATGTTACTTGGCCTTTTTCTCTTACTGCCTTTAGTATTCTTTCTTTGTTTAGAACATTTGGTGTTTTGATTATTATGTGACGGGAAGTATTTCTGTTCTGGTCCAGTCTGTTTGGAGTTCTGTAGGCTTCTTGTATATTCATGGGCATCTCTCTCTTTAGGTTAGGGAAGTTTTCTTCCATAATTTTATTGAAGATATTTGCTGGCCCTTTAAGTTGTAAATCTTCACTCTCATCTATGCCTATAATCCTTAGGTTTGGTCTTCTCATTGTGTCCTGGATTTCCTGGATATTTTGGGTTACAAGCTTTTTGCATTTTGCATTTTCTTTAACTGTTGAGTCCATGGTTTCTATGGAATCTTCAGCATCTGAGATTCTTTCTTCTATCTCTTGTATTCTGTTGTTGATATTTGTATCTCTGTCCCCTGATTTCTTCCCAAGGCTTTCTATCTCCAAAGTTGTCTCCCTTTGAGTTTTCTTAGTTGTTTCTACTTCTGATTTTAGATCCTGGATGGTTTTGCTTAGCTCCTTCACTTGCATGTTTGTGTTTTCCTGTAATTCTTTAAGAGATTTTTGTGTTTCCTCTTTCATGAGCTCAGCCTGTTGACCAAAGTTCTCCTGTATTTCTTTAAGAGATTTTTGTGTTTCGTCTTTCATGACCTCAGCCTGTTGATCAAAGTTCTCCTGTATTTCTTTAAGTGTTTTTTGCATTTCCTCCTTGTTGGCTTTTTTATTCTCCTGGATTTCTTTCAATGATTTTTGTGTTTCCCTTGCAAGGGCTTCTAACTTTTGATCCATTTTCTCCTGAATTTCTTTAAGTGTGTCCTTCATGTGTTCCTGTACCAGCATCATGACCAGTGATTTTAAATCCAAATCTTGTTTTACTGGTGTGATGGGGTATCCAGGACATGTTGGTAGAGGAGAATTGGGTTCAGATGTTGCCATATTGCCTTGATTTCTGTTAGTGACGTTCCTGCGTTTGCCTTTTGCCATCTAGTTCTCACTGGTGTTAGTTTTTCTTGTCAGTGCTGGACTCACCAGTGCAAGCTGCCCCTTCCCAGTTGGCCTCTGGTGCACAGCTTACCTCCTGCGCTGCTTGTAGACAGGGTGCTGCTGCCCAGGCTGTTCAGATCCCAAAGCAGGCACCCGAAGGCTCCCGCTGGGGCCCGCTGGATTCACTGGAGCACACTGACTTCTCCCAGCTGGCCGCCCGGAAACCCAGCTAGCCACTTGCAGGACTTGGATATGTGGTGCTGCCGCCCAGGCTGATCTGGGCAGCAGAACTCCCAACCGGGTTGGTGCACACAAGGCTAGCCTAGCTGCTCAGGCCCTGAGTCTAGGCAAAAGCCTGGCAGGCCAATGTTGGTGCAAAGCTCCCCTCAGCTGTGGGTGTTAATTGGGTGTGTCAGGTGGCTAGGATGGTGGCATGCGCGAGTTCCCTGAGAGTGCTGGGAGAGTCTGCTGGGCTAACAACCTCCTGGCTGGGTCAGCACACAGATGGCCCAACGAGCAGCCCAGGGCCTGGGGGCAGTCCAGGGCCTGACCGTCTGAGACCCCTGCTATGTCCTCCTTGGGCTATGCCTGTTAGCTGGTTTGGTTTTGCCTGCTAGGTCTCTCTGGCTTCCCGTAGTCAAAATGGCGGTGGTGCGCAAACTGGCCCGGATAAACAACTTCCTGGCCGGGTTGGCACACAGATGGCCCACCGAACAGCCCAGGGCCTGGGGGCAGTCCAGGGCCTGACCGTCTGAGACCCCTGCTATGTCCGCCTTGGGCTATGCCTGTTAGCCGGTTTGGTTTTGTCTGCTAGTCTCTCTGGCTTCCCGTAGGCAAAATGGCGGCGGTGCGTGCCGGCCCGGGCAAACAAGCTCCTGGCTGGGTCGGCATACAGATGGCCCACCGAGCAGCCCAGGACCTGGGGGCAGTCCAGGGCCTGACCGTCTGAGACCCCTGCTATGTCTGCCTCGGGCTATGCCTGTTAGCTGGTTTGGTTTTGCCTGCTAGGTCTCTCTGGCTTCCCGTAGGCAAAATGGCGGTGGTATGCAAACGGCCCCGATAAACAACCTCCTGGCTGGGTCGGCACACAGATGGCCCACCGAGCAGTCCTGGGCCTGGGGGCAGTCCAGGGCCTGACCGTCTGAGACCCCTGCTATGTCCGCCTTGGGCTATGCCTGTTAGCTGGTTTGGTTTTGCCTGCTAGGTCTCTCTGGCTTCCCGTAGGCAAAATGGCGCGGTGCGCGCCGGCCCAGGCAAACAAGCTCCTGGCTGGGTTGGCACACAGATGGCCCGCCGAGCAGCCCAGGACCTGGGGGCAGTTCGGGGCCTGACCGTCTGAGACCCCTGCTATGTCCGCCTCGGGCTATGCCTGTTAGCCGGTTTGGTTTTGCCTGCTAGGTCTCCCTGGCTTCCCTTAGGCAAAATGGTGGTGGTGCGCACGCCGGCCTGGGAGGAAAAAACCCTCCTGGCCGGGTTTGCACCCCGGTGGACCCCCGATCAGCCCAGGGCCTGGGTGCAGGCCAACGCCCGTCGGGCTTAGACCCCCGCGATGTTGGTCTCGGGTTATATTTGCGTACCTCAGTCTGATTTCTCTGGCGACCGAGAACCAATATGGAGCCCTGGTAACTGACTGGCGGGAGGCAGAGTTCTGATGTGGCTTCTGTGTGGTGAAAGGCACCGTAAATCCGCCGCTGCTTGCAGCCTGGCTGGCCAGCGATGGCCAGTGGTCGTGGGCGCCGGGTCTGCCTGGACCCTGTCCGCTTGGTTCTACTGCTGATGGCCCTTCCTCTGGACCAGCCGCTGCTGCTGCTGCTGCTGCTGCTGCTGCCGCCGGTCTCCTCCGTTCTTCTAATACAAGTGTTTCTGTCTTCCTTCCTTCCTTTCTTCCTTCCATCCTTCTTTCCTTCCTTCCTTCCTTTCTTCTTTTTCCTTTTTTCCTTCTTCCTTCCTTTTTTCTTTCTATTCTTCTTTTCTTCTTCCTTCCTTTCCCTTCCTTCCTTCCTTCCTTCCTTCCTTCCTTCCTTCCTTCCTTCCTTCCTTTCTTCCTTCCTTCCTTCCTGCCTTCCTTCCTTCCTTCCTTCCTGCCTTTCTCTACCTAGTGACTACTACTTTTTTGCATAATCTAAGTCCTTCTTCCTTCCTTCCTTTCTTTTCCTTTTTTAGAAGGCTTCTTTCACTTACTCTTATTTTGGGCAGTAAGTGGCTCCTGGGCTTCCACAGCCTTTGCTTTCTCAGCTGCTCTGATGGGAGTTTGAATGCTTTCTATTTCACTCCTTTTGAATCCTTTCTATTTCACCCATTTTGAATGCTTTCTATTTCACCCATTTTGAATGTTTTCTATTTCACTCATTTTTGGATGACTGGAAGCTACAATTCTTGTCTGTTCTATTGGAGGTGATTAACAAGGACTAAAGAAATCTGCTGAAATTTACTCCCAAGCATCCCACAAGTCACATGCAGACCAGCAAGGAGTTAGAGCTAAGAAGCTCTTGCTCATTACAGCAAATCTAAGGCAGTGAGTCATTGCCCTAGCTTCAGTATTTTACTTAGTCCTCTCAGCAAATGTCTTCAAGTTTTGATCATCTTTATTTCATGAAGCAAAAATTAAAGGTCAGAAAGATGAGCTAGTGTTCAAGGTCACATTTTTCACATGTGATATTTTTGAATTTCTCTTTTTTTTAATTAATTAACTTATTATATCTAAGTACACTGTTGCTCTCTTCAGACACACTAGAAGGGGGCATCAGGTCCCATTACAGATGGTTGTGAGCCACCATGTGGCTGACAGGATTTGAACTCAGGACCTCTGGAAGAGGTCAGTGAAGAGCAGTCAGTGCTCCTAACTGCTGAGCCATCTCTCCAGCTCCCTTCACTTGTGATACTGACTCATTCTTTCAAGCATCCTCTTTTCTTTGGTGCAGCCAAATCTCTGGATTTTATAACTTGGACAGTGAGAGCCCTTCAAGTGGAGGGGTGGGCAGTGGCTTGGAGACCTATATTATACCATGAGTCTGTATTGAGATAACAAGGCAATGAACAAGGACTGCTTGTTCATAAACTGTTAGCTCAATGATTTCCCCAAATGCTCTCTCTCTCTCAGACATACTAGATTTGAGATGCAGAGAAAGGACACGCTACTACAGAGGCTGAATTTTTTGTTTATATTTAATACACACACACACACACACACACACACATATATATATGTGTGTGTGTGTGTGTGTGAATATGGTCATATATATGGTCTATAGAGACTCAGGAGAGAAACTTCTCATCTCAGATTGCATCTGAAACCCAAACTACTTGACTTATTTAGATATTTAAAGAGTCTTTTCCATGTGATTGTTATATATCTCTTGCTCCCTGTCTACCTGAGATTTGTATTTAGGAAAGAGATATGGGTTATAATACCGTACACATGAACATACAATTTTATTTCAAATAAGATGTGATTTATCTAGTTGTGATTAAAAAAAAACAACAGAGGAAGAATGGGAGCCTCTAATTAGTCCACAGACTTTGATTCGCTGTCATAGACTGCATGGTTTTTATTTCTATAGAAAAAGTTTGAAAGATGAAAGAGTCATCTTACTTTGGTAGGCTTTAGAATAATTTTGGAAGTTTTACTTGTTTCAACAAACAACACCCAATTGCATGTAGAGTCTTTGTCCTTACTACTTCCCACAAAAGCTTCTCTGACAATGAAATCACCGCTTCAGGGATTAAAAAAAAAAATAAGCCTTGCACATTTGTCAATTGCATAGTGATATGCAGTTAATCAGTGTAGCAGTGCTTAAGATCTACTTTTATATTTTGTCCGTTCTGGAATGAATTATTATGAACTAAAGATGGCTATCAGTTTAGTTAAACTGTAATGTGGCTGATTTTTTTAAATAATGAGATTAGCTGGGCACTGATAGTTTGGGCATATATGTTTAATTTTCATTGATATTAGAAAAAACTCATATGCATTTATACTTGTGATTCTCCAGAAACTATTTAATATAGAAAAGTAAGATAATTCAAAATTCTACAGAAATCATCCATTGTAAAAGGACTAAATGTACTGAGACCTGGCTAACTCCAGGGACACTGAACCCCACTGTATGGGACAGGCTAACTCAAACCATTCCTTCTATGCACTTTTCTTGGTTGCTTATTTATTCTGCTGCTGGCATAATTAATACATTGATTTTTAAAATTTTAATTTTCAAGAGAAAGTTGGCTAGGCCACCTTTCTTAGAACCAGGGAGATTTTTGTGGGAGCTGCCTGTCAACTTCTAACTTGTAGCAAATAGTTCCTCTTTCTCAGAATCCTCTCAAGTCTCCTCCTGACCTCAATCACTTTACAATAGATCACAAAAAAATAAAAATAAAAAATAAAAAATAAAAAGGGTCAGAGTTTCCCATGCTTACAACCAGTCTGTTTGGGATCATGGTGTAGTATAGGGTGGATACCAACTTGGTGAAACCACAGAGAGCTTTTACCTTCTTTCCTACTTTTCTGAACATTGGTCTTTATTCATCATCTATGGACAGAGGAAGACTGAGGGTGGACAGGAGCCAACAAAAAAGGAGGTTTTGGGTATTAGGATCGTCTCCACAAGGACAGTGGCCATGAGTCACTGGGAAGATGAAAAGTGAAGAAAGGACATTGGGAAGACTCAGTGGTGAGGGACACCACCGTACCCAAGACAATATTGTCATAGCAACAGAATGGTGATCACTGCTGAACTGACTAACTTCTCTTAGCAACAGTAGGAGAGAGAGAGAGAGAGAGAGAGAGAGAGAGAGAGAGAGAGAGAGAGAGAGAGAGAGAGAGAGAGGGAGGGAGGGAGGGGAAGGGGGGAGAGGAGAGGGGGAAGGGGGTAGGGGGAGAGGTAGGGGAGGGGGAAGGGAGAGAGAGAGAGAGAGAGACAGAAACAGAGACAGAAGGAGAGAGAGACAATCCTTCTAATGCTTGCATTTCATGGGAACCCAATTCTCTGGTTCAGAAGCCTCCTGGAAGGTAAGTCAGAGTCCTGAGAAACAGAGCAAAGGCCTCCAGAGACTAGAATTAGAAAACAAAGTCAGAGCTAAGAGGAATTTCTTCGCCAATTTCAAGATCCATACATAAAGAAAAGTTCTAAAAAAACAATAGATGCTAAATATAAACATTATGGCAAACCCAGGTCTGTCCCAGAGTCTCAGGAAGAGAGAGAGCACATGTCAGAGAATGGTTGCAGCGATGGGCTTCCCAGGGTAGAGGCTTCTAGGGGTTCTGAGCTCTCCATGCAGAATCATGTCTCTATTGGACAGATACTCTACACAGAGTTTCCTATTGATTAAGCCTCTTAATATATTTCCATGAGAGAAGTTCCTGTGCTAAAAATCAAATCTGTCTTGGCCTGTGAGAGGAAAAGAACAGGGGAACAAATCTGGCTGCTGCTGGGTGAAATTATTGCCAGCAAGGAATTGATCACAGATTGATGATAAAGATGATTGCTCCCACCCAGGTTACTGACTTCTTTCCTGTTCTTCACTAATTGTGTGTCTAGTTATTGATTCAGTGTGACATTTTACCTCAGGATCTGATAATCTGTAAAGTTTTGCTTTTCTATTAAATGAAGATCTGCTCTCAGTCTCTCCTGCCCTCTTTTAGCCTCATAAAACATCTTATCATCTTAATAAGTAACAGATATATTTTTTCCACCAAGATATTTTCTTTTCTTCGTGAGAGAATTACAATGTTGCAAATAATTATGGTTAATAATAAGTAAAGGGAGCTCCGCGCAGAGATATGGGGGAGATCGTGATAAACATGAAAACGGAGCCCAACCAACTCACATTTGGGCTAACTGACAGGGGCTTAGAATGAATATGTCTAAAAATATTTTAGAATCTGTTGTTTTACAAATATATTCCTGCAGAACACAGGCGGTTAGCAAGGAATTATTGGAGGAAAATACGAGAGAGTAATGTTCTTCTCTAATAGGGTGATAGAATTCATAGATGCCTCCCCCCCCACACCCCGGTTGTTAAGGGTTTCCTCCACGTTTCTTTTCTCAATAGTAGAAGAATATTTGAAAGCTTCCTGAGATAAATGCATTCATCATCTCTTTTAATCCTCAAAGGATCACATTTTATAGATAGAAAAAGTCAGAACAATAATTTTTCCTTTGCCTTCTAAAATGCTAGGCGGCAGCGCCTGTGTGGTGAATTAATAACTCTCTCCTTCCCCTCGGAAGTGAGCTGATCCGAGTGACTCACCTACGGCTAACAGAATCCACTGGGACAGACTCCTGAAGCCTGGTCAGAAAAGGTCATGTGGTTCCCCCCTTGCTCTTTGTGGTGCTTTTTCTAGTAGAAACCAATGGGCGCGTGATAAACTGTATCTAGACCTCTGTTCAAGGGAAGACACACATAGACACACTGGTCAAGAGTTCAGCATCAATGACCAGTCACCGGAGTGAGGCAGTTACATGACTGACACTACGGAGCCATCAAGGGCTGTACCTCCATGCCTGATTACAATGACATGAGAGAGTTTTTTCTTTTGTTTTTGATATTTTTTTCTTTTTGTAAAAAGTTATTCTTTCCTGATACACACACACACACACACACACACACACACACACACACACACACAATGTTCTTAAGAAACAAAGCTCTCATTTCTTTCTTCCTACCCCACATCCAGTCTTCTTTCCCAATCCAGGCCTTACTTTCATGTCTATGTCGAGTGAGTATGTGTAGCTCGCAGTAGTTAAGCAAGAGACAGGGATTATTTACATAAATAAAGGCTATGTGCCAGTGGTTACAAAACTGAGGAATATGACTTCCCTCTTTCAGCAACCATTAGGTGTCTATAGCTCCCCAGGGAGGATGGGACCTATACACCCCTCCCCCATCTATGATGAAATACTGACAGGACCAGGGTAGTCTAGGTAGACCCCGCCTCCACCCATGTTAAGGACGGCAGAGTTTTATGGCACTCTTTCACATCCTTCAATTTCTTTTTTCAGTTGTCACCAACAGCCCAGTAAGGCTGAACATCTATTAGACCTATTTAACAGACGAGGAAACTGAGGCAAGCAAAACCAAAGTCAGCCCTGGCAAGTCACAGGACCTGGAGATGGCAGAGCTGGTGGGAAGCCTAAGTTAATGTCAGGTACGCCCTGTCGGCCTCTGAACCTAAAGGTGTGATCCCGAGGGGCCCAACAAGCTGCAGTAATCGATTCCGGTGGTAGCTTCTTCTGTTTTAAGACTGGCAGGCATGGAGTATCTTCTTCAGCAAACAGTTTGAGGGGGGGAAATCCAGGTCTGGAGCGGCCCGGGTCAGCATCTCCAAGGAGTTAACGTTAATGTGTTTTCCACAGAACTGCGGGAGGTTGCCCAGCGCGATGGCCCCCATTGGGGAATTTGGCTTTTTTTTTTCTTTTTTTTTTTCTGGTTTTTTGGATTTTTTTTTCTTTTTTTTCTCTCTCTCTCTGTATAGCCCTGGCTGTCCTGGAACTCACTCTGTAGACCAGGCTGGCCTTGAATTCAGAAATCCGCCTGCCTCTGCCTCCCAAGTGCTGGGATTACAGGCGTGCACCACCGCCGCGATTTGGCTTTAGGTGCAGCTACTGTGGGGTGCCCCTCCTTAGGTTTGAAGTTGTCCAGCATCACCAGGTCAGCCCCAATCTCTGCTCCTGCAAGGCCTCCTTGAGGCTGCTGCATTCCACCTCTACCTTCAGGGAGAGATCGGCTGCCTGAGGGGCCTTCAGCACTGTTTGATCCAGCTGCCACCACGTGGTGGTTGTCTTTCGCTATCACCAACCCTTCCAGGCCTCAGCGGTGGCATGCAGCCCTCCTACTAAGAGCCCATACTTCTCTACCAGTTGGAACCCTGGCATGGTCTTCCTGGCTACCTCCACAGCTGTTGCTGCTGCGCTGGCAATCCCACCGCAGCGTCCTAGGGTGTTAAGGGCCACCCGTTTCCCCAGCAACAGGTGGCGGGCAGGTCCCTTGACCTCTGCCACCTTGACCACAGGTATCTCTCCCGGGAGGCACCAGGACACTAGGCAGTTGAGTTGTGTGAAGATGGCATCAAAGGTCACCGTGCCAGACCCTGTGAGATTTGGCCCAGAGTGTAGCCTGCAAGGGGGCTGATTCAGTAGCCCTCTTTCAGTCAGCTAGCTATTCACTAGGGCTTCCAGGGTTATAGGGGCAGCAGGAGCTACAGACCTTCAGGGTTCACGGTGACTTGGAGAAGCCCGCCAGCCAGTGTGTCCACCATTGTTCAGATCGGATGTTCCCATCCTCCAAATCTTAGACTCTTTGTGCTCTCTCTTTCCTGAGCCTTGTTGGTGAGGGAAGGGGCTTCAGAGCTCTATTAAGGGACAAGTAATTAATGGTCAATTATTCTTAGCACATTTGGTCAGTTATTGGGTCTATGCACCAGTTATTGGGTCCATGCCTATGAGAAACAAGTTTCTCTGATCAGGGCTGAGAAGATCACTAATCTATGTATATTAAATATAAATACATAAAGGCAAATCTGACATCATTCCAATTAACGAAACAATAGTAGTAAGTTGGCCCTGAGGGCCTATGGCATCCAAAACCGTGGTGTACAGTACCAGGCATTCATTGTTTCTGTGTAGTGGGCCTCAAATCTAATCAGAATGGCGCTGGTTCCTTCCACATAAGTTGTCATCGTTGCACTGGTTGGCAAGTCTGGCCTTACGTACGGGTGAGTTTTCTCCGTCAGCAGTTTCCACAGCACTTTCCAGCACTGTGAAAGCTAGCATCAGAGGAAGCTTTCAGTCCAGTCCCAGCTTGATTTTTCTGCACACAACAAGTGCATGAAGGATTTCGGTGAGTAGTACCTGGTTGCGGTGTCACACCACTATGTGTTAGAGGCATTCATTGTGTAGTAACAGCAACCAGAACAGCTAGCAATAGAACCTGGTTCTGTTGGACTCTAAAACTCACCTACATGTATGCATTTGATATCTCCTTAAACATTTGATTCTGTTACTTTATATCAAAATCTAGTATGAGACTCATTTGAGTATGTGATTATACATTGAGATATTAACTTTGGCATGTCCATGGTGCTTTGAGTTTTACAAATGGTTTTCTGGATTTGATTGTCTTGACTCTTACCAAATTAGAGAATTACCATCTTACCAATATACTAATACTAATACTAATACTAATAATTTTTCATTAACTCAGTCAATATTTATTGATCACCTCTATATGTTAAACAGATAAGAGCTCCCATCAACACACAAATACAGTAAATGGAAGCGTAAGCAGATTGCTCCTGATAGAAGGATGGAGGAAAATGAGGAAACACACCCAAATACATAAGATACAATGTAAGAAGAGTTCTCCACTAGGAAAAAAGTGCAGAGAAGTCTTCTGGGGGAGAATTAAAAGCTTGGTTTTCTAGGGAGAACAGAAAAGGACCAGGCCCCCTGGGCTACTTTGTCAATAGCCCTAACTTCAAGTTCTTAATTCAAGTCACCTGCTCACCACTAGTCAGAGGGAGGAGGCTGCAGACAAGAGAAGAAGACTCTAGATGAGGGAGCAAAGTTGGTCCTCTTGGTAGGCATGTCAGTAGATAATTTGTCAGGAGAGATTCCAAGTTAAAGACCGTTTTCAATCCATCGGCCTATTTCAGATAAGAATAGTTCACCTACATTTCCCCCCTATAAGAACGGCTCTTATGCTTAAGGTAATTTTCGTTTTCAGAGTGAAGCAATGGTTTTGTACATTCATTCTTTCCCTGCTAAAAAGAAGAAAAAAATGCTTTAGGGGTAGAAGTTATAATTCCAGTAGTATTGATCTACAGTTTAAGAATAAGCTAAATATTTCTTTGTCCAAGTAGTGTGGTCCTCTTGAAAGGGTTATTTTCAATAACATATTGCATTTTCCTGGGCTAGCCAGCAAGAGGACTGCACTTTCCTTCAATAGTAACTAATCAAAAAATGAGCACGCAATCTGAGATCAAACAAGCTCTCTTAAGAATTGGGGTGATGTCATGAGGTGGTAGTGTACTTAAATCCCAGCACTGGGGAGGAAGAGGAATGTGATCTCTCCGAGTTCAAAGCCAGCCTGGTCTACAGAATGAGTTCCAGAACAGCCAATGCTACACACAGAGACCCTTAAAAAAGAAAAGAACCAACAAGAACACATAAATAAAAAAGAATTGGTGTGAAGAAGGTTACTTAGCTGAAGTCCTGAACTACAAAGACTATAGTAGTAATTGCAAGATATCAGGAATTACATCTTCATCACAGACACAGCCAGCCTATATAAATAAAACCCCAAACTAGACTGGTTCTCTTCTGGAAGCTACCAACTTCTATAGTAAATAAGCCAATAACTTATTAGTTTTTCCTGCTTGGCATTAACTAGCTTAATTTGAGTTTTTGTTACTATTTAATATTTCTGCCTAGTTAAATCCTTTGTCATATGTGAGTTCCTAATGGTGGAAACACATTTCAGCATCCATATGATCTTCTGTATCTCTGCCATCTTTCTGACACCCCCTCATGCTTTCTCAGGCTAAGGTGGTTGTTAGAAGCACAGGCTTTGGCATTTGACTTGTGCTATTAACTCTACCAAGTCCAGGCTGTGTCAT
Organism: Apodemus sylvaticus; assembly: GCF_947179515.1. Lineage (NCBI taxonomy): Eukaryota > Metazoa > Chordata > Mammalia > Rodentia > Muridae > Apodemus > Apodemus sylvaticus. The sequence goes on along the minus strand of NC_067478.1, from coordinate 42,840,712 downwards.
TCTAAGCTGCCCTGTTCTCCAGACACATCTCTGTAAAAGGGTTACTGTGGCTTACATCTTTAGATTTGTTTTCAGATGACTCATATAAGGTATTTAGTTCAGTCCTTGATGGATTTTTAGGATGTAGATAAATATAGTCCATAAATCCTTTTAATAGTTCTTCTACAGGTGTTACTAGACACCAAGAATGTGTAGTAAAGACCTGGAAAGCAGGTATATTCAAGGATGTTATATGTACATATGTACATGTATACATACATACATACATATATACATACATTTATGCATACAAACATGTCCTACCTATATATAAATCCTACCAAACTGCATGACTTTATTGATTAAGAAGTTAATGTGTGCATGGATATGTATGTGGTATTTGTGTATATGTGTGTAGATTTATATACATGTATGTATATTTTGGAGGGGTTTCACTCACTTATGTGCATGAAGAAGGTAGATAGAATAATATATATGTATATATATGTATGTATGTTATATGTTACATTGGTTTATCACTTATTCTGAGGACAGTGGACACATGTCATGGTAGCTGTGGGGAGAACAGCAGACAGCTTCCTAGAGTCAGTTCTCTCTGTCCATGAGGACTGGACTCAGGCCATCATGCTTGCTAGCCAGCAGCAACAGCCTTTCACCACTGAGCTGTCTTATAGGACAAATGAAAAAAAAATACTCCTTTGTTTTATTCTAAATCTGATTGTTAGGATAGATGTGATAAAAGAAAGGGAGCCTACAATAACCTAAATTTAGTTATAAAGACCACAGGCTTGGGGGACATGAGACAATAAAGATGATGGTGTTGCTTGTGTGTGCTTCTGTCTAGAGCTGAATGTTTGAGACTGGATAACCTATCAGGGGCCTTGTCCAAAGAGAGAACTGATTCTTCCTGGGAGAGAGTTTTGTTTTTTATTTACTTTTTATTTTTTGTTTTCTATATTCTATGTTTACATTCTAAATGATTTTCCCTTTCCTGGTTCCCCCCTCCCCATAAGTTCCCTAAGCCCTCTTCCCTCCGCCCATTCTCTTATCAACCCCTCCTATTTCTCTGTCCGGGTACTTCCCTACAGTGCTGGAACAAACCTTTTCAGAATTTGGGACCTCTCCTTCCTTCTTCTTGGGAGTCATTTGATATGTGAATTATGTCTTGGGTATTCAGAGTTTCTGAGCTAATATCCACTTATCAGTGACTGTATTCCATGAGTGTTCTTTTGTGATTGGGTTACCTCACTTAGGATGATATTTTCCAGATCCAACCATTTGCCAAAGAATTTCATGAATTCATTGTTTTTAATTGCTGAGTAGTATTCCATTGTGTAAATATACCACATTTTCTGTATCCATTCCTCCATTGAGGGACATCTGGGTTCTTTCCAGCTTCTGGCTATTATAAATAGGGCTGCTATGAACATAGTGGAGCATGTGTCCTTATTGCATGCTGGGGAGTCCTCTGGGTATATGCCCAGGAGTGGTATTGCAGGGTCCTCTGGAAGTATTATGCCCAGTTTTCTGAGGAACAGCCAGATTGATTTCCAGAGTGGTTGTACCAACTTGCATTCCCACCAGCAGTGGAGGAGTGTTCCTCTTTCTTCACATCCACGCCAACACCTACTGTCTCCTGAGTTTTTAATCTTAGCCATTCTAACTGGTGTAAGGTGAAATCTCAGAGTTTTTTTGATTTGCATTTCCCTAATAACTAATGATGTTGAACATTTCTTAAGGTGCTTCTCAGCCATTCGAAGTTCTTCATGTGAAAATTCTTTGTTTAGCTTTGTACCCCATTTTTTAATAGGGTTATTTGGCTCTCTGGCGTCTAGCTTCTTGAGTGAGAGTTTTGTTTTTGTTTTTGTTTTCATTTGAGATTTTCCTCTTTTTTCTTCACAGACCTCCATCAAATCATTTTTATAGTGTTATTTGATATGTAAACTGTATTGCAACCCAAAATGACGTATGGTTTTAAAAACTAAAGCTATGGTTTGTATTAAAACCTCGACTTAAGCTTCACCATGACCTACCACCAAGACCACATCAAACAATCTGGAAATATCTATCTGTCCTGTGAAAATTGCATGACTTTATCTTTTAAGAAGTTAGTGTGTACATGGACTTGTATGTGTGTGTTTGTGTGTGTAGTGTGTATATGTATACATGTTGGATATAGGTCTGTGTATTTATGGAGGTTCACTCTCCTTTGTGCATGAAGAAGGGGGCAGAATCAACACCCAATATTCTCTACTACCATTCTCAATTTTTTTGAGAATGAAGGTCTCACTGAACTTAGAGCTCAGCAGTGGGCCCTTGGGATCCGTCTGTCTCTTTCTCCCAAGTGCTGGGGTAGGTCAGAGCCACCATGTCTGACTTCTTGTGTACACTGAGAATCTGCACTTAGGTCACAAAAGGGGCGTGTTTGCTGAGCTATCTTCCTAGTCTGAGACGTGAGTTATTAATGGAAGTTTCTGTTTGTACAGTAAAACACTTATGTGTACATAATTATTTTGTCCTGGTCCCATTCTAAAACCTTATACAGAATTACATACATGATTGTGTAAGTGCCAACTTTGTAGTTGTTGTTGCTTTCAAATCCTTTGAAAAATGCAGACCTGACGGTTGATCAGGAAGCTGTCACAAGCTAAGATACCAAATGATGAGGAACTTTACCCTTTTCTATCTTGTATGTATGTCTTCGTGGAAAGCACAGTGATACTGTCGAAGTTTCCAAGATCATCATTACAAAAACGTAAGATGCCCATACAGTCATAGTGACAAAGAATGTGCTTTTTCAGGGAGTGATGTAGCCTAAACATTCCAGAAGAGTAGATGCATGCAAAGCAAAACAAAGCTACTTCGAGCAAAACACCAACCACCGCAGGAACTCATTTGAATTCACCAACAGGTTTATGTCTATGCTTCCGAATATCTTCAGAAATCCTACATTACCTCATTTTCTTAAGTTTTTTTTCTCTGCTTCTCTAGGAATACTGTTTTCTCATTCATGAGACATAACCTCAACTTCTTTTCTTATATTGAACATCACAGAAAACCCAAGCTAGAAAAACAGGGTATCATGCTGTGGCTGCAAGGGGTGTCTGCATAAGCAGTCCTCATTGCCAGAGAGACCATAGAGACTACAGAGTCTGTAAGGACCTTGCAGTTCAGGAGGGAAATGCTGATGATGAAGGACATTCTCCAGAAACATTTTCCTTTCTGACCTAAGTTTCCAGCCACTTGCTTCCTTCTCTTTTGGTATGAGAGGGTGGAGTTATGGTTATCTTGACCTGTCAACAACACTGCTTAGAGTCCTTGAGAAGGGAGACCCTTGGGCATATCTCTATAGATTTATCTTGACTGCTGATGGATGGGGAGGGCCAGCCGTGTTTCTCATTGGTTTCTGTTGTACTTCCTTGGCTATGAGTACCTTGGTCAGAGGACATGTTTTGTGGAATGGCAGGCAGGTGTGCCTGCTAGTCCCTTTGTAAGGTACTGCCCTGCCTTCCCTTCAGTGACAGACTCTGACCAGGAAGCTGAAGTAAGTTCCTTCCTCCCCTTAGTTGCTTTGTTCAGAGAATTTTGTTTTGTTTTTTTTTTTTGTTTTTTTCGAGATAGGGTTTCTCTGTATAGCCCTTGCTGTCCTGGAACTCACTCTGTAGGCCGGGCTGGCCTCGAGCTCAGAAATCTGCTTGCCTCTGCCTCCTAAGTGCTGGGATTACAGGCGTGTGTCACCACTGCCCTGCTTGAATTTTTTTTTCTTATCACAGAAACAGAGAAGAAACCAGAATTATTTGACTATTCCACTCTCTCTATCTCTTTCCCTCTTCTAAGATTTAAGTTCTCAATTGTGTTTAAGCCTCAGAGGAAACAGGTATCACTAAGAAATTGATTGCCCCCCCCCCCCCACGACATCCCTTTTTAAAATTGAAAAAAAAATAATGTTATGTAATTATGGGGTATGCTGTGATATCTTGATGTCTATGCGCATTCTAAAATGATCACAGCAAGTCAATTAACATAGCCACACCTGTCATCTGTCACTTGTCATTTCTTTGTGTGGTGAACCAGAATCTATTACTTAGCTATTGTAAATGCAGTCACACTGCTGTGCAATAAAAGACCATAACTTGCCCCTCATTTCTCACTGAAACTTTGTGCCCTTTGACCAACATCTCTCCTCTCTCCATCAATCCCTTCCCCTCCAGACTCTGGTAGACCAGCTTTTGATTTTATTCCCTCTATAGGTGAGTTCATGCAGTGTTTGTTTCTCTACACTTGACTTATTCCTGTAAGCATAATGTTCTCTAAGTTAATCCATATTGTCATAAATAACAAACTTCCCTGTTTTTTAAGTTGTGAACATAATCCACAGCGTGTACCTCATTTTAAAAAGTGAACGCATTTGCTGATGCGCATTGAGGGGGCCTCCATGTTTTGGTTATTTTGAATAGGGCTGCAGTGCAGCCTGAGCCATCTTCTCTTTGATATGCTGATTTCAGATCCTTTAACTACACACCCAGAAGTAGAACCACTGGGAGACATGGGAGTTCTACTTTAAATTTTGTGTGTGGATGTGGGGGGAAGAACCTCAATACTGTTTTTTAATGGCTGAATTAATTTTCAGTAGCATCATCAGTGTGTAAGTCTTTCCTGTTTCCCACTTCTTGCCAACACTTAACCTTTCATTGTATATGTGTGTGTGTAGGGGGGAGGTGTGGAGAGAGAAACAGAGACAGAGAGACAGCCAGAGAAATGTAGCATATGTTCGTGTGTGGGTGTGAGTGCGCATATTCATTTTTATGAAGAGGCCAAATGTCAGGTATTCAGCTGTGTTGCTTTCTGTCTAATTCTCTTCAGGAAGAATTTCTCACTGAACTTGGAGTTGGCAGTCAGCAGCTTCCACAGTACCCTTGTCTGTGCTTTCCATGGTTCTGGGTGACAAACATTACATGGGTGTTTGGGATTTGAACTCAAGTCCTCAGGTTTGCAAAGCAAGTGTTTTAACCCCAGTCATCTCTCCAGTCTCTTCTCTTTGATTGTAGTCAATCTAGTAAGTGTGAGGTGGTTTCTCATTGCAGTCTTAATATCCATTTCTCTGTGACTAGAGAGACTGAGCATTCTTCCAGATATCCTCTGAAACACGTACATGTTTTCATTTTAGAAATGTCCTTGACTGCACACATTCTGGAATCTTCTATGCAAGCTTTTGATTTCCTAGGATGAGCAGTGTCTTAACCACCATGCAACCCTGCTTCTTATCAAGAACGACATGGAGAGTATCTTAGGGTTTTATATGAAGAGATACCATGACCAAGGCAACTCTTTTTTTTTGTTTTTTGTTTTTTGTTTTTCGAGACAGGGTTTCTCTGTGTAGCCCTGGCTGTCCTGGAACTCACTCTGTAGACCAGGCTGGCCTCGAACTCAGAAATCCGCCTGCCTCTGCCTCCCAAGTGCTGGGATTAAAGGCGTGTGAAACCAATGCCTAAGGAAACTCTTATAAAGGAGAACATTTCATTGGGGCTGGCTTAAGGTTTCAGAGGTTTAGTGCATTATCATCATGGTGGGAAGTATGGCAGTGTCCAGGAAAGACATGGTCTGGGAAGAAGCTGAGAGTTCTACATCTTGATTTGTAGGTAACAGAGGGAGACTGGCTACCATACTGGGTACAACTTGATCACAGGAGACCTCGAAACTCACCCTTACAGTGACATACTTCTTCCAACAAGGCCACACTTATTCCAACAAGGTAGCACCTCCTAAGAGTGTCACTTCTTACGGGCCAAGTATTTAAACACAAGTTTATTGGGGGGGGGGCATACGTTTTAAATCATGATATTTCACTCTCTGGTCCCCATAGATGTACAGCTATAATATAATGTAAAATGCATTTAGTCCATCTTCAAAAATCCCTGTATTCTATTATAGTCTCGACAATGTTTAAAAGTTTAAAGTTCAAGGGCAATCTTCTAACTATAATTGCGCATGATATCAAAATCAAAAACAGATCACATATTTCCAACACGCAGTTGCACATGATATACATTATTGTTCCAAAACATAGGTAAGGGGTCATAATGAAGAAATACTGGGCCAAAGCAAGATCGAAAACCAGCTAGGCAAACTTCAAACTCTGCATTTCCACCACTGATATTTTTAGATCTCCATCTCCTTTCAGTGTTGTTGACTGCAACATACTTCTTTCTCTTGAACTGTTTCCACTTCCTGTTAGCAGTCTTTCCTCCTTGGTAACCCATCGCTCTGGCATCTAACATTTTGGGGTCTCCAAGGCAAAACAGGCTTCACCTTCACAGTACACAATGGCCTTTCTGGGATTCCATGCAAAGACGGTCCTGCCACACACCTGGCTTCAGTGACTGTATTTTGTCATCAAAGCCAGAACCATGTGGCCGAAGCTGCCAAGGGGCTGGAACAAGGCCCGCTTGTTCCACGGCTTCTTGGCCAGCTTTCTGCTTTCCATGGTTTCCTCCACTGCCTGGTTGACTGTTCTGGAACTGGCTCTGTAGACCAGGCTGGCCTTGGACTCTGGAGACCTGGAGACCTGCTTGCCTCTGTCTCCTGAGTGCTGGGATTAAAGGCCTGGGATGTACCATCACATCTGCACCTAAGCTTTTCACATTCATTCCTTTTCACAAAAGGGAAGCTTAGCTGAGTGGAATCTTTCCCTGAGGTCACCACTCCCTAAATTCTACTTAATATCTTTAATCTGTTCATCTCTCTGAACACAGGATTTAGCTTCATTCCACTTCCTGGTGCCCTTTTAATCTCTGAACCATACTTTTTTTTTTTTTTTCCTTGCTTAGCTTGCTCCATTTTACCAAAACATTAGTTACCACATGACAGAGTCTACACTGGGCTATTTTGAGATTTCCTTTACCCAACGCAATTAATCCAAAAACTCTTCACTTTAGCCTTAGGAAAACTTTTCCAACAAGGGCAAGAAACCGCTTTTTTTTTTTTCCAAATTATCAAATTATCACAAGAACTGTCTCTAGGCTACATACTAAACACACTTCTCTTTGAAGCTTCTTGTACACAGTTCAAATCATACTCAGCACCATTTTCTCTCATGTCCTACTAAAATGGCCCATTAAACCCCACTTAAAGTGTTCAATTACATTTCAAATCCATAGGACCAAAGTCTCTATTCCTTCAAATAAAAACATGATCAGGCGTACCAGAGCAATATTCCAGTCCCTAGTACCAACTTTTGTCTTAGGGTTTTATTTCTGTGAAGAGACACTAAAACCAAGGCAATTCTTTGTGTGTGTGTGTGTGTGTGTGTGTGTGTGTTAGTCTTGTAACTTCATGTCTCCACCATGCTTTTTTTTAAAAATTTATTTTCTATATTCTTTGTTCACATTCCAAATGCTTTCCCCTTTTTTGGTCCCCCCTCCCCATATGTCCAATAAGCCCTCTTCTCTCCACCCATTCCCCAATCACCCCCCTCCCATTTTTCTGTCCTGGTACTCCCCTACAATGCTGCATCAAGTCTTTCTAGGACCAGGGCCCCCTCCTTCCTTCTTCTTGGGGATCATTTGATATGCTAATTGTGTCTTGAGTATTCAGAGCTTCTGGGCTAATTAATATCCACTTATCAGTGATTGCATTCCATATGTATTCTTTTGTGATTGGGTTACCTCACTTAGGATGATATTTTCCAGTTCCAACCATTTGCCTAAAAATTTCATGAATTCATTGTTTTTAATTGCTGAGTAGTATTCCATTGTGTAAATATACCACATTTTCTGTATCCATTCCTCCACTGAGGAACATCTGGGTTCTTTCCAGTTTCTGGCTATTATAAGGCTGCTATGAAGATAGTGGAGCATGTGTCCTTATTGCATGCTGGGAAATCCTCTGGGTATATGCCCAGGAGTGGTACAGCAGGGTCCTCCGGAGGTGTTATGCCCAGTTTTCTGAGGAACCGAACCAAAGCAACTCTTATGAAGGAAGACATTTAATTGGTGCTGAGTTCCAGTTTCAGAGGTTTAGTGTATGATTTAGTGGGAAGCATGGCAGTATCCAGGCAGACATGGTTTCCAGAGAAGCTGGGAAAAGAGCTGAGGGTTCTAAATCTTGATCTGCAGGCAGCAGGAGACTGGGTACCAAACAGTTGTAGCTTGAGTATAGGAGACCTCAAAGCCCATCCCTACAGTGACACACTTCCTTCAAACTTCACACTTTTCCAACAAGGTCCCACCTCCTAAAAGTGACGCTCTATGGGATAAGCATTCAAACCAGAGTCTGTGGAGGCCACGCCTATTTTAACCACTACAAACAAGGTCCTACGTTTGGCTTTTTAAATACACATCCTATATGCTTGTGTTATGAAGACTTGAGGACTTTAAATTGAAAAATAACCTCTGATCCAGGCAGTGGTGATCCACGCCTTTAATCCCAGTACTTGGGAGGCAGAGGCAGGTGGATTTGTGAGTTTGAGGCCAGACTGGCCTACAGAGTGAGTTCCAGGACAGCCAGGACTACACAGAGAAACCTTGTCTTGGAAAAAACAAACAACCAAAAACAAAAAAACAAAAAACAAAAAACAAACAAAAAAACCCCCATAAACCTCTGATACTGGCAAAATAATTTTTTCAAAGATCTACAAGATTTCTGATATATCCCATGTTAAATGAATACTAAATTTGAGACACAGAGAAACAACATATTGTTGTGGAGAGTTCAGACTGAAAGGGAAGAACATTCTAGTCTAATGCCTTCATCCACAGATGAGGAAACATAGGCTCTGAGAAGTGCCCCCAAGGTTATATAAAGTTTTGGTGGAGAAAGGATTAGAAATAAGGTCTTAAGTCTTGATTGGACAAGTTTTTGTTTTTGTTTTTTGTTTTTTGTTTTTTGTTTTGTGTGTGTGTGTGTGTGTGTGTTATCTTTTGTATCTCTGGAGTTTGTAATTGCTTCTCATTATGTTGTTCCCATCTATTTAAATGCCACCAAGGGTAGAAGAAAATGGAAAGGGCAGAGCTGAAGAAAGGTAAGTGTCTTTCCTGCAGAATCTAAGACCAATGGTTCTCAATTTTCCTAATGCTGTGACTCTTTAATACAGTTCTTCATATGTGGTGATCCCTAGCCATAAAATCGTTTTTTATTGCTACTTCATAATGGGAAATTTGCTGCTGTTATGAGTTTTAATGTAAACCCCCATGAAAGGGTCACTAGACACCCCTCCCTAGGGATCATGAACCACAAGTTGAGAATCACTTATCTAAACAATGATTTTTTTTTAATGCCTTTGGATACCTGCAATTAGACCTCAATAGAGGCACCCTTGTCTTTTTGATAATCTGCATAAAACCTTTCCTTTCTGCCCAGCAAGGTTCTATTCGATCTTAGTGTGCCATTGTGATGAGCAAGGATTGTGTACCATGAATGCCAACACCAAATTCACTGTCTTCAGGCACATATGGTGAATAGCCACAGTGGAAGCACGACCGCTGGCTGCGTCCTCTGCACAACTCTTCTGCATTTTCATAAGATTAGGAAGTAACTGTTTCGAAGTTGAAATGCTGGCAGTTTTGTAGGAAATTTATAGATATTTAAACATGGCCATTTATTTCTATGTGGAAACACTACAAAAAAAAGTAACACATAGAATTATTACACAAATTATACTGGCCTGATTTCTTAGAATAACCACTACTCCAGATGTTCTTGTTCTGCAAGAGAAATATTCATTGGAAAGTAAATTGCACATTTAGAATGTGAAGACTGTTTTTTTTCTTCAAAATGAAATAGAACCATTAGAATAGGAGATATATTTATTTATTACATATTTTTCTTACTGTTTTTATTTTGCAGAAGTCATGACATAAAATGCTATAGACACAGATGTCAACTTCTTACATATGTCTAAATTTTGCTTTTGGAAAGTTCTGTGTGATGGTTTGAATATGCTTGGCCCAGGGAGGTATGACCTTTTTGGAGGAAGTGTGTCACTGTATGCTTGGGCTTTAAGACCCTCACCCTAGCTGCCTAGAAGTCATTCTTCTCCTAGCAGCCTTCTGATAAAGGTGTAGAACTCTCAGCTCCTCGTGCACCATGCCTGCCTGGATGCTGCCATGCTCCTGCCTTGATGATAATGGACTGAGCCTCTGAACCTGTAAGCCAGCCCCAATTAACTGTTGTCCTTGTTAGAGTTGTCTTGGTCATGGTGTCTCTTCACAGCAATGCAAACCCTAGCTAAGACGTTCTGAAAAAGTTAAAATTAATTATAGTAGCTATATATAAATATGACCTCTTAATAAAGATTTATTTTTATTGATGTGAAAAAGGAAGAGAGTTTCCATAAAGAATTGGACCCATTCGAGTTTGAAAAGCACAGGTATAGAAATCAAGCAACAGAGGCCTTTCGCTGACTGCTCTGAACAAGTTTTAACTTCTATTTGCTGATGTGTGAAATTGGAATTATACCCCAATCTGAAACACTGCCAGCTAAGCTTCTGTGAGCTTATAATTCTATTTAGTAACTGATATGATTATTTGTGGTGAAAACAGTATTTAAAGTACTGGTTCAAGCTACCTTTAGTATTAACTATTTGTGGTTAGAGAGCAACACAAGTTTTGGCATCTATAGCCTTCCCTCTGGCATTTCAGGAGTTCAAATCAGTTCAAATCTCCAGGTCTCAGGTGATAGATACCATCTTGTTAAAACATCCAAATCTTCATTCCAGGAAGGATTTATGGCTCATGGCAGGAGGAAAGAGATGAACATGACCAGAGTGGAAGGGTGGTATATACGTTTCATTTAAATATAAGATTACATCCAGCAAGATCACCCACTTCAAGGTATGAGCTCTGGTAAGTTTAACCCACTGTATGGAAACAATCAGCAGCAGTGGTGTAAGTACCACGCAGACAGACATCACTGAGTTTGGGCTTGGAAGTGAGACAGTTTTAGGGAGCTCCCAAGATGCTTCCAGTCTCCAAGGCGCCTTGGGAACTAAAGCTATTCACATTCTAAAGTAATGGTTCCTATTCTTTTGCACATGTTGGAATCAAGACAGATTTTTTAAAATTCAGACTGCACTCCTAAGTACTTTATTGTATCTGACATCAGAATTTTAAAAAAATCCCCCATATTTCTAATGTGCTGCCACAGTTGAGAACAATTGATTGAATTTTATGTCTTATTCTGGGAAAAGAAACTGTTCTCTTGAAAATAAGTAATTAAATTACTATACACATGTACAACTGTGAAAAGTCAAATCAACCTAAAAATATTTATTGAGCATTTATATGTATGCATGTGACCTCATTAACTGATAGAATTTTTATTACATTTATTTATATGCACCTGTGTAAGTATATGTATAGGCATCTATGTGCTATGGCAAATATATAGACATCAGAAGAAAACTAGTGGAAGTCAGTTCTCTTCTTCAGCTATTTGGTACCAGGGATAAAACACAGGCCATCAGATGTTGCAGTCAGTGCCTGACACAAAGTAAACCCTCCATTAATATGAGCTACTGTTACTATAAATATGATAATAATTACTATTATTATATGTAATAATATCATTACAGGTTACTAATTACCCATTGTAGAGGGTATTTATTTCAGTTTAGAAAATTGGATTTCCACAGCTGAAAAACCTGCCAATATTATTTTCTTAGTAATTTCTTCCTTTTTTACTTTTGATAATACTATGTTCATAAAATCTTTATTATTAGATGAATTTCCTTAATGTTACATTTTGTGGAAAAAATGTCAAATATGTTCTTCCATTGAGTGCTCAAAAAAGTTTGTTAAATAAATAAATGAACCCAGAAATGGCTTTTTCTCATGAGGAAGACAGAACAAAGTTTCTTGGAACCTTGGATATGTAAGAATACTTCACTAATTAAAGTATAAGAAAGACAAATAAAGTAAAATGTATTTTATGAACTGTGGGCTGTATGAACTAAGTAAATCTCTTCATATCAAGAGTTCTTGTTGGGGGCAGACATAGAAGGACTCAGAAATGAGTTTGATCAGGGTGCATGATGTGAAATTTCCATATGTAGCAATACAATTATTATGTTGAAAAATTAATTCTATTTGAAAATGAAAAAGGGAGTTCTTAGAGTCTTAGCTATGACAAATTTCAAATACTTGAGAAGAAAATAATTATTAGTATTTTATGCATTCATTTTCATTACCAATTCTATTTAGGTAGCATATTAGCAAGGAATCATAAAACAAAGTAGGTTAAAATACAGGTTGGGATTTGTCTTACCAGCAGCATGCTTCCTAACTCTGCAAGAGTTCTTTTCTAATTTCATTCTAGACCTAGTATTTGATGATTACTTTTTAAAACCCCTCAGAATATCAAATTGACCATCTTCCAATATGATCTTAATTATGTAGGGCAAAAAGTAAAATCCTGTATCAGAAAAGTTCTCGTATCAGGGTGAGAAGCAGGAATGTGGACAGAATTCCCACGGACATCTTGGCCCTGGGGCCTTCCCAGCAGTCTTAGCTGGCCACACCTAATGATGGATGAGGGTTAGTTGTAAATTGGACTCCCATAGAGAAAGTAACAATTCTAAAGGCAAATAGTAAGTGTCCTCTCCTCTCCTGGGGTTCTTCTTCTACTCTTCAATGTTTACCAAAATTTCTTTACATGTATTAAAGAAACAGACCTCACCCAAGAGCATGATACTTACTGAGTCTTGTTGTGGTAAATCTCTAACTCCAAAGACCAGGTTTAAGAAATCACAACTCAATTAATAGGAATATAAGCTACATGCATAGATTGGGCAGATCTACCACTATACTATTCTATTCTCATCTGTGAGATCGTATATAATTTGTTGTTTCTCTAAGCTGTTTAACATTAAAAAGATGATACAGATTTGAGAAGTTGATTTTCAGATGACATACAGTCTAAAGCTAGGACATGAGTCAGCAGTAAAAAAAAATTAGTCTTTTAAGTTAGGATAGATGACAGAGGTGTTGGGTCTCTTGTACTTTATAAATTACAAAATGGTTATAGTTGTGTTCAATTTATATCTAAGATAAAAAAAAGTCTTTTAGTTGGACAGAAGCTTAAATTTTATTTTTGAGAAAAAGTCTTTTTTTAATTAAACAGAAGAGGTGAAGTGTTGCAGGAATTTTCCTGTCCAGTTGAGTAAGTGCAGAGAGAGTCTGTGATTGGGCGAGGAAAAGGGAGGGGGAGCTAGGAGTTGAGCAAGACAGTGGTGGCCGCCAGAGGAAGAGGGGTGAACCAGGATGGCTTCAGATGTTTCTTCTCTGTGTGTTTTCATAAGGTTAGAAATATTGGGATAAGACTTTTATCATTGTCAATTGACATCTAGTAATTGTGATTTTAATATACATAAATCGAGCCAGGCAGTGGTAGCGCATGCCTTTAATCTTAGCACTTGGGAGGCAGAGGCAGTCGGATTTCTGAGTTCGAGGCCAGCTTGGTCTACAGAGTGAGTTCCAGGTCAGCCAGGGCTGCACAGAGAAACCCTGTCTCGGAAAAAAAAAAAAGAAAGAAAGAAAAAGAAAGAAAATATATAAAAATATATACCTAAATCTAATTGGCTAACTAATTAAGAGTGGTGCTTCTACCGGGTTACTGTATTTTGTTATCTAACCGCAAGGATGACGGATCTAGTTCTCGAGTGTGGGGCCTCCGGTTATAGGGAATTGTGACAGAGAGGGAACTAGTGGCTCTTAGGACAAGTGAGCCAGATGCTGGGGGGGGGGGGGGAAGGGGGGGAAGGAGGTATTGGTGGGAGTGGCTGAGACCATTCCAGAGAGTCCGCGGGGAGAGTTGGTGGGATTTCAGTTTTCATCTTTCCCACAACAGAGCCTGAATCCCCAGGGCCTAGGCATCTGTTGCTGAAAAGATGGTTGATTCTCAGCACTGGCAGGCTAGGGAAATGCGGTGTTTGAGCCACAGCTGCAGGCTTGCTGCCCACTCCTGACCCTGACCTCCCCTTGGCCTTATGTTAGTTCTGCAGGAGAATCCTGACTCTGTACTGTCTCCGGCCTGTACTTAGTTTCAGGTGCTGAGCATGTAATACCCGATCCCAGCCTCATCCTCATTCTGGTTTCTCTCTGCTCAGCCTCTTGGTTTGCCATTCAACTGAGTGAATTCCCCCATTCGTCCTCGTCAGAACAGCTCAGAAGAAAAAAGAGGTCTGAAAGTCTTCTCCCGATATTTGATAGAACTGCATACTAAATAGGTTTAACTAAAGAATAGCCAAACAAAGAGCATCTTGGAAAAGAAATTTACACACAGAATTCAAACAGCACAGAAAAGCAGTAGCTGAAAAGGCCTCGTTTTTTTCAGTGTGATCTCTGACAGCTTTGCAGTTTCTTTGCGTGGAAGCCGCTAACACTCCGATAATCCTTCAGTAGATACACTTTAATGGGTTTCTACATGTGTATGATTTGCCTGCATGTATTATGTATTATTTCTTCTTCTTCTTCTTCTTCTTCTTCTTCTTCTTCTTCTTCTTCTTCTTCTTCTTCTTCTTCTTCTTCTTCTTCATCTTCTTCTTCTTCCTCCTCCTCCTCCTCCTCCTCCTCCTCCTCCTCCTCCTCCTCCTTCTCCTCCTCCTCTTCTTCCTCTTCTTCCTCTTCTTCCTCTTCTTCCTCCTTCTTCTTCCTTTCTTCTTCTTTGTCTTCTTTCTTCTTCTTCTTCTTCTTCCTCTTCCTCTTCCTGTCCTCCTCCTCCTTTCTTCCAGAAAAGGGTTACATTTTCTTCTCTGTGGGTTTGCATCTTTATCTACTTTAGCTTAGCAATTGTTACAGGCTGAATTGTATCTCCTTAAAGACACATCTCGGTCCTGACACCTAGGACCTCAGAAAGTGGCATCATGTGGAAATCTGCCAGCTGTAAATATAATGAGTTTACATTAATTTATACTGGAACAGTGGGTTTTCTGTCCAATGTTAGTGGTGTCCTTGTAAGCAGTGTATACAGAATCCCACATGGAGAACAGCACCTCGGGACAGACGACATGACAGAGGCACACTAACTCTGAGGTGTGCTGACAATCCACCAGAAGCAAGGAAGAGACAAGAAAGGATTCTCTGCTCCAGGTGTTGGTGGGAGCATAGGCCTGCCAACATCTTGATTTTTGGCTACTAGCCTTTTAAAACGGATGGTGAATTCATGTTCTTCTCAGGCACACAGTTTGTGATTCTTTGTTTCCAGAGTCTCAGACATGTATGCACAGATCTACCCACATCAGCAGACAGGAGGTTCCCCTATCCTCTGCACGGTATTCTTTTGTGGAGCTGGGACACAAACTACTGAGTCTTCTCTTGAGGACATTTTGTCTTCAATCTTTTGTCATTAAGAATAACACAGAAATTAATAGCACCCATGCATCATTTTCACATGTGTGAGGTAGGTGTGGTGAGCACTTAAGTTAAAGATGCTCTTCACACTAAGAAAGTAAGAAGTTACTGTGACTTGGATGACCTGAGGATCCACAAATAGAGGGTGTCATGGAATTGTGCTCAAGCCAATTTTGTTGCCTACAGAGACGGTGTCCATCTCTTCTCTCTCCCTCATCCTAACTGTCCATCTGCTACATAACCTTCGAGTCTCTTTTCTATGAAGCTCTGCTACCCTGAAATTCTTAATGCCAAGCAGTGATTGCATAAAAACCAACAAAACCCTTGCCATGTTGATGAAGGCAATTGTGCTATCCAAAGACAAGGGCAAGAGCTTGCTACTGCCTTTGCCTTAAAGCCAGGTATGACCATCAGGTCCACATCTTACTCCTGACACACACAATGATGCTGGGTCATGAGTGTTCCTCTCCTGTGTGCTTTCATTGGCAATTTTAGCTCTTTTGTCTTATCACACAGTAGTGAGAAGAGTGAGAGTAGCAATTGACAAACCCATATTTGTTTAGCGCTCTTGTATGCTAAATTTCTCAGCAATGAACATCCTTTATTGCCTGAAGGCAGCCTGAGGATTTCCTTCCTAGAGTACCAGTATGCCCAACCTCATCATCTTTCTTTCTTTCCCATGTCAAAAACATTTGATGGGGAGATATAGTTTAGCTAATGAATGCCAAAGGAGATCTGTACATGATCCATTTAGTTGTAAAAGTTAATTCATGACAAGGAACCACTCAAAGGAATCAGCCAATATCACCTGCTTTCTCAGGGTCATGAAAACTTTCCCATGATGAAGAGTTTAGGATTGGGACTTTGGTCACATGATTATTGTTCTTAGTATCCTCAGCTTTGGAGCCTGCAAGGATTGTCAACACTAGTGTAGGCTGCTGTTTATATGATATAACTGGTTAGGTGTTGGGAGGAGTTCTGAGGTTTTGCGCATTTCTCCTAGAACATCCCAAGGTAGTTAAAATCCTTAGTTTTAGAGTCCATGTTTTAGTGAATTCTCTGCCTCAAATGTAAATAGCCTGAAGGGATATCACAAGAACCTATTACCAGTCATCAGTCAAACAGCCGGAATTGACCTATAGGATTCTTTCCTGGTGACAGTAGTGCGCCAAAAAGAAAGTGAGAATTCAACAGAAACATTTTCCCTGAGGTATAGCTGCTCTCTCTCCACCTTGGCCACATTTCCCTCAGCTGCTTCTTCATTTCTAAAACCTGAGGTCAAGAGTTCCTCTGTGAAAGCAAGCTGCAGTATAGGAGACAGCAGAGAACCAGTTAAACAGCCACCTCCACCTGCCTACAGAGTGAGATGTGGTCAAAATCACAGAAGGTAGCTTTACATTTTTCTAAGCTCCCAGCTTAGAAGTCAAAGAAGAACTGGCCAAGCTCATATCCGACATCAGAATCTCCTAACCACTGGGACTGGGAGTGGCTACGCTCTGAGTAAACCCTGAAGATGAAGACATCCTCTACAACAGGGCTTCACATTTCTTTGACTCCTGGGTGGCCACTTAGCTCCACCCACTTTAGAAGAGGCTTTTTAAATGTTATACTCACAGGTAATTTGGCTTTTCCACGGTACTGCACTGGTGCCTGAGAGCAGCTAGAGGCTGCGCCATTTGACTTGTAGTCTCTCCCCAGGTTTCTCTCTGTTTCTCAATCTGTCAAAAGGCCTAGGGCTCCTCCTCACTTTTTTCAAGAATTCTCATTCATTTTAGAAGGAGGGAAGAACTGTAAATTGAAAGTACCCCATGGAGGAAACACTCACTTTCCAAAAAATTGTAGGTGGTTTCGTAAATTAGATTCACCTAGAGATGTTTCAACCCACATATTACTTTCTGTTATTGATTTATTGAACTTGTCATATTATCTCTCTGTGAAATTTATCCTTTATGAGAAAAATCTTCCGTAAATAAGGAAGTTTGCACTTCATATAATAGTATTATTTCTATTCAATTACTGGGTCCTTTGCTTCTGCCTAAAAACATATGGAAATCTTTCTCTGTTCTGGGGGTTGGAAAAGAAGAAAGAAATTCTCTTATGGATGCTGTTTCCTACAAAGAAAATGCTCTATGTTTTTCCTTTCATTCCTTAAAGATGTGTGTGTGTGTGTGTGTGTATGTGTGTGCGTGTGTTTGTGGTGTGTTGCTTTCTTTGTTTGCTGGTTTCCTTTAAGACAGGATATCACTATGTTGCCTTGTCTGGCCTGGAACTTGAATGCAGATCAGACTGGCCTCAAACTTACAAAGATTTATCTGCTTCTGCTTTATATGTTGTCTTAGTCAGGGTTTCGATTCCTGAACAAATATCATGACCAAGAAGCAAGTTGGGGAGGAAAGGACTTATTGAGCTTACACTTCCACACTGCTGTTCATCACCAAAGGAAATCAGGACTGGAACTCAAGCAGGACAGGAAGCAGGAGCTAATGCAGAGGCCATGCAGGGATGTTACTTACTGGCTTGCTTCCCCTGGCTTGCTCAGCCTGCTTTCTTATAGAACCCAAGACGGCCAGCCCAGGGATGGGACCACCCACAATGGGCTCTCCTCCCTTGATCACTAATTGAGAAAATGCCTTACAGCTGGATCTCATGGAGGCATTTCCTCAGAGGAGGCTCCTTTCTCTGTGATAACTCCAGCTTGTGTCAAGTTGACACACAAAACCAGTCAGGACATACGTGCTGATATTAAAGGCATGTGCCATTACACTGAGCACATTTCCAGATTTTTGAGACACAGTCTTTCACTGGGACATGGGGATTGTGGAATAGGATTAGGTAAATGTAAGAGATCCTCCCAGCATTCAGATTGTAGGCGTATACTACTGCACCTGGCTTTTATGTAGAAGCAGTGGATTGAGCTCAGATTCTCATATTTTACTGACTTGAGTCATCTTCCCAAGAGATATTTATCTCTCCTAAGCTACCATTTTATCCTCAATTTCCTGTAACAATTTTCTTTCTCATGCCAACATATTTGTTGAGTGAATAATTTGTTCAGGATATGCTGTATCACTTCTTTATTTATTGAAAGTAGAGTCTTCTCTCATATAATACATTTCTCGTCCCTCCACTCCTCCAAGATTCCCCCACCCCCTTTCTTCCATACTCACTCCCCCTCCATGTTCCTTCAGAGGGTTAGGCATCCAAGAGACAACAACCAAACATGGCAAAATAGGATACACTAAGATGAGGCACAAGCCTTCATTTTGAGACTGGACAAGGCAACCTAATAGGAGGAAAAGACTCCCAAGGACAGGGAAGAGTCAAACTGTGAGGAGTCCCACAAAAATGCCAACCTGGCAACCAGAGCATATACTCAAAGGACCTGGCAGAGATCCTCGAAGGCCCCGTGCTCACCACTGCAGTACTGTGATCCCATACGAGCCCTGCTTAATTGATTTACTGGGCCATATTTTCCTCAGGGCTCTCTTTCCCTATGATTCCTGTGTTCTTTCTTCCCTCTCTCCTGATCTTCAGGGGCATGGCTCTGATAGAGACCTCCAATTCAGACTCTCTGCCTGTTTGGATATGGGTTTCCCAGCATCTGCTCCCATCTGCCACCAGAGGAAGCCTCTTTGATGATGACTGAACAAGGTACTGATCTATGAGTCTAGCAGAATATCATTAGAAATCGTTTCGTTGACTTTGCAGCGGGGTCAGTCCTGTTTGGTTCTACACTAGGTCTCTGGGCTACCCAGTGACTGACTATTCAGACAGTGGATGGCATGGGCTCCATCTTATGATATGGCCTCAAGTTAAACCACTCTTACATTTTCTATACCACCACTGACACAGCACATCTTGCAAGCAGGAGAGATTGCATGTAATTCAATGATTTGTGGTTGTATTGGTGTCCAGGTTTCTTTTTCTGCGGCCTGCAGAGTACCTTCCTGTACCAAAGGGTCTAGAATGTAGGCTCCATGCAGGCACCAGCTCTATCTTTTTATATTTAATGAGCTATGTGGATACTGTCCTTGGCAATGGGGCCCCACCGTCAGTTTTCGGAGAGCGACCCTCTCTACCTTAGAATCAGCTTGAGTTATTTAAGGATCCCCATGGGATCTCCTAAGCCAACAATTCTACCAAATGCAACCCAGTCCCACCACTGGAAACCTTGCCTGGCTACAAAAATTGGTCAGTTCGGTGCTTCTTATCAATACTCCATGTAGTCTAATGAAGCAGATTGAATTAGGAGCCCATGTAGAAAGATGCCACTAAACACTGGGGTGTAGAGAGCATCAGCATGTTGCCCAGGAGTTAGATCAAGTATATGGGCAAGTCAGGAAACCCTATAGGGGGTTTCTAAGTCATTACCATCACCCATACTGCATACTTTCTCTGCCAACCTCCCATAACAAGTTGTTGTTACATTACCATAATATACGAGGTTTGTTTGTCTTTATTTTATTTAACCTCCCAACATCAGCTGTGAAGCATGTGGTACCTCTTCCAGCCTTCATTTCTATGGCAATACTCTACTGCTTCCACACTTTAAATATTCTCTCTGGCCTTACTGATTTATCCTTTTAAATTCTGTCAAAAGTCATGATGTAATTTGGGATTTTTTTTCCTTCTAAGTGCTTTCTCTGTTTGACTTCTGTGACTCACATGTCCTTAATAGTCAAGCTGTGTAACCTCAGCATCCCCTTGTCTTGAGCCCTAGGGTTTTCTCCGTATGCAGACTCCACAAACTAGACATTTCCAAAGTCTGCACGATGTTCTTTCATTCAAAGGCTATTTTTCTACCTGTGTTTCCTTTCTCATCTAAAACCCATTTTCTATAAATGGAAAGGATCAAAGACGGTAACTATTTTTCTCTCTCCTTTTCTTTCATTTCTATATGAATGTAGAACTGTAGACCGTGTATTCTAGCTGCTGAATTTGTAGATGGATTCAGCTCACTTCTAATATTTTTTGCATTGCTTTATCCTAGTCCTGAGTCCCGTTTCTTCCTTTTGAGATCTAATAAATATTGGCTTTATGGTCATCTCCATGACACCTGGGCCACCGGAGAAAGAAGAGGCAAACTGTGGTAACATACACAATGACCACAATTTATTTATAAAAGGAATAAAATCTTGTATTTCAGCACAATGGTTGGAACTGGAGGACCTTGTGTTAAGTGAAATAGGTCTAATATACAGAGTGGTAACATGTCTTTTTTTTTTTTTTTGCTAGTTGGATGCTAGAAATGGTTGACCTGAATGTCAGTGATCAGAGGTTGGGAAGGATGAGAAGGATGGTAAAGGGAGGCTGGATTTGATTAGTGTGCAGTGTATCTGTTGCACCTGCTCACTGAATCCATTAGTATGCATGGTTGCTAAACAACAATTAAAATATATTAAGATATTAAAAAAAGAAACCATCAGCCATTTATTTTTTTTTGTTTTTGTACCAACCATTGTTTATTTCTGTTCTGCTTCATAACCCATCAGCCATTTATTGAGCAGAGGAATACCTGTCCACTAGGCACATTCCATAATGACTACTTGTTTTCTAAGGTTTTCGGTTGTGCTTCCTATTAACTGGAGGATAGTGTCAATAAATTAGCCATTGCACAGCATCTGCTCCTCAATCTCTTTTTGAAGAAGCTATGAGTGTTTGGAGACACTGGAGAAGTAGACTGGTTTCCCTGAGGTTATGCAGCTAATCAATGATAGATGGAGAATTATGTTTCAGAGCCTTTCCTTTAAGACCACACTATTTTTTTTAATTTTCATTTTATTTATTGAAGAGGGAGGTAAAGGGAAGTAGAAACACTTTATGATAAAATTAAAGATTTACATAGAAAATATTTCAGATTAACATGTTAAAATTGACAATTTTCATGGAAAATTAAGGAGTAAAGTGGTAGACATGTAAAACATTGCTAAATTAATTGAAATATGGGATAGAAACAATTTATGATAGAATTGAAGATTTACATGGAAAATATTCTGATAAAATTGTAGAAAAATGTAGAAAAACATGTTAGAATTGAAGATTATCATGGAAAATTTTATATAGATAAAATGATAGGCATAAAGATAATTCTAAGTTGATTGAAGGTGGAATTATAAACATTTTCAGATAACATTGAAGATTTACATGGAAAATATTTCTGGTAAAATTCAAGAAATAAATAGACAAACATGTTAAAATTGACTATTTCATGGAAAATTTTACATAAAAAATGGTTGACGTAAAAACTCTTTCTAAATTAATTGAAGGTTAAGCCCGCACTCTTTTTTTTTTAAAGATTTATTTATTTATTATATGTAAGTCCTCAGACACACCAGAAGAGGGCGTCAGATCTCATTACGGATGGTCGTAAGCCACGATGTGGTTGCTGGGATTTGAACTCAGGACATTTGGAAGAGCAGTCAGTGCTCTTACCCACTGAGCCACCTCTCCAGCCCCCTAAGCCTGCACTCTTAATGTGGCTCTTCCTTCTGCTCTCGTGATCTCTGCCTTTATGAATTAGGTTCAACTTAATTATTTTGCTCATCACAAACCTGACTTAATAGTAATACTTTTATGAGGTTAGAGATGTGCATCTGAGACTAAACTCACACTCTCAGCTTCATCCAACCTCTAGTCTAAATCCACAAAGTTTTAGAACGAAAACGAGGAAAAAATTGAAAGGAAATTGTAGGTTAAAGTGTGTTCCACTAGACGGTAACATTTGAGATACAAACAGCAGGGTTCTAAGCTAAACCAGACTTCAAATCAGGGTCACAAGCATGGTGAGTGTCAGCCCTGACACTCTGGGTCATAAGCAGCATTTGAACTGAGAGGAAAAGGCTGAAAGGGAAAACTGGATATGACCTGGAGCAGACAGTAAGGCAAGTGGATGGTCTGGACCAGTGACTAAAGGTCAAAAGATAGGTCCTCGAACACATTAAAGTTAGGAAACGTAAAGAGATTTAAAAATGTAAAAAAGTAGAATGTGTCATGAGAGTGGACAGAATCAGAGAAATTATAGCAGCAACCAACTGTTTCAAGTCACAGTAACGTCAATCAAACATCTTCCCCTCTGTGGTAGAGTGGAAAGGTTTTTGAAGTGGGTGTCAAAATAACACCTGTGTTATAAGTTAGTTTCTAACATCAGTCAGAAGTGTGATCCTGGAAAAGTACTTCAAACTGTCTCAAGTTCAGTTTTCTCCTGTATAAAATTAGAGATTTCAAACTATACAGTCATCAACTTACAAAGCCTACTCTCTTTCCACAGTATCTTAAAGATGCTTCTGTGTGTGTGTGTGTGTGTGTGTGTGTGTGTGTCTGTCTGTCTGTCTGTACATGTGGGCACATATTATATGCCTGTGTATGCACATGCATGTTCAGGCATGCTTGTCCATGTGGGTGCCTCTGGAAGCCAGAGATTGATGCTGGGATCTCATTTTCAGAGCACTTCTCCATCTCACTTTTTTGAGAAAGGGTTTCTTACTGAACCCGGAGCTCATCATTTTGGTTCAAGTGGCTGACCAGCAAGCCCCTGAGATATGCTGTCTCTACCCTCAGCACTAGGGTTCTGAATGGATGCTGCTACACAGAATTCTCATATGGGTTCAAAACTCAGGTCTTTATGTTTGTTTATTCAGCAGGCACACTACTCCTTGAAGTATTTTCCAGACTGTCCAAAAGATTTTTAAAGCATTTATTTATTTATTATGTATGCAGTGTTCTGCCTGTGTGTATGCCCGCAGGCCAGAAGAGTGAATCAGATTATGTTATAGATGGTTATAAGTCACCATGTGGTTGCTGGGAACTAAACTCAGGACCTATGGAAGAGCATCCAGTGCTCTTAACCTCTGAGCTATCTTTCTAGCCTCCGTCCTAAAGATTTTAAAGTCTTACTACTAAGGAAACCTTTATTTATATTTAGTAAAGAGTGGCATGGCAGATTTATAAATCATTCACAAATGCATGCATTCATCTGTACCTCTATAGTAAAATAATGTGTTAGTAAAATACCAGGCAAATATGTAACTATCTTGTCAATTATGATAGCATCAAGATATTATTAATTTCTATAGGTACAACATTCAGATAGAATGAGATCGATCATTATAGTAGATTGATGTAAATGCCTATTTCAAATAGTCTTTGAGAATTTTGATTTTTTGTTTACTTTTCATCAAATATAATTACTTATTATTTTTATAACGCAATTTACTTGGGTTTAGAGGAGTTTCTTCAGTGTTGTTTTGGTGTTTGCTCTGTCCTACTCTTGGCTACAATCTCTGATTTATGTTTTTTCTATTTGAGTCTTTCTTTTTTTAATATTTTTATTTTCTATATTCTTTGTTTACATTCCAAATGATTTCCCCTTTCCCGGATCCCCCCTCCCCATATGTCCCATAAACCTTCTTCTCTCCATCCCTTCTCCAATCACCTCCCTCCTTTTTCTCTGTCCTTATACTCCCCTCCAATGCTAGATCAATCCTTTCCAGGATCAGGACCCTCTCCATACTTCTTCATGGGAGTCATTTGTTATGCGATTTGTGCCTTGGATATTCAAGGCTTCTGGGCTAATTAATATCCACTTATCAGAGATTGCATTTCATGTGTATTCTTTTGTGATTGGGTTACTTCACTTAGGATGATATTTTCCAGATCAAACCATTTGCTTAAAAATTTTGTGAATTCATTGTTTCTAATTGCTGAGTGGTATTCTATTGTGTAAATATACCACATTTTCTGTATCCATTCCTCCTTTGAGGGGCATCTGGGTTCTTTCCAGCTTCTGGCTATTATAAATAAGGCTGCTATGAACATAGTGGAACATGTGTCTTTACTGCATGCCGGGGAATCCTTTGGGTATATGCCCAGGAGAGGTACAGCTATTTGAGTCTTTCTGAAACATGTATGTTATTGCAGGTGTTGGTAGGATCAGTGAGAGAAGGCTGTATGTGAATGCACTTACTCTGACTTCCTGGGTTTTCCCAATAGCAGGCTGGAGTTGTTTGTGTAGGAGGAAGCACAGAGAGGGAGTAGTTAAAGTGAGTTAAAGTAGTTAAAGGTACATTAATGAGCTTGCTACTGCTACAGGCTCAGTCCTGCAGCACAGGGACCTTCTGAGAAGCTAATTGGCACCTTTACGCCTCCAGTCCTAGAAGATGGGGAGGTTGAGGCTCTTCTCCACCATGGTTCATCTCCCAGTGCTCTCTGGTTATCTCTGCTGGCAATAAGTCTCCACCACTGCAGGGTGGCACTCGTTACCATAGAGACAACTTTCCTGGTCTTGCAGGATCAGGGTGAGAGGAGAGGTGCTATTGTTAGCAGTGGGAAGCTTTCAGCCGGACATACATTGCTTGTCATGCCTTATGTGGGTTCAGGTGAGCTCAGAAGAAATGGCAAGACTACATTTTATGAAGATCATAGTTAATTTTGCACCGGGATAAGGGGCTCTGAGGAGATGCAACAAAAGGACTCATGCACTAGAATCATCTTTCACCACTCTCCTAGGACATACTGAGTATCATGTTTTGTGAATTCAACAGTAATAAGTTATCCTTTCCTTCATATTTTCAGACCAATGTGTGCATGTGAACTCCAATCTTTCCTTCCCAGTCTGGATACCATCTTGCACCTCCCTTGGATGTCTTTACCTCCCTCTCACTTATGCCCAGCTCTCTTAACTGAGCAGTGGCTCCATGGCGTGATCCCTGAGATGGCAGACATTCCAGTTCTGACAGAGCTGTTTTATCTCATGAAAGTGCCAAACCCTGGCATTCCTTATTCCTCCGATGCAGAGCTGTGTGTATTTGTCAAAAGTGTACCTGTATGTTCTCCAAGGACAGTGTCTGAACATCCTCCAGGATGTTAAAACACCAAAGGCCCCATGTACTGGGAACACTTCAGTGAGCCAGAGCCTTCAAGGCAATGGGTTAGAGACAAGCTTGGAGCACACCTGTAGAGCATATCAGAGATGTTTCAGGCTGTGGCAAAGCCACATTTGCCTCTAAACATGTCTTTGGCATCACACAGTTCTATATTTGAATTTTGGTTGACTGGCTTCACATTCAAAGGATGGGTGACTCCGGTATATGAGCCACCGTAGAATGTTGAGGTTCATAAAATGAGAATAAGGCTTCATCTCTTATAA
The DNA here is from genome assembly GCF_947179515.1 of Apodemus sylvaticus. NCBI lineage: Eukaryota > Metazoa > Chordata > Mammalia > Rodentia > Muridae > Apodemus > Apodemus sylvaticus. The sequence continues at coordinate 42,815,223 of NC_067478.1, read as the reverse complement.
TCTAGTAGGCAGAGGAAGTTTGGCAATAAATAGCAATAAAATAAACTCTCACCAAATTATACCTGAAAGAAAAATATGGTGGTGGTGGTGAGGCTGGAGAGATGGCTCAGAGGTTAAGAGGACTGCCTGCTCTTCTAGATGTCCTGAGTTCAATTCCCAGCAACCACGTGGTGGCTCAAAATCATCTGTAATGGGATCTGATGCCCTCTTCTGGTGTATCTGAAGATAGCTACAGTGTACTCACATACATTAAATAAATGAATAAATCTTAAAACAACAACAAAGAAAAACATAAAAGGCTAAAACCTTCTAACAAGAGAAATTATTTATGTATGATGAAAATTTTTATTTCTTGTTGATAATATCCTAACTTACCCTAAATTCCATGCCCGGAAATCAGTCTCTTTGCCACACCCCTGTCTCTAGATCAATCCCACAGTCTAGCACTTGGCAAGTGCTCTACCAATGAACTGCATCTTGGGACTTTTCTGAACCTAACCGATTTAGAATCCAACTACACTGGAGTTTAATATTAAGCAAATTTAAACTTTTAAATGACCACGTCTCCAGGTAGATTTTTTGCTTGAGAGAGAAGTATTAGAGCCTCTGAAAAGACTTCAATAAATATAACAGTATTTCCCCATGGCCTTAGGATCTAAGTCATGTGCCTTTTGTCATAAAAAAGAATATTTTGCACTTTTTGTTTTTTTAACTGAAAATCAACTTTTAAGATCACATGTGGATCCGTTATAGCAAAGAATTATAGAAAATCAAGGTTAGCAAAGCTATTGGAAGTTATAATCAGTTTTATTTCACATTCAAATTCTGAGGTATTCTGTGCTTTTCATACTAGGTACAATTTTTAATCTAAGCAATGAATTAACTCTGACCAAAGGTACTTTTTTCTATTAAACGTTTCAACAAATATGTTTGCCACATTGACTTATGACTTCATACACATGTAATATGCACTGCACAACTATGTTACAATGTACTTCTAGGGTTGGCAAGACTGCTTGGTGAGAAGGCTCAGTAGTTGTGAGAAGGTAGAAGGAAAAGAACAAGACTCCAAAAAGCTGTCCTCTGACCTCCCCAAGCACGCTGTGGGATGAACATGCTCCTTCTTAGCCCACAGCATATACACACAATAAGAAGAACTCTTTTTTTTTTTTTTTTTGGTGTTTTCAAAACAAGGTTTCTATGTGTAACCCTGGCTATCCTGAAACTCACTTTGCAGACTAGGGTGGCCTCTAAATCAGAGATCTGCCTGCCTTTGTCTCCCAAGTGCTGGGATCAAAGGCATGCACCATGTAAATGATAAATTTAAAGAGTAATTTAAAATGTATCGTAAACATAGTCTTTGAATTAGTGTCTTTGTTTTTTCCCCCCTCTCTGTGGACTTTGGTAAGTTTCTGTTTAATTTCAGAACTGCTCATAACCATCAAATTGCTGAAGAAGCAAGCCAAATTTCAGTCTTGAGTCTATATCAAAATAGATTAAGTATGGCTGTCTTAATTTTCATTTGCTGAGATTATAGTGGGCCATTTACCATTTCTGTTCTGTAACACCTGCATGGTGGGCCAGACCTGGAATCTCAGGACTTGGGAGGTGAGGCAGGACGATTATGATTGTGAAACCAACCTGGGTTACATGGTAAGAGCTTGTGTCAAAGACCAAAAGCAAATGAGGAATCAAGACATTTCCTATTTTCCCATTGTTTCCACATGTCCACGAGTAGACTATGAGCGCCACCAGTGTCATAGAATGGAGCCCTGCTATGTACACTGCCACAGGTATCCATCTTAGCTGTCATCAACTGTACCCTGTTGACATTTAAACATACCAAGAGAATTTTCTCACAATGAGCTTTTTAATCTGTGGGGTTAAAGTCTAGATTGCAGGCCCAGGATTTTCTGAATAGATAATCATGACTATATTCAAATTAGTTCTTTCATTTATCCAATTCATTTATTTATTTTTTTTGGTATGATTTTGTAATTATTTTAACAGTTTTACTGAGGCTGGAACATACTATATCCTCCACTCATTTCAAGTGTGAGCCTCTTTAGATTCTTCATAGTCAATCAATTTAAAAAATTTCATCAGCCCTCAAGTTAATCTATACCCTTATCAGATACACCTCACTTGCCAAGATGCTACTTATATGCCCGAGACCCACCAATCTGCACTGGGACAAAGTCCATGGTTTGTGCCTGCCTTGCAAACACTCTACTATGGAGCATGGTCCTAGAATTGCCTTTTTATGAGAATTCTTAACATGCAAAATCAGAAAATACTTGGCATTCTGATTTGCATATTTTATGTAATGTGGTGTTTCCAAGATTTATTCAGGTTATCATATTTATTAATACTTTTCCATTTTTTGGTCAAGTAATATATGTGTAACAGCCTGGATGTGAAGTGTGGCTCAAAGACCCATGTGTTAAAGGTTTAGTGTTCAGCATACTATTAGGAACACAGAAATTTCAGGAGACAGATGTGCTGGGAGTCTTCTAAGTCACTGGAGAAAGCCCCTTGCTCTTTCTTTCTCTTCCTGCTCACCAGGAGGTCTTACTCTGTGCACCCCACCATGATGTGCTGTCTCCACACAGGCCAGAGGCAGAGAGGCCAGTGGGCATGGGCTGAAACCTCCAAGCCTGAGACAAAGTAGACCTTTTCTCTCTATTTATTGCTTATCACTTCCTTGTTATAGTAACAAAGAGCTGATTGGTGCAATACCATTATACACAAATGATATTTGCTCATCTATTCTGGACTTGATGGATATTTGGGTTGTTTGTACTTTTTTAAAAATTAATATTGACAATGCTACAAGGATGTCTTTTTTTATTTCTCTTACCTGCTAATGAAATTACTTTCAATTTATATTTAACATTTTGAGAGGCTAGTACATTGTTTCCCCAGGTAGCAACATCATTTAATGCTCCCACCAGTGATAGATGAAGTCAAGTATCCCCACTCCTCACTAGTACTTGTTGCCTGGTATTTTTTATCACAACTCACTTAGATGGGATAAGGTGTGATCTCATGTGGTTTCTGTCTAATATCTCATGACACAGCATTTTACCATTAGTTATGAACCATGAATATATCTTTTCTGCAGAAATGCTGATTTTTTCCTTCCCCTATTAAAATAATCATCTCATCACCTCTATAGCAATCTGTGAAGCATAAATAAGTTTTACTTTCAATAAAATGTAATGGATGTATTTTACTGTTGCTTGTACTTTCAATGCTGTGTCAACAAATGTTTGTCATAACCCAGGATCATAAAAATTTAGTTCTGTTTTTTCCCAAGACTAGTAGCTTATACTTTAGTGTAGGATCTATTGGAATTAACAGGATTTTTATATGCATGTAATAAGGGTGTCCAATTTTCTTTTTCCTTTCCTTTTCTTCCCCTTTTCTCCATTCCCTCCTGTCATATATATATATGTATATATATATATATATATATATACACACACATATATATCCATGTGTGTGTGTGTGTGTGTAATCACCACAGCACTTGTAAATGAATGCAGTATTCTTTTCCTACTGCATGATCTCAACAGGTTATCAAATATGCAACTGAATATAAAATGGGGAGGGTGTGTCAATGAAATTCTATTAAATTGATACATACAAAACCAGAAATTGCAGCAAGAAGTAAAACTCTAGCATAGCATTTAATGCGGAAAGACAGAATGGTTTCACATGACAGTAAATACCAAAACAAAGATGTTTGCTCTTACCTAGCTCTTCTCAAGATTGCATTGGGCACACCACGCAAGAGCATGAGCCACTCAGACTAGGAAGGAAGAGACAGAGCCAACTCTATTCTCTGATGTTATGACTTTTTATTATGTAAAAAAAGTCACAAGAAATTCAAAATAGAACTTTTCATTTTATGAGTGTTTAAGGCTGCAGCATATTTTCCCCTGTGCATCATCAATGTTATGTCTTAATAGGAAATCGTATCTTCTGGCATTAAATGTCAATGTAGGTGTGGCATTTGTGGTATAAGCTTGGTTTCTGGTACTCTTACCCAGGATGGGAACTTCTTTCATTGATTTTAGGTAGGGTACTTTCTTCTATCAGAGTGGATGGTGAATATTGTTAAATACTCTACCACATCAGATGGCATGGCCATATTTTGTTTCTATGTGTGTTTTGTTTTGTTTCCATTGGCAATTTGTATTGCAACAGTCGATTTCTTTTAATTTAAGCAGCTTTGTATTCCTAGATGTGAATCCTGCATCATCATGAATTACCATCACTTTTGCTTGTCTCTGGGTTTGATTAGATTTAGTTTGGAGGAAGGATGCTACATCTACAATCCTCTGTGGTCTCACTCCACAGTTTCCTTTTTTACAGTGACATTGTCAGGTTCTGTTATTAAAGAAACACTGGCATCAGTGAGTGAGTGAGTCACTATATGTTCTCTTCCTCTTCTAGTTTTTGAAAAAGTTTGGGATCTGGAACTAATCATGCTGTAAGTGAGAAATTCACTGGTGAAATCATCGGCAGTTGGCTTTTCTTCCTTAGGAGGATTCTGAAATATTAACAGATCACTCTCCCTTATAAATCTACTCAGAGTCTCTACTTCAGAATCAGCTCCAGCAGCTCCTGTCTTCAGAAATTTGAATTCTCAGCCAACTGGTGTGGTTTTTTGGAACACAGCAATCCATAGCATTCATTATCAACCCCCTATTTATCTATATGGCTGATGGTGATGTCTTTTGTTTTCTTGTACCTTATATTAGTAATTTGTGCATAAGCAACTTCCCATTTTGTTGATTTTGTTCTTATCATTTTTCATTGTGAACACAAAGTCTTGACTGCTTGGCCATCCTGACAGCAATATTTTTTTCTTTCTAATTTCACTACTTTCTACCAAATTTTTTTAAAAAACATGTTCTTTTATTGAAAAAAGATGTAAAAACATTTTATGATAAAATTGAAATTTACATGGAAACGATTTCTGATAAAATAGAAGAGATATATAGAAAAACACGTTAAAATTGACAATTTTCAAGGAAAAGGAAAGAGTAAAAGTGGTAGACATAAAAAACATTGCTAAATTAATTGAAAAGGAAGTAGAAACATTTTATGATAGAATTGAAGATTTACATGGAAAATATTTCTGATATAATTATAGAAAATGTAGAGAAACATGTTAGAATTGAAGGTTATCATGGAAAATTTTATATAGATATAATAATGGTAGGCATAAAAGTATTCCTAAGTTGATTAAAAGTGGAATTATAACCATTTTCTGATAAAGTTGGAGATTTACATGGAAAATATTTCTGATAAAATTGAAGAAATATAAAGAAAAAAACATGTTAATAATGAAGATTATCATGGAAAATTATACAAATAAAATGGTAGGCATAAAAATAATTCTAAGTTGATTGAAAGTGGAATTATAAACATTTTCAGGTAAAACTGAACATTAACATGGAAAATATTTCTGATAAAATTCAAGAAATATATAGAAAAACACATTAATATTGACTATTTCATGGAAAATTATACAGATAAAATGGTAGACATAAAAAACCTTTCTAAATTAATTGAATGTGGAATTAAAAACATTTTGTGATAAAATTAGAGATTTACATGGAAAACATTTCTGATAAAATAGAAGAAATATATAGAAAAACCTTTTAAAATTGAAGATTATCATGACAAATAATGCAGATAAAATGGTAGGCATAAAAAATTACTAAGTTAAGTGAAAGAGGAATTACAAACATTTTCTGATAAAATTGAAGATTTACTTGAAAAATATTTCTGTTAGTCTATGTCTTTTTATTGGGAAATTGAGTCAATTGATGTTAAGAGATATTAAGGAATAGTGATTGTTGCTTCCTGTTATTTTTGATGTTATTTTTGTTTGTGTGGTTATCTTCTTTTGGGTTTGTTGGAAGAAGATTACTTTCTTGCTTTTTCTAGAGTGTAGTTTCCTTCCTTGTGTTGGCGTTTTCCATCTATTATCCTTTGTAGGGCTGGATTTGTAGGAAGATATTGTGTAAATTTGGTTTTATCATGGAATATCTTGGTTCCTTCATCTATGTGATTGAGAGTTTTGCTAGGTATAGTAGTCTGGGCTGGCATTTGTGTTCTCTTAGGGTCTGTATGAGATCTGCCCAGGATTTTCTAGCTTTCATGGACTCTGGTAAGAAGTCTTGTGTAATTCTGATAGGTCTGTCTTTATAAGTTACTTGCCCTTTTTCCTTTACTGATTTTAATATTCTTTCTTTGTTTAGTGCATTTGGTGTTTTGATTATTAAGTGCCCGGAGGACTTTCTGGTCTGGTCCAGTCTGTTTGGAGTTCTGAAGGCTTCTTGTATGTTCGTGGGCATCTCTTTCTTTAGATTAGAGAAATTTTCTTCTATAATTTTGTTGAAGATATTTACTGGCTCTTTAAGTTGTAAATCTTCTCTCTCTTCTATACCTATAATCCTTAGGTTTGGTCTTCTCATTGTGTCCTGGATTTCCTGGATGTTTTATGTTACAAGATTTATGCATTTTACATTTTCTTTGACTGCTGAGTCAATATTTTCTATGGTATCTTCAGCATCTGAGATTCTTTCTTCTATCTCTTGTATTCTGTTATTGATACTTGCATCTATGACTCCTGAATTCTTTCCAAGGTTTTCTATCTCCAGAGATGTCACACTTTTTTGTTTTTACTTCCACTTTTAGATCCTGGATGGTTTTGTTCAGTTCCTTCACTTGCTTGTTTGTGTATTCCTGTAATTCTTTAAGGAATTTTTGTGTTTCTCCTTTAAGGGCTTCTGCCTGTTCACCCATGCTTTCCTGTATTTCTTTAATTTTTTTGTGTTTTCTCTTTAAGGGCTTTTACGTTTTGACCCATGTTCTCCTGTATTTCTTTAAGGGAGTTATTTAAGTCCTTCTTGAAGCCCTCTATCAGCATCATGAGATATGCTTTTAAATCCAACTCTTGCTTTTCCAGTGTGTTGGGGTATCTGGGACTTGCTGTGGTGGTAGAACTGGGTTCTGATGTTGCCAAGTAGCCTTGGTTTCTGTTGGTAGGGTTCTTGTGCTTGCCTTTCTCCATCTGGTTATCTCTGGTGTTAGCTGGCCTTCCTGTCTCTGGCTGGAGCTTGTCCCTCCTGTGAGCCTGTAAGCCTGTGTCTGTGCTCCTGGGAGACCAACTCTCTTCTGGTAGGGTTTGTGCACAGAAGGCTGTGGAACCACCTGGCTCCCTGTTGCAAACGGTGGCAGGAAGACTTCTGTCCCAGCAGCTCCACTGATCGTATGCCCTGAGTACTCCTAGATGTTCCCCTCCTGAGAGAAGGTGGAGATCTCACCTCCATGCTCAGAAGTGAAAGCACTGCAGGGAGATCACTTTCTCCTGGTGGGCTGTGCACAGAAGGCTGTGAAGTCACCTGGCTCCCGATTGCAAATGGCTGTGGGAAGACCTCTGCCAAATATTTATTTCCTCTTTATATTCACTTTTAGCTTAATTTGTTCTTCTTTTGCAATAGCTTAAAGGTACTGTTATGTCATCCTTATAGAAGGTTTTTCTTGTTTCCCATCAACTACTTACTGCCTTAGCTAAATAAAATAACAAATTTTTATATAGTGTGCCTTCATTTTTCCTTTGTCCTAAAGTACTTTGTGCTTTTTTTTATTTCTCCACTGACACACTGATTATGTCATATTTTTCATTTTCGCAGTAATGTTTAATTATTGTTTAATCCCCACATTTGTGAATATTCTAATTTTGTTATTAATTTCTATTCTTTGTAATTAGAGGAATATTTTCTACAAATCTTGTCTCTTTAAATTTATTGAGGCGTGCTTTTTGTGAACTAGAATATAGTCCATCTCAGAAAAGGAACCAGGGCCGGAGAGATGACTCAGTGGCTAAGAGCACTTGCTGCGTTCCCAGCACCCACACTGGGTGGCTCACAATCTTTTGTGACTCCAGCTCCAGGGAATTATTATCATTGGTCTCCCTGAGACCTGCACTCCCCTGCACCTGCCAACATACACACTATCTTTCTGCTACTTAAAAAAATTATTTTCTTAATGGTTCCTCAGTGACATATCACATATATCTTCCTAGAGTCTCCTTCAAGTTTATACAAACTTAGTTAAAATAAGACACAAAACATTGGTTTTGAATAGAATACTTACACATATGGCATCTAGATATGCCTTGGGGGACTCTACACATGTGGCATTGAATTAAGTCAGAATATCTATTGTTTCCTAAGCTCAATATATCCTTGTTCCTATCTTCCTTCTTTAAACTGTTTGGTTAAGCAACTTACATTCTTATTGGTTCCTGCCTGAGAGTAGGTTGTAACATTGTGTTTTGTCAAATTGCATTTTAACAAAATAAAAAGCAAAAGCAAATTAAATGTACTTTAATACTTTCATAATCATCTTTACTTTATTTATCTGATGAAATTTAATCTTTGCAGAGGTGGCTTTTGTAGATGGTCTCTGGGATTTGTTCTGAGATCAGGCTGGATCTTCTCTTTCGTGTTTATTTTTAATTCTCTCTGTGTGTTTGTGCTTGGGTGGGGACATGGACATGTGAGTGCAGCCAGCAGAGGAGGGCACAAGAGCACCTGGATCCCCTGGAGCTGCTGTGTCAGGCACTTGTGGGCTGCTCTATGTGGGTCCTGGAAGCCCTTATCTTCTGGAAGAGCAGTAAGCGCTCTTAACCAGCAAGCCATCCCTGCAGCCTAAGGCAGGCTCTTTCTAACGTTTTTCTTTCAGTGATTCTGTCTGACGAGCTGTCTGGACAATGGCTACGCCTGCTCTTCTTTTTGGTATTGTTTCAAGACAGGGTCTTTCCCTAGGTGATCTCAAAGTCGAAAATGAGCTGGAACTTTTGTTCCTGCCGCTTCCTCTTGAGGTGTTACCAGTATACAATGGAACATGGTGCTAGGGACTGAGCTCAGGGCTTCATGAATGCTGACCAACACTCTTGCCAGCTAAGCTACATCGCCAGCTTGATTTCAGAATAAATAATGTTTAAAGTCAGTACAAAAAGTAATGGGTTTCATTATGGCATTTGTTACCAAACACACACACACACACACACACACACACACACACACACACACATACACATACACACACGCACGCACACATACATACACCTTCATGCTTTGCTATTTTTCACCCTTTCACCCTCTGGCTGGGTCCTTTCCTCCCTCTACAAAGAATGTCTTCCTCCTTTCATTTCTTATGTATCCCCACATGTGCTGTTCATCTTTTTCCCCATCTACTACTTCTTAAAGATTGTTTCTTCTCTGTCCATGGCCCCCATTCTGCATTCATCACCTAAACATATGTGTGCATATAAGCACAGACACACAGACACACATAGTATGCACACACAGTATGCACACACACACATACACACACATACACACTGATGGTAAATCTTAATTGTCAATGGAATTTAGAGCCATCTAGGAGACACAATGCCAGGCGTGTCTAGGAGGGCATTCTAGGAGAAGTTTAACTGAGGGAAATCCACCCCAAAAGTGAACAGTACCATTCCACGGGTTGGGGTCTGAGAAAGAATACAGAGCACAGAACAAAAGGAACAGCAGTGTTTGCTTCCTGCCTCAGCATCAGCACCAGGTCTTCTCTCACCACCACACCTTCCCAACTATGATGGGCTTTGTACATGCAGAAATCACGAGGAAAAAAACCTTTCATTTTATGTTGCTTGTGCTCCGTATTTTGTCAATGAGAAAAAGCAACTAAGGCAAAAAGCCTATACTTGAATAAGTGGTCCTGTTGTCACGATTAACCTGACCGCGTGATTTGTGGGTCCCTAGAACTTGAAGGAAGAATGTGGAAGAGTTCGGATCCATAAGCTACAGGAGTCCAAATGAGTCATTCTGGTAGAAGACCATACTGGGCTGAGGAGAGTGCCTAGGAGGCTTCAGAGGAGAAAAAAAAAAAAAAAAAAAACACCATTGACAACTGGATTAGAGGCCATTTGTGTTACAGTCTGGCAAAAATTTGGGCAGTTTCCTTTCCATGTCCTGATAGTTTGAAGGAGGGTATTCAAAAGTGACAAAACGTCTTTTGACAGAAAGTTTAGGTTGTCGCACAGTTATCATTTGGAGTGCTTGCTGAGGTAAACGATCCCAATTCAAATCACAAGTGCATGAAACGTACCCAGTGGGGTGAAGAAAAGAGCAGGAATGAGTTTAAAGTTGCAGACAGCAACAGTACAGACACAAAGGACCTGTAGCTGTTAAAGAGTGCAACTAAGGAAAGTCCCAAAGAAAAGACCTGGCACAATAGGAAGATACCTTAGAATTAAGTTCCCACTCACCAAAGGTTCTAGCTCTTAAATGGTGATTCAGTAGACGTGAGGGTGAACAGGAGATGCAGCTGAAGACATTCCCTACTCAAGTATATCAACTGTGTGAGGTGCTTCCCCCCCTCAGCCATGGAGGCCACTATAGCTACAGTAGAAAGGGACCAGACTGTAATTCTAGGTGGCAGCAGAACTTGGAATCATCTACATATTGTTTACATTTTCTCATGGAGGTCTTTGTTTAATTGATTTTATATATTTAAAAAGAATCCCACTAGATTAAACTTTTCTTAAATTTTTTGTTTTGCTTTGTTTTTGTTTTGCCTCATATTGCTTTGGGGTTTGTGGTATTCTTGACTTTCTAAGAGGTTGAGATAGATGTATCATTAAGTTATTTGCTTGAGATCTTTGATTTGTAATGTAAGCAGATCCATGGCTTTTAGATCTTTTCTTGTTGTATCCCAAATGTTCTGGTAAGTTGTGTTTTTATTTTCATTCTAGGAAATTTTACAGTTCCCCTATGATTTATCCAATCATCCACTGGTTATTCAGTCTTTGTGTATCTGTGTAGTTTCTCTTGTAATTGATTTTGAACACACCCCCTTCCATCACAGTCTAATAAAGTACAGGAAATTATTTCCTTACTTTTGTATCTGATAAGACTTATTTGATGGCCAGGAAGTGTTCTCTTTGAGAGAATGTTCCAGAAGCTGCTGAGAGGAATATATGTTCTAAACATGCTGGGTATCATTTTTTATTATGTTAAATCCATTACATCTAGTTTGTTGTTTAACTCTGGTATTTCTTTGATGATTTTTAGTTTGGACAACCTATCTATTGACAAGGGCAGGATATTGAGATAACCCACTATCTTTGTACCTGGGCTTATTTGACTTTTTATGTTTATTAGTATTTGTTTAATGAAATTGGAAACCCTGCTGTTTGAGCCACATATAATTACACTATATCTTGATCAATCGTTTTATTAGTGTCTCATGTTATATCTTGATGAATTGTTCTGCTTATAAGTCTGCAGTTGCCTTTTCATTCTAATTTTGATTTGAAATCTACTTTATGAGATATCACACTAACTATACAATTTTGACTATGATATGTCATGGAGAAACTCTTTTCTGGTCATATCCATTTGGGATTCTAATTGCCTCTTCTATTTGGGTGTCCATTTCTTTCTTTATATGTGAGAAACTTTATGCTATAAATCCATTATTAAAATTCTTTATGTCTTTTGCATGTATCTCAGTTTCTGCTTCTATCTTGTGGATTGTTAGATTTGGTCTTATGGTTATATCTCAGTGTTCTTGAATCTTACAGTCACGATCTTTCCTTCTTTCCTTGTTGATGTTTGAATGTAGTTCTTCATTGATGCTATCCTCTGGTCCTGATTGTCTATGCTTGATTGGGTTTCTTTTTTTCCCCACAAAAGATTTTTGTTATTTTATGTGTATGAGTATTTTCAATGCACGAATATTTTTTCCTTGCCCAAGCTGAGTCTATTTTTAATGTTTTCTACTGTGTTTTTCATCTTATTAACTGAAATTTTTATATCCTTTTGGGTATCCTCCTCAATCTCAATTTCCTTACTGAATGTTTCTGCAATCTTACTGACTTTTTTTCTGAGTTATCTATTTTCTTCTCCAGGTCGTAGATTTAATTCATCTTTTCCCCACCTAGTACACTCTTTGAGATCATTGATCACTTTTATTATTTAACTTTTGAAATCATCATCCCACAGTTCACCATCATTAAACACAATAGTTGACCATTTATGATCTTCTGGTAAAGTTATCTTGTTTTTATATGTATCACCTGTCTCTGTTCTAGTTTTCATATCTATTGCTTTGGGCATTATGGTTTTATTAGTTTTGATTTTTTCTTTTTATTGGGTAGCTTACTTTTGAGGGCTCAATACATAGTACCATGAAGAGCAAACAAATATTTGCAATAGCAACAAACCATACAATATAGAAATACCTTCTAAATCAGGTAAAGTTGTTTTAGATATCACTAATGTCCAGAAACAGAAAATGGCAAAACTAAGGTAGAGTATGTCATGAAGATAAAATTACTCAGATTAATGTGAGGATAATAAGTAAAGGGGGCAAAATAGAGCAGACAAAGGGTTAAACTAAAGAAAGGGTAAAGAAAAAGAATGCAGAAAAATATATCAGAGAGGAAGATGAAAGAGCAAGAGATACATAAACAAAAATTAAGGAAAAAAAGAAAGAAAGAACCGTCCTCAATATTAAGAGATTTCCTAACAAAACTGGACAAATGTAAGAATAAAACCACAAAATGTAAGTGCTTAAATAAAAAAGATACAGTCAACATATAGAGACCTCCCAGGTCTCTGGTAGATTCTGGAGGTTCCCCTCCCCTGCCCCCCACCTCCTTCCTCCTGAGGTTGCCTGTTTCCATTCTTTCTGCTGGTCCTCAGGGCTTCCGTCCTTTTCCCCAACCCAAGACCAGACCATGTTCCCCTCTTCCTTCACCCTGTCTCCTTTCCTACCCAAGTGCCTCCCTCCCTCCCACCTTGTGATTGCTTTCTTTACCCTCCCAAGTGGGATTGAGGCATCCTCACTTGGGTCCATCAGCTTGTTGACCTTTTTGAGTTCTGTAGACTGTATCTTGCGTATTCTGTACTTTTTAAAAATTTTTTGGCTAATATCCACTTATTAGTGAGTACATACCATGCATGTCCTTTTGGGTCTGAGTTACCTCACTCAGGATATTTTCTAGTTCCATCCATTTGCCTGCAAAACTCAGGATGTCCTCCTTCTTAATAGCTGAGTAGTATTCCATTGTGTAATTAAACCACATTTTCTGTATCCATTCTTCTGTCATGGGACATCTGGGTTGTTTCCAGTTTCTGGCTATCACAAACAAGGCTGCTATGAACATAGTGGAACACATGCCCCTGGTGGCCTGGTGGGGCATCTTTTGAGTATATACCCGAGTGTGGTATTGCTGGGTCTTCAGGTAGATCTATTCCCAATTTTCTGAGGAACCTCCAGGTTGATTTCCAGAGTGGTTGTACCAATTTGCAATCCCACCAGCAATGGAGGAGTGTTCCTCTTTTTCCACATCCTGTCAACATGTGCTGTCACCTGAGGTTTTGATCTTAGCAATTCTAATTGGTGTAAGGTGGAATCTCAGGGTCATTTTGATTTGCATTTCTCTGATCACTAAGGACTTTGAACATTTCTTTAGGTGCTTTTCAGCCATTTGAGATTCCTCTGTTGTGAATTCTCTGTTTAGTTCTATACCCATTTTGTGATTGAGTTGTTTGGTTTTTTTGGTGGTTAGGTTCTTGAGTTCTTTATATATTTTGGATATTAATCCTCTATCGGATGTGGGGTTAGTGAAGACTTTTCCCAATTTGTAGGTTGCAGATTTGTCCTAATGACTATTTCCTTTGGCTTACAGAAGCTTTTTAGTTTCAGAGGTCCCATTTATCAATTCTTGATCTTAGAGTGTGAGCCATTGGAGTTCTGTTTAGGAAATTTTCCCTTGTGCCAATGAGATCAAGGCTCTTTCCTATTTTCTCTTCTATTAGATTCAATGTATCTGGTTTTATGTTGAGGGCTTTGATCTACTTAGACTTGAGCTTTGTCCAAGGTAACAAATATGGGTCTATTTTCATTTATCTACATACAGACAGCCTTCAATAAGAACAAAAACCACAGAAAGCCCATGTCATGGTTCATATATGATTGGCCCGGGGAGTGACCCTATTAGGAGGTGTGGCCTTGTTGGAATAGGTGTGTCATTGTGGGTGTGGGTTTAAGACCCTCACCCTAGTTGCTTGGAACTAGGAGCCTTCAGATGAAGATGTAAAATTCTCAGCTCCTCCTGCACCATATCTGTCTGTTTCTGCCTTGATGATGATGGATTGAACTTCTGAGCCTGTAAGTCAACCCCAATTAAATGTTGTCTTTTATAAAATTTGCATTGGTCATGGTGTCTGTTCTCAGCAGTAAAACCCTAACTAACACTGCCTACATACACATGGAAACCGAACAACTCTCTATTCAATGATAACTTTGTCAGGGATGAAATAATGAAAGAAATTGAAGACTTCCTGGAATTCAATGAAAATGTTTGACACAATATACCCAAACTTATGGGACCCAATGAAAGCAGTGCTAAGAAGAAAATTCATAGCACTAAGTGCCCTGGTAAAGAAACTGGAGAGATATTAAATAGCAATTTAACAGCATACCTGAGAGCTCTAGAACAAAAAGAAACAAATATACCCATGAGGACTAGACAGTAGGAAATAGTCAAACTCAGGGCCAAAGTCAACCAAATAGAGGCAAACAGAACAATACAAAGAGTCAACAAACCCAAAAGCTGGTTCTTTGAATCAACTAGATAGATAAACCCTAAGCCAAAAAATCTAAAGGTCCCAGAAGCAGTATTCAAACTAGCAAAATCAGAAATGAAAAGGGAGACATAACAATAGAAACAGGGGGAATTAAAAAACAAAACAAAACATCAGATCCTACTACAAAAGCCTGTACTCAAGAAAACTGGAAAATCTAGATGAAATGGATGGTTTTCTAGACAGATACCACATACCAAAGTTAAATCAAGAGCAGGTAAACTATCTAAATAGGCCCATATTACATAAGGAAAGAGAAGAAGTCATTAAAATCCCCCCAACCAAAAAAGCCTGGAGCCAGACAGATTTAGTGTAGAATTCTACCAGACCTTCAAACAGGACATAATACCAATATTCCTCAAGCTATTCCATAAAACAGAAACAGAAGGAACACTACCTAATTCATTCTACGAAGCCACAATTACTCTCATACTTAAACCACACAAGGACCCAACCAAAAAAGATCAATCTCGCTTCAGATCAATCTTGCTTAGATGCAAAAATACTCAATAAAATTCTGGCAAACTGAATCCAAGAAGACATCAGAACCATCATTCACCATGATCAAGTAGGCTTCATCCCATTGATGCACGGTTGGTTCAATATATGAAAATTCATTAATGTAATCCACTATATAAACAAACTCAAAAGAAAAAAATCACATGATCATCTCCTCAGATGCAGAAAAAGCATTTGACAAAATGCAACATCCCTTCATGTAAAAAGTATTGGAGAGGTCAGGAATTCAAGGGCCATACCTAAACATAATAAAAGCAATTTACAGCAAACCAACAGCCAAAAATCAAATTAAATGGAGACATACTTGAAGCACTCCCACTAAAATTAGGGACAGATAAGGATGCCCATTCTCCCCATATCTATTCAATGTAGTACTCAAAGTGCTAGCTAGAACAGTAAGACAACAAAAAGAGAGCCAGGGGATACAGATTTGCAAAGAAGATATAAAGGTCTCACTATTTGCAGATGATATAATAGCATACCCAAGTGATCCAAAAAATTTTACCAGAAAACTTCTTCAGCTGATAAACAACTTCAGCAAAGTGACTGGATATAAAATTAACTTAAATAAATCAGCAGCCTTCCTTTATATAAATGATAAACAGATTGAAAAAATTAGGGAAACAACTCCCTTCACAATAGCCACAAATAATATATCTTGGGGTAACTTTAACCAAACAAGTGAAAGATCTGTATGACAATAATTTTAAGTCTCTCAAGAAAGAAAAGGAAGAAGATCTCAGAAAATGGAGATATCTCCCATTATCATGGATTAGCAGAATTACCATAGTAAAAATAGCCATCCTACCAAAGGCAATCTACAGATTCAATGCAATTCCCATCAAAATCTCAACACAATTCTTCAAAGACATGGAAAGAGCATCAGTGTTTTTTTTTTTTAATCCTTCACTGGACCCTGAATGTTATAATACCGAACTACCAGGCAACATTCACCCATTGGTGTGATAGTGGCAAAACTGTGGGAGAAACCAACTCCTCTCTGGATGGGAAGAGAGACCTGCTCCCCAGGGGGGGAATTCATGCCTGCAGCTATAAACATGGTCAAAAACCATGGAACGTCACAGTCATATTGGTATTGTTTTCTTAAAAGGTCACTTTGTCACACAGCCTTTTAAATATTTATGTTTATTTCCATAGTGTTGCACTGCTTCCAACTTTAGTCAGAGGAGCTTCTTATGGCAGCAGGATGCAATTAATGCAGAGACCCAACTCTTCAAAGTGCTGAGAAAAAGCACTCAGCTCTAAATGGGACAACTATATCAATGCCCAACTCAACCCAACCCTCGAGACTCAGCAAACACCTCAGAGTAGGAAACAGAATGTAAGGGACAGAGAAAGAGGAGGTGAGCTGAGGACGGCTGGCCTCTGCATGTTCTAAACTGTATACGATAGCTCACTTTACTTTTTGTTGATTTGCGATGCCAAATGTCTTCTAAAATTTATTATAATCATTTAAATAGGCCAGTTAAGGTTGTTATCATTAATTTTAGGAAGTATTTACATTTATTTTCTAGCTATCAGGAGAGTAATAAATTAAGAGTTCTATATCTAGATAAAGCCTGAAGTCTCCTGATTTCAGAGAAAAGTGAAGAACCCCCTGGCTCTATTAGAGCATTAGAAAGCTCTTCACTAGAGAAGAAATGCCCAAGTGATCGTGCATTCTTTCCCCCATTCTGTTAGATTTCATTAAATACTAGCCATAGCCTCCATTTAGAAAAATAATTAATTTAAAAAATATCTGATACACAGAAATAATTGAAAATCTTAGTATGTCATAAGGGGTTGAGGTGTACCTGGTCCCAGCTACTCAGAAGGCTAAGGCAGAAGTGTCATGTGAGTGTAGGAATTCAAGGCTAATCTGGGTAACATACCTGGCTCTTTATAAAAGAAAGGAATTAACTAAAGTGATAGGAAGGTATGTAGTCAAACACTTCTTTCCACTCTGTTCTCTCAACTGTTGGCAACAAACTTGTATTAGGGTTGTGTGTGTGTATGTGTGTGTGTGCGTACACACACACTCATTTCTTTTTTACGAGTGTGCAGACTGCTTTTCAACAATAATAGAACATTGCATATATTTAGTTTAACAATAATTCTCAGAGACTTTTCTACTACTCTAATAACTCTTTGGGGTAGGTGGCATCTATTATAGATTGGGTTAACAATCTCTTCTGTGCACCAAACCACGTTGGAACTCAGTGGTGTAGGACTCTTGGAACGCTGTGTCTATTATCTGGCTAAGAACTGGATGATGTGAGTTGGCTTAGATCAGCAAACTCTTAACCTGGACACAACCATGCTGGTGCTTCTGCAGAATGACTGCTGAGCTCTACTCTAGGCTGAGCTGAGCTGGACCAACTTACTTGAAGACAGGTTTTTTTTTTTCTTTTACTTCTTCCCAAGACCAGTGGAATAGTTGAACGTGTCATTCTCCTGGCAACAGATAACCACAAGAGTGAGCCAGCCCAATCCTAGCAAATCCTTTAAAGAAGCTGCCTGAATCACACCAAGACATCTTCTCAAATCACACACTGAAGGCATAGGGGACCATAGCTGGGTGTAGTGAAGAGGACACTGCCTGTTGACATGGGAAAAGGCTGCAGCTAAGGAGGGTCTGAAGGGGTGGGGCTGCCAATGCCACCACAAACACACTCCCTGTTCTACTCAAGGCCTCCACTCTCAGGATATATCCATCCTTCTACAATCACAAGTACTGCAGCAGTGACTGAGTACATATGTCATCTCCCACGCGTGTCACATATCCAAAGTATAAATCCTCGCTCGCGAAACTCTTGATTAAAGAATATGATATGAGCACTTCTAATTTTGATAGTGACTGCCAAAACCCTGCTTAGAGATGATTGACTGTGACAATTTATGTCCCTGTAACCAACGATGGAACTCTTATCATTTTAGAAAGTTTTTCCTACTTTCCCTATGAATATATTATCTTTGCATGACTCTGATTTCTACAATTCTTGCTACAAGTAAGACTGACAATCTTTTAATATCAAAAGCCATTTATATTTTCTTATTTGAACCCATCTGTTCATCTTTTGCCATTTTGTTCCTGTATTTTCTTTTTTTAGGGAGAAAAAAAATCCCCCACAAACAAAACAAAAATCTAATCGGCTGTGTAATTAAAAGAAATGGCTTAGCCCTGTAATTAATGAAGTGTGCATGAGCTCTAGAAACCACCTATATTTTAAAAATATTTTGTATTTATTCTTAGAAAATATCAGGAGTTGGAGAGATGGCTCAGAGGTTAAGAGCATTGACTGCTCTTCCAGAGGTCCTGAGTTCAAATCTCAGCAACCACATGGTGGCTCACAACTATCTGTAATGGGATCTGATGCCCTCTTCTGGGGTGTATGAAGACAGCAATAGTTTACTCATATAAATAAAATAATTAAATAGATCTTTAAAAAGAAAGAAGAAGAAGCCGGGTGGTGGTGGGGCACACCTGTAATCCCAGCACTCTGGGAGGCAGAGGCAGGCAGATTTCTGAGTTCGAGGCCAGCCTGGTCTACAGAGTGAGTTCCAGGACAGCCAGGGCTACACAGAGAAACCCTGTCTTGGAAAAACCAAGTCCAAAGAAAAAAGAAAAAAAGAAAGAAAAATATCATGCAGGCATGCAGTGCATCTTGGTCATATCCAATCCCTACCTCCTGCTTCCTCCGACTTGTCCAGACATTACTTAGCAACATATTCCCCTCCTGAATTTATGTATTTTTTTGAACCCAGTATATTCGACCAGTGTCAGCCATATGTGCATGGGTGAGAGCTTACCCACTGGGGCGTGGCAACTCACCAGTGGATACTCCCACTGAGGAAAGTGACTCTCCTTCAACGTCTATTAACAACCAGCAGCACCTCACCTAGAGGTGGGACTTTGGGGTCCCTTCCCTATTCATACTGGACTTTCAATTATCTTGGTTGTGTGAAGGGAACCACAGATGCTGTGAACTCATGTGTGTAACATCCATGTCATACACCAGATTTGAAAATGCTAATTCTATCTAAGGTAGGGAGACCTGAACGGCAATCTCTCCATTTGTGGTCATGCAAAATGGGTAAGAACAGATTAGCCAGTCTGGCAATTTTTGAACAAGTTAAAAATGAATCTGCCAAAGATTCCTTCTTTAAATTCCTTGTTATTTGTCAAGGATAAATAAAAAATGTTTGTTCATACAGAGATTTGAATGTAAATGTTGACCTTTGCCCTCTCTGTGATAGCTCCAGGTTAGAAGGATCCACCAAGAGGCCAAAAAGAAAGTCCTATATTCATGCTGTGGAATACTGTTCAGCAAGAAAAAAGAAAAAAAAATAAAGTACTGATTCTTCTAACAATAGGCATAATCTTCAGATTAAAAAAAAAACAGTAGAAGAATATGCCTACATTTTGATGCTTTTTGTGTGTTAGGGTCAAATCAGGGCCTCTAATATGCTAGGCACTTTCTGCTTCTAAGGTACAGCCCCGGACTTTTCTAAGACAGTTTAGAATTGCTTACCACAAAGCTTGGCCATCATGGATGAATTTTAGCATGACTGTGTATCCAGTGTTGATGGTTGCAAACTCAGTGAGAAGCATTTCAGTGTCTGCAAAACTGGACAGAGTTTTATGGACATGTGGTGCCCACACTCAAGGCAGACTGCATTAACAGCTCTCTGGTAACTGTCTACATGTAGAGCCCTGCCCCGTCATGAGCACGAACTGCTCATTGTCTGTGCCTATTGGTTTCAAACCATGTCAATACATGTTTCTTAGTAAATATCGCTGCATCAATATTTCTTCGCCAAAGCCTTGCTGGGGTTATAGTTCCCTCCAGCAGCTATTCTTAGAGTTCAGTAAACTCAACCCACACCATGTGCATTGCACATGACTTTCCTCCGCATAACTCACACTGTTCAGTCACAAGGCTTGACCCTAGATTGACCTCACTCTCCCTAGTTAATAGTCCTGAGCTAGTTCACTGCCATGAACATATGATACATTTATATTCCAAAACACAGAACACGCTTTGGTTTTTTGGCTGTTATATGGAAGATCCAAACTAAATCAGGTAAAATTCTCAATGTATCAGATCTGAGCTCTTCAGACAATCCTAGCACCATCATATTCATCAATGCACTTCAGCTTATGGAGTCAGATTTGCAGAATACATTAGACAGGCAGGGTTCATGTACTCAAACTTTGGCCCGAGTCTATGTACTGAAACTTCTGATGGACACATACTAGATTCCTGTCAGTGTGCCAGAATGAGAGAATTGCTCGCTTTGAGGTAGTTCTTTTTGGAAGGCAAAGTGGGGGGTATTAAAAAGCACATTAGTAAGTATTTGTTGACTATATTAGATAGAGTTGAAAGGAATTGAATTTGTATGGTCATTACAATTGCAATACTCCTCCCTAATACTGGGTTGGATTATTGTTTGGTTTTACCACCATCTTGGTCAAGAAGTAAAGAAATGGATGCTCCTTGGTATTGTCTTCCAAGCAAAATCAACTTGCATTAAAAACTGGGTATGAATATGAAGGCCAGCCAGATGGTTCTGCAGGTAAAGGGGGATTGATGCCAAGCCTCGGGACCTGAGCTCAATCCCCGGGGTCCACGTAGCAGAAGATAATAAGAAACTCCTGTTAGGTGTCCTCTGGCCTGCACTCTCATGAAGCGGCAAGCATTCACCAATAAACAAAAGCACCGCAAGGATCTTTAAATAAGTGGACATGAGGCAACATTACTAATTTAAACATTTGCCATGACTTGCTTTTCCAAGACAGTAATTTCAAGCTGGCAAGGCAGGTTCCCCCCCCCCCCGCCCCCCCCAAACAGGTAACTCCACTGGTTCCCCTCCTCAGTGGGAACTTTCCAGCTTCCCCACACTCAAGCTTCGCTCTTCAGTCTAGAACTGTTAGACTTCGTACTGTGCATCATTTAAAAAATACAGATATCCCTATAATATCCTATTTTAAAATTAAGCCTGTCTATATTCTCACATCCACAGGGAATAAATTATTGAGAGTTGAGGTCTACCTCTCAGACATCTGTACATGTTGTTTTCAGTTTTCTGAAACCAGTGTTTCTTTTTTACAACAAATGCCAAACAAAGCCACGTGTAGTAAATAAAAATGTACCTTCTCACTAAATTGTTAACATATATGACAATATATAAAAATTTATATATAGAAGATATAATTATTAATCAAATATTAAAAGATAGATAAAGAAAAAGTTTCTATGAGAACAACATGGAAAAGTTTGGGCATGAGCTTATCAGAGAGTTTAAGGAAACAGTAATTAAACCTCTACCCACTTATGAATAAGCTATGATTTAAGGGACATTGCATCACTATACGAGTGAATGCAGAAACCAACTTCTTTTATTTTATTTTAATTAATTATTTTATTTATTTACATCCCAAATGTTGCCCCATTTCCCTCCTTTGCCTCTCAGGGTGTATCCTGAGATACACCCTGCCCTGGGGTATCAAGTCCCTAAGGATTAGGTGAATCCTGAGCCAGACAAGGCAGCCCTCTGCTACATTTATGCCATGGGCCATGGACCAGCCTGTGTATGTTCTCTGGTTGGTGATTCAGTCTCTGAGAGCTCTCAGGGGTCCAGGTTAGTTGACACTGTTGTTCTTCCTAGGGGGTTGCCATCCCCTTCAGTTCCTTCAGTCCTTCCCGTAACTCTTCCATACTCCCTGACCTCAGTCCAATAGAAGCCAACGTCCTCACACAGCCTACACTTCACATTAAGGACCATCACACTGGCAGCAACTCCAGCTCCAGACAAGAGGAATGGACACAGGTGAGTTTTGCTGGCACTGTGCACTGAGCTGGTAGCCTGGCTCTCCACGGTAGTTTTGGTCAAGTTCCAGACTAAACAGCCTCTGTTCTTCTCTTGGAGAACAACAAAGCTTTCTTCCTGAAAATTCGGTGTGTGCTAAAATGATGCCATAGACGTTTGTTGTCTGAGTATGGAACAGATCTGATTCTAGGCTAAGTTTCAGAGGTTAATCTACAAGAATGCATAATTTGAAAGTCATTCAAGACCGAACAATCCTTCATCATAGGGAGTTTCTATCTAATTATGGGATCTCTAATATCCTTGGCCTCTTCTCGCCAAATGCCAGAAGCTCCCAATTACTGTTGACAACCAGAAAATGCTCCAGAAATATCTGAAATGCCCAGTGGAGGCAGTGCCTCTCTGTTGAAAGCCAAGCACCTGTATCATCTACTCCTCCACACACCACCCCAGTCTTTTACCTCAGCTTTTCTTTAAATTTTTTTTTAAATCTCCTCTCTCATTTGGGACCCAAATTCCTCTCTCTCCACTCTCAGACTTATCTGCTGAAAATTTCTTCTTCATGTGACCATGTCATTGCCTACCAAAATCTAATGCAACTCCCCAGGACTACAGGGTAAATCGATCCTTTGGAGGTCAGCCATATTTCATTTCCTGCTGGAAAGGAGCAGGGTTTGAGGCAGGGTCTGATGTAACTGAGGCTGGCTTCAAACTTGCTATGTAGCTCAGGAAGGCCTTGAAATCTTGATATCTCTGTTCCTACTTATCAAGTGCTAAAATTACAGGCATGTTCCCACATCTGGCTTGATCTGACCTATTTCAAATTGGATCTGAACATTTCCCTCCTATGTTTTCTGTACTCTTCCTCACACAGCATGCAGAATCGAGCGTCTCAACTCTTTAGAGCAAGCTCTAACTAATACTTGAAAGTGCACCTCAAGCATCACGACCTAGCAAATCGTCACATCACATCCACTATGTCCGAGCTTTGTACCAGATGTTAGTCTGCTCTCCCACCTGGCTGAGTTAACTGAGGGTAGGGATTTTAATCCCAAGGACCACATGAGTGGCAGGCAAAGGGTGAGGTCTTAAAGAATTTGTTGAACTAATGTTGAGTGACTGTGTTGGCTTCTCAAATATCTGCATAGAACTGTTTTCCTTTGCTTTCCACTGTTTTCTCATCCATGAAGAAACAACTATCCAACTTACTCATTCACTCCAGTCTGACACATCCCTTTACCTGATTCTTTAACGTGTGTTCCTCTTTCAATGAACTTGAAAACATCTTCATTATATTTCTTAATAGCTTCAACTCTACTTTTTACTGACTAGTGAGGATAAATCTCTCTTCTCTGACCCATTCTCTCTCTATCTTACATTTTATTTTAATCAGGTTGTCTCAAAAAATGAGATCACATTTCATTCTTCATAAAACAATTTGAAATCGGCTCACAAGAATATTCTTTTAATGGAGAATAATTTTATTCAGTTTTTCGAGATACATGTATGTTTTGCCTTTAAGTATGTCTGTGGACTACATGTGTGCAGTATTCTTGCATCCCAGAAGAGGGTGTTAACTCTCTAGTCCCCTGGGGCTAGAGTTACAGTTGGTTGTGAGCTGCCACGTAAGTGCTAAGGATTGACCAAGAGTCCTCTGGAAGAACAGCCAGTGCTCTTAATCACAGAGACCTCCCTCCCTCCTCCATTAATCACAGAGCTATCACTCCAGCCTCCATGAACAATTTTTAAAAGTTATTCTTCCACCCTCTCTTCATCTTTCTCTTTTTACTTCTTGTGTGCAAGTTGCCTTTGCTGTTTTACATGTTAGTTAATGGTTCTGTAACAGATTTGCTTGGTATTCAACACTTGATTTTGTTAGACTTTTTTTTTCAGACTAGACAGTGTTCCCTCCATCAGTTCCTTTGCTAATTTTAGGCAAAGACCAAAAGTAACTAGTTTTAAAGAACCTTGGTGTTTGTCCATGTTGAACCTCCAGGCTTCTCTCTGCTGGACACCACTTAAGGTTGTCAGAATCACTCCTTCCTTCCTTCCTTCCTTCCTTCCTTCCTTCCTTCCTTCCTTCCTTCCTTCCTTCCTTCCTTCTGTCCTTAATTTCCCTGCTGCCCCAAGATTTACATCAATATTTCAGTAATATTTTTTAAGTGACTTTCCTTTGGGTCATTAGAAGAAAAATGATTCCTGCAGTAATAATCTTCTACATAAATGTTAGCATAGGGCTCTTTTACTGGAGGCTATAACCTGACCTTGGGAAATATATTAAATTGATTTTGCAAGGGCATCAAGATCTTCCACTCCCCCTTTGAGGATGTACTCTGAAACCCTCTGTCCTGTTTCCCAGCATGTAAATAGCATTATGCACAAAAAATGTTCAAGCTGTCAAGAGTAGAGTAAGCATGATAATTTAGTATAATTAAATGCCTAAGACAATCAAAATAGAACTGATCCTGGGAAGTGTTTCTCACTTGTGGGAAACTTCTTTAAAAGTAGTTATCCATGTTGAAATCCTGCTGCTAAAAATCTGTAGTATAAGCCACGTATGGTGGCCCATACCTGCAGTCAAGCACTCGGGAGGCAGAGGCAGGAGGATAATAAAGTCAGTCTGGCTTACACAGGGTTTCTGGCCAGCCACGGCTTCACAGTAAGGTTTTTTTTTCTCTTAAAGGCAAAACCAGGTATAGCATAGTAGTCCACAATACACAAAAATTATTGTACAGTCTTAAGGAAGAAAGCAAGATGGGCAGATGGCCCAGCTGGTAAAGTGATTACCTTTCAAGCACACAGGTAAGTTTTCATGTGAGAATATTTCAATTCTCACATTACTCAGTAAGGGTTTGTAATCCTTGCACTGGCGGTACAGAGACTTAGATTACTGGAATTTGTTAGCCTGCCGGACCAGTCTACTTGGTCTGCGGGCTGGGGAGAGACTTTGTAATGAACAGCAAACACTCTGTGTTCCATATGTATACTCGCACGCATGTGAATATCTGTCTGCACATACATGCACCCCCTACAAAACTATGCATATATGCACACGCACCAAAAGCATATATATATGGACATAATATATTCTTAAATGAAGAAAGATTGTAAATAATACATATGATACACACACACACACACACACACACACATGATCCTATCGGAGAAGAAATAGAATTAATAGAATGCAAAGGGGCTCAGTAAAGTATTTGCAGTATGTGATGACTAATATTGCCACCTAACAATATCTGGAATCACCTAGGAGACGAGTCTTTGAACACACCCATGAAAGATTTGGATTTGGTTAAGTCAGGTGGGCAGATGCACCTTAACTATGGATGGCATAATTCTATATGCTGGGGTTATGGAGGGGTAAAATGGAGAAAACAAGCTAAATCTGAGCATTTCTGGCTCTGTGCTCCCTGAGTGTGAACACAGTTTGTTCACCTGCCTTAATCTCCCTCTGCCAAGACTCCCCCCTCTACCCAACTCCCCCCCAACACCCTTGGACTGTTAGCTAAAACAAATCCTCTCTCCTTCAAACTGTGTGTTACAGAGTTCTATCACAGCAACAGAAAGAATGACTAAGAAATGGGTGAGAGGTCACTGCTGTGATAAACTGGCTCCCTTGGTCCTCAGGCCTGGTTCGTAAAAGGAATGTTTTAAGAGTTTGAAACTTTAGGCTAGACAATCCCTCAGATTTTGAAGGCATAGCTTAATGGTCTATTCTAACATGAACTTAGAAAACAAGCATGCTTAGAGGTTTGGCCTACAGAGGTTTCAGAAGGAAACAGTGCCACTCAAGAACTAGGCTAGAGGCATTTTCTTGTTACATTCTGCCAAAGAACCTGGTCAAATTCTGCATGTTCCTTAAGACCTTGTGCAATGGTGAATTAATATCATGAACCAATTTGTTCAGCAGAGAGAATTCCAAGACAGCATATTCTCCAGCTGTGGTGGGTCTGCTGCTGGAGAATTTTATGCAGATCTACGGAGAGAGGGAGTGAACAAAAAGAATGAATCTCAAATGGGATCTCAGGCTTGAGGATTTTAGACAGAGCTGGCATTGTTAAAAGACTCTACAGCCTTCTGAAGCTGGACCGAATCTGATTTTGCATTATGGGATACCCGTGAGCCCATGCAGCTAAGAGGAAGAAGGTTCAGGTTTAAAGGTAATGTGTTTGGGTGTCAAAGGGTGGAGATGTGATGATTTATATCCACTTAACGGGGCTCTAGAATCAACTAGAATCAACTAAAAAGACAAGACTCTGTACAGTTCTGAGAGGGCTTGTCTAGATTAGGTTAATTAAAGTGGGAAGGCCCGAGTGCACTGTGGGTAACCACAGTGTTGAGTTTTCAACTGAAATTAAGTTAATGCTGTGTTGTTCTTTCATTTCTTAAATATTCTGCTTTATGGAGACCCTTGCTCACCCTGAACTGAATCTTACTCTGCCAAGACTTCCCCCTCCCCCCACACACCCTTGGACTATCACTAAAATGGTTATGCCAGTAAATCATAATTGATAACTGGAAGGAGAATAATTAAAGAGAGAATGACGACAGAAAGTTTCCATGAGTGCATCTCAATTCTCCTAGACATGTTTGGAACTGTACTTGTGGCTCCACTTGACAGATTTAGTATCAGAAATATACAGCGGCCCCCATGTAAGTGTTGGAGCTATAAATACCTCTGTTTCTCGTTCTAAGTAGTTGCTAACTGCATGGGAAAGTTGAAAGACACTCAGGTGTGCTGCTTATTTGGCTACCTCAGGCTTGCCGGAATGATGTCATTGTCACCATAAAGCTCACATGGGAAAACCATGCAATTGGGTTACAAAATAAAGATTTCATGTTTTAAGTAAGTCTGTAACTGTGTGTGTGTGTGTGTGTGTGTGTGTGTGTTGGATGCACTCATAGCCACCCTTGGCTGCAGGCTGAACAGATCCTAAGATTCAGACTTTGTACAAATCACTTCACCTGGCCTAGATGTGGAATGGGAAGACATGAAAAACAGGTAGGTTGGTTTGGTTCTGTCTCTACCTTCCACTGGGCATCGTTCTATACTGTCCTGCCAGCTTTCTCATGGGTAAACCTGGGGAGATTTATCTTGGTTGTGATATGCAGAATAAACTGGGTACTTGTTATCAAGTGGCATGACTAGGCAAGCAGAAAACATTTGACCCTAGGCATACTAGCTCACAGCCTTTTTTGTTTGTTGTTTGTTTGTTTGGAAACCTGAACAGGAAGGACTCAGGATGATAGACTCAATGCTACAGTGTATCTTACCTCTGAGGTATGTTGACGATCAGATGTGAATACTTGATTTTTTCTAAATGCTCAAAATCCAGAGCACAAGAGCACTTGCTCTTTTGAAGACCACGCCAGAAAATCAGAAAAATTCTTCCCGTGTCATTTACTTTACTACAAAAGTAGGCAGTAAAATTGCCCTTTTCGGCAGCGTATAGTCTTATGCGTTTTTTAGCACGTGTATGGGTTTATATAACCATCGTCATGACTGCCATACATATAACTTCAGCTTCTGAGTCGGGCTTTTTTCCCTCAAAGCTTTTCACATTTATACTGCAAAAACACTTTTAAAAATAAGAGAAAGGGATTTAGATAAATGTGCTGAAGATGCAAATTAATGAAACTGTCTTTTTGCACAAATCTCTGCAGTCTCCAGGCTCTGCAGCTTTCTTCCTGGGCCATTTTGGCTGATGTTTGTGTCGACTGTCTTTCCACAGAAAGAATCAGCTGTAGATTCAGAATTGGACGGCCAGAGTCATGATGCACGCTGCGGGGACAGTCCCCAGCACCGTTAATTTCATACTTTTATACTGGGTCTTCTTTTCCCCAGCCTTGTTTCTCCTATCATTTTCTCTCTAAAGTGAAATAGTATCTAATAACCCACACCTTTTAATTCAGGGAAAATTATTTGACTGAGGAAAAGAAGATAAAAGAATTTTTGAGAGAGAGCACTGAGAGGGCATTCCGTTTGGAACTCCAACTCTCCCAGACTTAATGACATTGGTCCTATAAGCATTCCAGTCCTTTCCTTAATCAATCATCCAGCGCCTGCCAGCGCCCCCTGGGAGACAGACTTTGGGACAAACTTCTTTCCCAGGTCAGCCCGCCCACTCCCGCCGCGAGCGCTCCCTGCGTAAGTGACTTGTGCTGACACAAAGCACCGCGTCTGGTGGAGGGAGCTTTCCGGGTGACTCACGTCTTTGCAATTTGCTTTTGTTTCTGGGGTGTTTTAGCTGCAGCTTTCTTCCCTCTGGTTTTAATTTTGAGAGGAGGAGAAAAAAAAAACCACACACCCATAATGAATCAAGAATGAGTGTCCTTCCCAGTAACCCTCCCCCACTTTAAAGTTGACTGTCTTTTACAAGTTTGATAACTACCCAGGACGTGCGGGGGTGGCACAGGTAGGAGAGCATTAACTAACTACCTCTCCATCTGAAGTTGCCAGCCAAACCGAGCCACGCGAGAGGAGACTTTCTGAATCTCCCTCACAACCCCGGCGTTTGCCGCGGCGGATGTAACCTGTGCAGCTCCTTCCTTCTACCGCCGCTTTGCGTTGCTGTGGCTCACGCTTAAACCCATCTCCTCCCTGCCAGCGGTGCCTGAAGCAGCGTGAATTCCGAGAGATCCGCCAGCGGTTTTGTTTCGGTCCGAGGTAAATACGCTATGCAAAATACGGAACCACCAAAGGATGCTGGGGAGGGGGAACAGAAGGGGAATCCCTCACCTTCCCGGGGCGCGATGGTCTTTTATCTCCGCCTGGGGGAGTCGCCCAGCCTAGGTTCCCCTCGTGTCTCTCCTTAAAGCCCCTACCTAGGGCAGCGGAGGTGGGCAGCGCGGCGGCGATCTCTCCTGCAGCCCCGGCCCTCCCCCGCCCCCCGGCTTGGTTTTTCCCAGCGGTGGAGGTTGGGCCAGGGGCTGGGGTGAGAGCAGAGTCGGCGCCCGCTGCAGGAGCCGGGAAGGCGCGTGGACTCGGGTGGCCCTCAGAGTTGGCTTTGCAGGTACGGGGCATGGAGGTGAGCAGTGGGGACCGAGCGGCCGGGTTTGGAGCCTGGAGGCGGGACCGGGGCTCCTTTCTATACTAGGGCGTGAGGAGAGCGGGGGTCCTGGCTGCCACTCCTCCCACGGTCCCAGGACCGCTTTGTTGGCTGGTTCCCTCCGTTTTTCTGGAGACGCCTGGACCCTCTCGAGATCGGGGAGCTGGAGGGCTATGAACTGGGGAGCCGAGAGTAGGCGACAGCTGTACGGCTCTGCTCTCCGTTCCCCTCTAATCCAAGGAGGTACAAAAAAAGAGCTCGAAAGAGTCCCGTAACCCGAAACTTCGCTCTCATCCCAACCTGGGAGGGGAGGAGCGGCGGGGGCGGGGACCCCGGAAGGCAGGTGGTCGGCGGGGGCGGTGGGAGCAGGAATCCGGAAAAGGGAGAAGTTTGCTCGCTGGACACCGCGGGATCTGCGTGAAGTTCGAAGCGGGAGGAGGGCAATCCGGGCAAGAGCCAGGCGGGAGGTGGCTCGGGTACTGATGGTGTGGGCCCGGAAGAGGCAGGCTTAGCGCTTGGGAATGGGGACCGCGTCCCTCGGGGAGGGGAAGGGGAGGACACACACAGAAGCTTGGGCCGGGTGGCTAGTGTGGTGGCAACTTGGCTAGTACTCGGGCAGCTGCGGTCGTCACTGCTCCTCATGTTTCTCTCCCGGTTGTCCCAGGTCGCTCATCCGATCCTGCCCTGAGAGAGGCGCCAACAAAGGAGTCGAGGAGGTGCCACCCACCCCAGCTGCGGTGGGAGGAGGAGCGCCAAGGCCGGTGTCCCGACCCGCCGTGCGTACTCACTGGAGGGAAGGGCGGGGTGCCGCTCCGGGAGGGGGACGCCCGGTGGCCCGGGGTTAGCCAAGTTCCAGCTTTGGCGTCCCCTCCTTGGCTCCCACGCGAGGAAAGTTTGCCATCGACGCTTGCGGCCGGCTCGCGCCCGCCGGGCCCAGGCGGTCGAGTCTTCGGAGTGGGCGCCGTCCCAGCTCCGGGGAACCGCGAGCCGCGATGCCTGGGGCGGGCTCCCGGGGCCCCGCCGCTGGGGACGGACGGCTGCGGTTGGCAAGGCTGGCGCTCGTGTTGCTGGGTTGGGTCTCCGCGTCGGCCCCCAGCTCTTCGGTACCCTCGTCTTCCACCTCCCCGGCAGCCTTCCTGGCCTCGGGGTCTGCGCAGCCTCCACCAGCCGAGCGATGCCCGGCGGCGTGCGAGTGCTCCGAGGCGGCGCGCACGGTTAAGTGCGTGAACCGCAACCTGCTGGAGGTGCCGGCGGACCTGCCGCCTTACGTGCGCAACCTTTTCCTCACCGGCAACCAGATGACCGTGCTCCCGGCGGGCGCCTTCGCCCGCCAGCCTCCGCTCGCTGACCTAGAGGCGCTCAACCTCAGCAGCAACCACCTGAAGGAGGTGTGTGCAGGTGCCTTCGAGCATCTGCCCGGCCTGCGTCGGCTGGACCTCAGCCACAACCCTCTCACCAACCTCAGCGCCTTCGCCTTTGCGGGCAGCAACGCCAGCGTCTCGGCCCCCAGCCCCCTGGTGGAGCTGATCTTGAACCACATCGTGCCCCCTGAGGATCAGAGGCAGAACGGGAGCTTTGAGGGCATGGTGGCCTTCGAGGGCATGGTGGCAGCTGCCCTGCGCTCAGGCCTTGCACTTCGAGGGCTGCGTCACCTGGAGATGGCCAGCAATCACTTTCTTTACCTGCCCCGGGACTTTTTGGCCCAACTGCCGAGTCTCAGACACCTGGACCTCAGGAACAACTCCCTCGTGAGCCTGACCTATGCATCCTTCCGCAACCTGACACACCTGGAAAGCCTCCACTTGGAGGACAACGCCCTAAAGGTCCTTCACAACTCCACCTTGGCTGAGTGGCAAGGCCTGGCTCGTGTCAGGGTGTTCCTGGACAACAATCCCTGGGTTTGCGACTGCTACCTGGCTGACATGGTGGCTTGGCTTAAAGAGACGGAGGTGGTGCCGGATAAAGCCAGGCTTACCTGCGCATTCCCGGAAAAAATGAGAAATCGTGGCCTCTTGGACCTCAACAGCTCTGACTTGGACTGTGACGCTATCCTTCCCCAATCCCTACAGACTTCCTATGTCTTCCTAGGTATTGTCTTAGCTCTGATAGGCGCTATTTTCCTCCTCGTTTTGTATTTGAACCGTAAAGGCATAAAAAAGTGGATGCATAACATCAGAGATGCCTGCAGGGATCACATGGAAGGGTATCATTATAGATACGAAATCAATGCGGACCCCAGATTAACAAATCTCAGTTCCAACTCGGATGTCTGAGAAACAGGACTGGTCAAGGAGGACTCTGCATGAGGTGTAGACTTAAGGTTTTTTTCCCCCTTTACTAGACTTGCTCCACTTCCGCCCCCCACCATAGACACCACTGACTTTGATTCTCTTTATGTAAGGTCCTTGGTGTGTTCTGTTAACGGAAGGACATGAACAACTGTGCACGTGTTTATTTACCTTTTCCCTGTCGGTACTCCTCGATGCCTGCGGAGGGATTTTTTTTTCTCTCTCAAGTCGCAGCATGGACACGGACTCTCTTAGTTCAGTTCAAGGTGTAGCACAGATAACATTCAATGGAAGCTGCCTCAGGTTTTTTTGTTTGTTTGTTTGTTTTTGAGAAAAGTACTTTATTCATAAATATGAGTTTCATCCTCATCTACCTACATGATGGAGGAAATAGTGCATCCCCAAACTGCCTGCAGAGTATAGCAAGCTCTTACATAGAACTTTGTAGTACACAGGAGCACCTGCATCCAAGAGCATGTGTACATTTTACTGTTCTGCATATTAAAAATAATTGCAACTTGAGATAACTTCTTTGACAAACTAAATTCCTTTTTGATTGCAGTTTATAGGAAACTGACCTGAGGTTTTTCGGTGTTTTTTTTATAAACTGCATTGAGATCCAACAGATTGGATTGTTATAAAAAAATCAATAAAAGAGTCTCAAAAGAAGCATGTTGTGTACAAGTTTGGTATTTTGAAGAGAAGGATTAAGGGCAATGGTATTGAACAGTCTGGGTTCAGATAATAATGAAGTTATTAGTTTGCAGAGCTGAGAATCAGCCTGGAGTATGTCTTCATATAAATAGACTGGAGATAATTCTGAAATGCTGGATTCCTTTAAGCTTAAGTGGAATTAGAGTTATTTATAGGGCCAGAATATTAGAGATCCCCAAGCTAACAGTGTTTATTATGCGTTATTTAAAAGAGCATTGGGAGGTTGGTACTAGTGAAGAGTTCTTTATGTTAAACGTGTCACAGCTGCCACCTTGTCTAGACTAACCTAGTTGCTAAGACAGAATCATTAGCCAAACTGACTGATGCTGCTCCATAGGATTTT
Source organism: Apodemus sylvaticus (assembly GCF_947179515.1). Lineage (NCBI taxonomy): Eukaryota > Metazoa > Chordata > Mammalia > Rodentia > Muridae > Apodemus > Apodemus sylvaticus. The sequence continues at coordinate 42,782,732 of NC_067478.1, read as the reverse complement.
AGAGCCAAGTGTGAGTCATGTGGTGGCAAAAAAAAGTGAAAATAAAATACCTTAAAACATTTTGAAATAAAATATCTTAAAACAAATTAAGAACAATATTTTCAGAGATTATAAATTGGAGTTCAGAGAGCCTTGCTTGAGAATCTGCTTTTAAATTTTCAAAGTGGAACATTGTGTTTTTTGGAGTTATCATGACTGCATTTAAGATTAAGGAAATAACCAGAGATAAATACTTGTATCTAGAAACAAGTATTATAAGTATTTATTAGATTCTCATATTCAGTATTTAAGAATTTGAGGGCTTTTTAAAGAAGGCTCCTCTGCTCTGAGCACCGTGTATACCTCCATAGGGAATAAATCGTATTTAGGTATAAATTAAAGCAATTCCTTATTAATATTCTTGTCACCCTATACTCTTGCCTCTATTCCTTAACCCCCCTGCCATCACCTGCCACTTACAGTAAACAGTAAATATCATTACACCAGGCCATTGATTGAAGGAACTTAAATTTAGCCGTTACTTCAAATAGGAGGACACTGGCATCAAACATTAAGACTTGTTTTCATTTTACGTGATTCATATCTACATTGCTTTACATTTGAAATAAAACTTAGGCTCTGCTAACTTTATAAATAAAGTAGCTCTTAAGTTATGAAGCTCTTTGCAGATTACTGGATTCAGGAGTCCTCAAACATGAGTGGGTGTGTTCATTATTTAGAATTGGTATAGACTATATATAGTCTAGTATGAATAGGGGGGCTTTACGATCTTACAGTCTATGTACATTGCTTTGTGAAATAGTATTCACTATTTTGGGTGGTATTTCTAGTCCAATAATTACTTGAGTAAAGGCTAAATATTAGATACTTAGTGTTTCATTGAACATGCTGACTATGAGGAATTTATAAACTGGCTGCCATTATTTTCAAAGAATAATGAAGGTACAAGCCTGTCAAAAATAGTAAAAATATCTCACATATAATAGGAATATGCTATTGATGACTGAATAGGATGTATAGATATTATACAGTAATCGATGAGACTGCTTTTGAACTATTTCTTGGCCACCTGATAATCGAGCAGTTAAAATTGGAGCATTCTTAAAGATTCAGAAACTTTGTAGGCTCATTGTTTTTTTTTTTTATTTTTATTATGTTTGTTTGTTTTTATATCAACTCCCAAACCAGTGATGACTATGAGGGACCAAAGATGGTCTCTTGCAGGCTAGGAGATGGCTGTTTTAAGGTTGTCGTTGCCCCCACCCCCGCTGTCTTGCTCTTCTGCATGGACCCGCTGAAGTGCTCAATCTTTATTTTGTGCTGTCACAGCTCCACACAAGTGTTGTAAGTTCCTTGGAAGACAGGCGCTTGTGTAATAAGCACAGTAAGCACGTGGGAGTGATAGACGACGTGAAATATAAACAACAGTGACTATTTAAACAATTAGACTGGCTGCAAATACTGTTCTTTACCATTATACCTGTTCTTAGAGACCTAGGAAGTTCCATTTTAAAAGTAAATTTTGGTTGCTTTTATACTTTATTGCAGAGGTTAAATATTCAGGTCAGACATTCTTTGTCTTTAACAGATTTCATTTGAAGAAAGTTAGAGAAATACATTTTTATCTCCTCATTTGAAAAACTATTCAAAAATCTAATACATTTCTAGGTAGGAAAGTTTTTAGGACAGTGCAGCTGTTTGCCCCCACATCCAGTGACACTCACTCTGCAACATTAATTCTAAATGCAGTGCACTGGCCATCTATAAGGTTTCTCCAAGAAAACATTGAAACATTTGATGGATTAATTTTCATTTTAATGAAGAAAAGATGAATGGGAAGGCTGGGTCACACATGAGCGACGCACAGCTAGTAAGTTCTCATGAAACATCACGATTGGCAATGCATGTGACTTAATGCTCACTGCAGTACTGAACTGAACGCCCCTTACTCCTGCTCCATCTTTTAAATGTGGCAGTGACACCAGGCACCCAATCCATGGCTTTCTTCCTGAGGCATTGTCTCTGTTCAGCCCCCTTGGGCCTGGAGTTCTAAAGCTGCGCGTGCTTAGTTGAAGACCTTAGAGGCGTTGCTGCTCAGATTGCTGGAGTTCATCTCCCACGTCACGTCTGCTTTCCATCTTGACTTCTCCAAAGTCTTCAGTGACAGATATCAGGAAGATGTGCAAGGCTGAGAGCTAACACATACTTTCTTCCTGCCCCGAAATCCCTTCAGCCATTCAGCCTCCAGAGCAGCATCAGGAAGACAGACTGTCTTAGATCAGGTTGGGGAGAAAAGGGAGCAAATTCTGTTTGTGGTTAACATATGAAACCTCTTCACTAATTCCTCTTTAGAAGGTTTTAGCAGGACTTGTGTCAGAAACCGGCAGTATAAGAAATCCCGCGCTGTCCTGTGCTTCTGTCTTCTTTCAGATGGGGCAAATGCCTCCATGAAAAGTGGCTCCTTGAAGGTTCCGTACTATTACCTTTTCATCTTCTTGGAGACTGGATTCAAAAAGGCAAGCTCTTCCATGAAATTTTGGGTTTTGCCTTAGAACATTTTAGAGATTCTGTCATTGTCATGGGTTTAAAAAAAAAAAAACCCTAGATTTAAAACTGCTTAAGATATGGTTTATATATTCACAGGTGCATAAATTCTTAGTGTGTCACACTCAAAAAGGCTGTCAGGCATGTTAGGCAAGTGTTACATTCTACAGATGAGAAAAATGATGATTATGACTTTCATGGCATTCATTCTAGACACCGGGATTCGAAGCTACCCATCTCCCACCCTGATTGGCAGATGACAGTATTGCTAATTGCCTATCTTGGAAATTCCATGCCTAATTTTTAAAAGGACAATTTCTTGGGTGCATTTGAGTGAGTGTTCCAATCTCCTTCAGATTTCACTTTGTGATTAGTAACAGGTACTAATGTCCAGGTCCATGCTTCAGAATGCCATGCCTCAGGTCCCTGGACATATGCCAATGTTTTTGAAATATTTTACTGATGGTTGTTACTACATGTCTCTATCTATAGCATGATAGGAAATAGTTTTATAATTAAATTATTTATAAATTATACAAAATAATGGTTTGTATCCAGCATTTTAATATATTCTGCTTCACTCCCATGCTAGGAAATAGTTTGGAAACTCCCTGGTGATACATGGGTTGGAAGGATAGAGACTCTGGAATGCTGGCTAATGTGTATAATTCTTTCTTGAAGAGGAATTACTTTAGCTGGTGAGGAATGAAACAAATTAGGCCAAGTTCATGGCCACCCAGTTGGTCACCTGGTCACATGGTTTTGCATGATCGTGGCCTGCTGGTCTGCCTGTGCTTAGGTCAGGGGCCAGAACCAATCAGGGAAGCTTCGGCAATGCAAAGCATTGCCACTTGAATAAATCCATGTGCTGACAGGCTGGGGCCAACTCTGCTGCTGCACAGGCTGGCTGGCTCTGCATGCAGCCCCACTGACAAGAACTCGAGTTGTCTCCCCTTGTGGTATGCATGCCACAGACTGTAAAAGGTTTGCCACTTACATGGATTCTGAGAAGACTGGAACTTTTTGAATTTAACCTGTAGGAAATTGGGTTTGCTCTATTATCTAATATAAAAATGTGCCTTAAGTTAATGCTGCTATGTTACAAACTTACATGTAACTTTCTATTAAATATGCTTTCATATTTAGCCAACATTTTATGTTAATAAGGCCTACTTAAGATTCAGTTTAATTTGGTTAATGTCAGAAAACACTTGTCAAGGAAGCAAGAACTTCAAATATGACCAACGATAAGACATTTTGGGGGAAAGTACATATTTAATACATGCATTTTAAGGATCTAATCAAGATACAAATTTTTATTGAGACCTTGTACGCTTTTTCCACATAGTACTGGCTTTACTACTTTTTGGTTGACTTCTCCAATGATAGCTGTGATATATGATATTTCAAGGTCACTACTTGTACTCAGGGGAAGTAGACTGACTAGCTCTGCCTTTAGGCAGGTCAGTTTGTAAGCATGTCCTTCCTGGGTGGTTTCCTTCAGTGTCTGAGTGTATTGTCAGTAAGCTTCAAAGACTTGGCTTTTCAATCAGACGTTCTGTGATCATTCACATAGCTCCAGAACATGGCTACAGAGCATTTAAAATACATAGTTAAGTTGCCTTATACTTTATAATAATTTAATACATAATATAATATTTATAATATAAATTTATATTTATAATATAAATATAAAGTATAATGATTTAATGTAAATAAAATATAATTTATACATATTTAAAACTCCAGGGGTCAGGGATCCACAGTGTTTTATCCTGTCATCAAGGGGAAAAAAGTCTTCATATTGAGATAAACTGCTTTTTCTTCATGTCACATTTACATATGTGCTTTACATGTGAATTACATGTCATCATGGTCTTTATCCTTAAAGTGTTTTAGTAGCTGGCTTTAGAATACTTCATCTCATACAGAGGATATGCTTGTGGCTTTGGGAATCCTCTCATGAGTTTTGTTCTGACTGCCTGCATTTCAGCTTTTGGCATTTTTCTCCCTAATGCACTGCTCGAAGGAGAGTCTAGACCTTTATCCAAACCCCGAAAGTAATGTTGAAGTCGATTTAAAAAGTACAGAGTTCACTGTTTTGCCATAAGCATTTTTATATCTAACTTTACAGAGCAATAAAATATTTGTGGACAGGATTTTGAAGAATAAGAAAATGAACTAGTTGCAGTTTTAAACCTGCGAATGTTTGTTTTCTCCATGATAGCACACATTTAGTAGGTAAATTAGCTTAGACTAAGACAGAGGAAAGGAAAGGAGGGATGTGGAAGGGAGGCAGAGAGGAGGTATGAAGAAGCAAAGTTAATTGGACCTTTCCATGCTAGGATGGAAATTTCAAGGCAAGCTGTGCCCTTCCTTGTCTACTCTCTGGTTTTATTTTAGATGACACATGTGTACCTGATCATTTAAATTCCATGCAAGTGTTTGAACTGTGTATTGATTTTTTTAATTTATTTGCTTTAAAATCTCAATGAGGTTCTATGAATAATTTATCCCGGTTATTCAATAAATATTTATTAAATGCTTTGTTCGTATTAGGCACCAGTGTTAGGATAGTGTTTTACAATGAGTTTCTGACATAGAGATGTTTTTCACCTACTGGTGAGGCTCAGTAAGTGTTTCCTCTAAGGGAAACTTTCAACAAAGCCCTCTGAAGGGCAGACTGAGAGGAAATCGAGTGGCCATCTTATATCTAGGTAGCAAAAGTTGGGCGTGGGATTTAAACAGCAAGTTTTGGGAGGTTGGGGGCTTGGGAGGTATCTCTCTCTAGAGCACATGCTCAAAACTTGATCTTTTGGAACAGCATAACATGAGCAGTTTAGCTATAGAGAGGGTGACAAGCACTCCTGGAGACTCACACTGTGCTATGAGTTCCACGGAGGGAGAAAGTTTGGCTGGAAGAATCAGCAAAGAAAATGAGCAGAGATGTTTCGAAGCCTTAACGCTCACCTCATGGGAGTTGGGGGGCAGCTGAGGCTGGCAAAGTCCCGGTGCGTGGACATCATAGGTTAGGACTTACCACTGACACCCGATCAATGACTGAAACACAGCTTGTCTCGTTTAATTGATTTATAACTTCTTTAAAAAACAAACCATATTGCAATCTAAGAGGCTTGAAGTATCCAGCCAGTAGTAAAAGTACCATCGACTGCCCACTTTAGGAACCAAGGTGTGATTGTTGAGAGACATGCAGATCTTGGCCACTGTCTGAATTGTTAGGCACTTGGAAAGGGCAACAAGTGAAGTCTGAGGACCCTTTCAGCATTAGTAAGTGCATATACATGTGACCTGTAATTCCTTAAGAAGTTCCCAATTTTCACCCCCAAAAAGGGTGAACTAAAAAAAAAGAATATTTGTCGTCGTCGTCGTCGATGATTAATTGGCTAGATCATTGGAACCACCCCGAGAGTCTGTTAGAGTATGAACATCAAACTAGCTGCTTCACAAGGCCAACCTAGACTACATGGAGTGTAGCAGTTATGATGACAGTTCCTCATCATGGGCATATTGACTGAGATTGGATGGCAACGGCTCTCCATAGGGCATCATCACATGACAGGGTGACTTGAACATCAGCAAAGCTTACAGACTGTCTTTTCTAAATACTCACATTTAACTTGTTGTTAAGTGACAGGGCAAGTCACTTCCTCCTGGAGGTCAGATATGCCAGAGAGTCCAGGGTTGGTTGTATTCTGTATGGCATCTCTGTGATAAGGCGGTCTCCATGGTTACTGAGTCTGAAGAGTGTTGTTTCATAGTCCACAGCCCAAGGGCTAAGCTGGGTGCAGAGAATCACTGGTTGGGCCGGCGCAGGTGAGGACTTTATCTCCAGAATGGCTCTGTATGCAGCAAGCAGTTGATGTTTCAACACTGTGTAAAAGGGCCAGAGGGCACTTGTGTTACACCAGAAGCCGACAGGCGATTGTACCTACCACATGGGGAGGCTGCTGAAGTTTCTGTGGTGAAGGAGCCTAGGAGATGGGCCTTAAAGGGAGTGCTAGATCCGGTGTAGTTTAGACATAGTGCCTTCTGTTTGGGAGGGTCCTCCTTAATGGGTGAAATTTCCAAGGAACAAAGTAAAGAGGTTTAAGTGAAACAAGTTAATATTATGCGATCCTTTTAACTAAAAGATGTTGGAATTGTTTTGACATCACGGGAGTGCTGTGAGATCTGCCACTGTTCTGCAGCAGAAGCAGGGAAGTATAACTGCAAAAATAATTACTAGAGATTTAATTGAGGTGGTAGGGCCATGTGGTGTGGTGTGGTGTGGTGTGGTGTGGTGTGGTGTGGTGGTAGTGGTAGTGGTGGTGATGGTGGTGGTGATGTGTGTGTACCTGTTTTGAGTGTATTCTGTTTCTTGAATGAGCATGTCAAATGAATCTTGGAAAATGAAGTCGTCGTCCATGTAACACACCTGGTTATTTAACTAATCACTGGGTCTGAGAGTCTTCATTAATGCTGTCAGGTCTCATTGTCATTGTCCAAATTGGGTGATTAAAGGCGAGACTCCTGGAGTTGCTCCTACAGTTTAAATGGTGGCCTTAAATTCCTGTAGCTCTTGTCTTTATACTGGATTGTGATGCTTTACTCAAGGAATAGGGTCCATGAGGTCACGTTCCTTTTTCTGCTAATTTTAAGTGCCATGTTTACTGATGATTTGCTGGGTCAAAGCCTCCTTGCCTGTTACAGGATAATTTAGTGTCAATAAGACAGTGTGACCACAGAAAACTTAGTTAAGGCCTTAGTTCTGTCACTAAGGTGCAGAGTACGTTTAATCAGCAAGGCCAGTGAGCAAGCCAAGAGGAAGAGAAAGGAGATGTCAGTGGAATGGCAGGCACCAAGTAGGGGATAGTAGTTGGCCATTGCCTTTTTCTCCATTGTTTGAGGGTCAATTTTCTTCCTCAGAATTGGTTTGGATTTTATAATTGATCTCCTTCCCTCTCTCAGTCTCTCTTCCCTCACACAAACTCCAAGGGGGTGACAGGATCAGATACATACTGTACTTAGTGAAGTGAGCTCTGCAGACACTCACACTGTTCTAGTCTGGCTTGAACAAGAGAGGAAGATGGATCTGGTTCTGATTGTGGTTGTGCGTTTGGACCAAATGATGGTTTCCAGATTTGTATGGCTTGAATTCTCCCCCTTCCATCCTTGCCATTCCAGGAAAGTGATAGTCAGTTAATTTGTATTGGTTTCCCCTGATACTGCAGGATAAAGAATAGGGAGAGGACGCTTGAATGCATCAGAGGACAGACATAAAGAAATGGAGTCAGACTCTAATGGTCATCATTGTAGGAAGACTAACCTGGTTGATGGGGAATGATCCACTGGAGACACCACAGCTTGAAATGATCTCTATATAACACCCTGCATATGGACACATGAAGCTTTATGTTGCTTACCTAGCTATATATTATTCACATAACTGATTAAAAGCAGTCAGTCATTTTGTGTTCTTAATGGGAAAAACGAGGACTATTTCTTAGGCAAGGAAACTGAGGCACCCTGGAAGATAAGTAGCCTGCCCAAACTCACATAATAGATAAGCGGTAGAGCTAAAATTTGAGACTGGAAAGCCAGCTTCTGTCCCAGTAAGTGCTTTAGTCACTGCACCCTACCAGTTCTGGCTTGTATCCTGATAACAACTGCAGTGCTGTGTAAATGGAGATAAAGGGAAGTACAGATTCCCACCCGTCAATGGTAGCGTGGGCAATTTTGAGAACCAACTTGTCGAGTAGTTACAGTGTTGAGTCTTTGTAATATTGAAGCATATTCCTCTGTGTTTGTGTGTGTGTGGTGTGCCATGGCCCAGCTGTGGAGGCCAGAGGACTGCGTGCGGGCTTCCGTCATCGCCTGAAACGCACGTGCCCGGCTTTCCAGTCAGCTCATCAGGCTGGATGCCAAGCCCAGTTTCCCATCTGGCCGGCTCCCGTCTCTTGTTTGTATTTTTTATTTTTCATGAAATCATAAATACAAAAGTCTCTATAGCTGAAAAGGTTTTAAAGATTTATTCTGTATTTTTGGTCTCTCTCTCTCTCTCTCTCTCTCTCTCTTTCTCTCTCTCTCTCTCTCTCTCTCTGTGTGTGTGTGTGTGCATGCAGTGAGAGGCCAGAAGCTGGAGCTGGAGTTACAGGCAGGATGTGGATGCTGAGAACTGAACTCAGATCCATTGGAAAAGCATGAAGACCTCTTAGCCACTGAGCCATCTCTTCAGCCCAGTGTTTGTTTGTTTGTTTAATACAGAGGAGCAATGACTATATTAAAAGACCCTGAATGAGATATCTCATATTGAAAGGAGGACTAAAGTCTACAATTTACAGAGTGATTTACTTTGTAAAGTCATTGTGCAAGCATAAAGACCCAAGGCCAAATTCCAGCACTTTACAGAAGGGGGACACAGAGACTCATGTGTGTAATCCTAGCACTAGGAATGTGGCATTAGGCAGACATGTGCACATGCGCATACATGCACATGTGCACTTGCACAGACAGGTTTATACATCACAGAGAAAAAGCAAAAACAAAAGCCTCTCTAATCACCTTGAGAGTGACAGCGCTGTTTACCACAGGGCTCTAGGAGGGTGCAGTGGTTTATTTTGTGAACTCGAATGGTCAGTTTTTGCTTTGAGACTGTGAGCTGCATCCTTTGGAGGATGGATGGTTGATGTAAGAGCAATGGAGGTAATCACAGCAGATATTCCTCAACTTCTCCTAGGTGTTTGGCCTTTGTGATCAGCTGTGAGTCACATCTACTATGGGAGGCAGGGGGTGTGCAGACCTTCCAAGTTTACTAAGCTTTGCCATGTCTTTAGCATCTTCCACTGGGCAGATGCCTCTCTGAGAATACTGGGAGCATGCTACCCATCCCTCTGCCATCTCTGGCAGAGCAGTAATCCTTCATCCTCACCAAATCCTGGGTGTTATGTAAACTTTCCCCGGTGTGAAATGAAATCAGGATAGCCTGCAAAAAACCTGCACTGGCTTTTTGTAACCCTTTAACAGACATCATTGGTCCTATCAGCAAGCAGATACCTGTTTGGACCAAAGAAACAAGTGGTTTTGATTAACCTGAGCTTTAGACTAAAACACAGACAGCATTTTCGATTGAGTTGCCTTTTGTTCTGAACTGATTGGATTGCTTTGCTTGCGTGGGTAGCCAGTAGTGTCAGTCCGAGGATCTTTGGTAAAAATGTAGCTGTACTAATAGAATGAACAACCTTTGAGTCAGCTGCCTCTTGGTTGGAGGTAAGTTGCTTAGACTTTGGGGAGAACTGACTCAATTCTATGACTCTGTGGTAGGAAAAAATAGCACTTCACTAAACACAGTCTGCAAGGATGATGTTCAGGCTATTTGACAAGTTCTTTGTTTCGCTGGAGAATCTTAGTATGCAGCTAGCATGGTATCAACAGAGAACTGCCGGTCCTTAACCAGATAGAACTGCATTTGGCCAGTCACTGGAGTGGGGCTGAGTTCTAGGCTGCACTATGGTTGACCTGAGCATTATTAGTAGTCATGGTACTTTGGGGGAGAACCTGGTAGTGCCATACCCTTGGGGAAGCAGGATGTTTTTGGCGACTGTGGCAGAAATCCCAGGGTGGAGGTAAATCAATTTCTTGTAAAGAGAGAAGTGTTCAAGTTCTGAAGCAGGGCAGCAACTCTGCATCACCAGCATCCCAGGAACTGAGGCTGTCTTCAGCTGAGTCTCACGGACTCACTGGCACCTAGATGCTTTTGATCTAAACTGGCTTGAGTCTGGAGTCACGCTGGAAAGAGCCCTTGGAAAACCGGCTCCTTCCTCTAGTTGGAGGTGCTGTTGTCTTATATGGGCACTTTCTTGTGTGTGTGTGTGTGTGTGTGTGTGTATGTGTGTAAGTGCCTGTGTGTATGGGGGAATAGAACTCAGCTTCCTTGTATGTTTTCATTCTGTTTCTTTCTCTTACCACTGTACTTTTCATACTAAAAAGAAATTTTTTTTGATGAGCTAAGTCCAGACAAGTTTGAATTCCTGGTGATCGATTCTCTTGCCTCAACTTCTCAAGCTCCTGTAGAGTAGGTATTAATAGCCAGCATAAAGGAGATTTAAGTTTATGTCGCGGTAAGGTATCTGTTTCTCCCACATAGCAAAATGAGTCATCTGTCATTTAATTAGTGAGGTTTCCAGTTCACAAAACATTTGTTCAAGACTTTTCAAGGATCATTGAGTATGCTGAGGCCTAAGGAGAGGAAAAGATGGAGGAGAGAGAAGGGATACATTTCCACAGAGGAAGTGAGGTAAACAGGAACCTATTCCTACAATAGGAATAGAAATACTATAGAAATAGGAGCTATAGTAGGACCAGAAAAGGCACCCAGCACTGCATAGTCCCAAAGAAAAGGTTAGATTACCTGTGTGAGCCAGAGAAGACCTCACATCAGTCACTAGATTTGAGCATCGACAGATTAAAGAACTAGAAGCAATTACTGGTTGCCTTCAGAACAGCCATGCCGCCCAACTCCAAGCCTCCTTCCGGCTAGTATAAAAGCTTTCCGTTTTAAAGGCCAACAATGCTGAATGCTTACATGTTGTGTCTTCTCTGAAACTAGAGATGGACATGGGTCGTTCCTTCTAATTGGCAGCTTAACAGGGATGGCATGCTGGGAAAGATTTCCTTCCCTGACAGAAGATGCCTCTGAGAGACACTTCAGTCTCTTTCCTTTGGGGTACGGATTTGTCAGGATGTGATGTTGGTGCAGTGGCATCATCTTTTGCCAGATGAGGCAAACCTGAAGACCACAGCCTACAAGAGGAGGAGAGCAAACCAGAATGGTGAACTCATACAGCTCCTACCTTAGAGCTTCTCGTTAAGGAACAGAATGAATATTGTTTGGGAGCCATACTGTTATAGAAGGCTGACAGATTTCCCCCAACTTACTGTCATCTAGTTTAACTAATATTGAAATAATGAATACTCTGGCAAAAGTAATGTTGGGAGGAAAGCTTAGAATTCCAAATTAAAGTCTGTTATTTCAGGGAAGTCAAGATGGGAACTCAAGTAGATCGAGGGAGATGGGGAGGGGAAAGGAGAGGGAGAGGGAGAGACAGAGACACCAAGACATAGACAGACAGACAGAAAGACAGACAGAGACAGACACTTGCACACCCAGAGAGAGAGAGAAAGAGAGAGAGAGACACAGACAGGCAGACAGACAGACAGAGACCATAGGTGCCCTTTGATTCCGGAAGAGGGTATCTATTAGGTCTCTTGAAACTAGCATTACAGGCAGTTATGAGCCAACCAACAACCTGGGTGCAGGGAACCAGACCCCTGACTTCTACAAAAGCAGCAAGTAGACCCATTTGCAGAATGTTTTACTTTACTTTTTTTTTTCATGCCTATCCTTAGCTCCTTTGGGTTTTCTTCATGCAGTCAACAAGAACATATAATTGGCAGTCATAAAGACAGAATATTCTGTTTTATATCACTGCTGGTTGAGCATTAAATGATTTTGATTGCTTGAGGTAGTTTTCCTCTGATTAACTCTCCCATTTAAGCAGCTCTAGAATCAGATGACTCAATTGGGCTGCAGTATGCAGACAAGAAAAACAAATACCAGCGAAGCTCCTCCTGGTTTGATATGCAATTAGTTTGTATTTTCACCAGCAGTAATAAAATTATTTTGTGCTTAAAGGTTTCTGTTACAAAATAATGAATTATTCATTGTGAAGCAATTGAGAAATTCAACAAATGAACAGAAGTCAACCAGCTAAGTTTCTGTGTTCTCAGACCACTGTTGTCCTTTATGTGTTCTTCCCCCTACACGCCCCACCATCCACTGCAAACTAGTTAGCTTTAAAGGGTTGAAGATGATGCATCAAATATTTAAATTTAAGTAGAAAATGTCATTAACATCCATAATTCAGCTTTTGAGATGAAGCAGGAATCCACCGCATCTTGGATCTATTCATCACTTGGGTGGTAAGATCTACAGGATTCGGGCATGTGATTCCTGGGTGTTGCAGTCCCACGGTGGTCCTGCTATATTCTGGGAGATGACCTTCCTCTGTAACAACAGAGGGAACTCAGGCTTTGGGTTTTCAGAAAGACTGTCACAGTCCAGCAGAGGTTACCCTTGTTCTGAACACAGCATTTAAAAATCATTCTTTTTTTGTGGACTCAGAGCATAATCCTGTTATCAAAAATTCTCTAACAGACTGCACTTGACTCCATGGCAGTTTGAGAAACAAGGGTGCAATGATTGCTCTGGTCCATTTAAAAACTGGCAAGACCAGGGGCTACTCTTCATTTATCATCAGGAATTCTTTTGCTCGCAACTTACAATTTTTCTATTACTCATTAATGGAGGTTATTATTTATACCCTTCTAGCTGTGTGTGGGGATGTATAGAAAACATTTAATCTGGCCATGTTGGAAAACTGCTATACTTAATATATTGATTGGACTGTGAAAAGACCTTAGCCATGTTCTGTAGCTGTGCATGTAGCTGTTCATGTGTGTGTGTGCATGTGGAGGCCCGAAGTTGATGCCGGATGTCTTCCTTTGTCACTGTCCCCTCTATTTGTTGAGTCCGGAGCATGCTGAATCTAGCTAGTCTAGCTAATCGGTTTTCCCTGCAGATTCCAGTCTCTGTCTCCTGAGTGCTGAGATTGCAGATGGCTGCGAAGCCTGCCTGGCTTTTATAGCTTTTACAACTTAGATTGCCCGGGTTCTGAACATCAGAACACTGGTGTCTCTCCAGTCCTCCACTTTGTTTTTTAGACTGGGGTCTATTCCTGAACCTGGAGTTCACTGACCAACTGCTAGACTGCCTGGCCAGCGTGCACCAGGGATCCTCCTATCTCTGCCTCCCAAGAGGAGTATTATAAGTTCAGACCACCATGTTGCCTGGCTTTTTTGGGAGGTGGGGATACTAGGACTTGAATTTAGGTCCTCATGTTTAGGAGTGGCAAGCACTGGATTTCCAGTTGCAAGTTGTTGTATTAAAAAAGTTGGGTTATCTTTAACAATTATCTGTCCCTTATATACAGTGTGCATAGCCGTGTCTTAGCATGGTGCTCCCAAAGGAGCAGTTTGCCCAGGAAGTCCCTGGAGACCTTGTTAAAATGGTATTTCTGACCAAAAAGGTTTGGGCTGGATTCTGAGATTCTGAAAGTTTCTATAAAGTCAGTGCCAGAGCCTTGGCCAAGGGAGAGAAATCATTGGTTTCAGTGATTTTAGAGGAGGAGGAGGAGGAGGAGGAGGAGGAGGAGGAGGAGGAGGAGGAGGAGGAGGAGGAAGGAGGAGGAGGAGGAAGGAGGAGGAGGAGGAAGGAGAAGAAGAAGAAGAAGAAGAAGAAGAAGAAGAAGAAGAAGAAGAAGAAGAAGAAGAAGAAGAAGAAGAAGAAGAAGAAGAAGAAGGAGAAGAAGAAGAAGAAGAAGAAGAAAATGCTGTTAACAAACAAACAACCAAACTGGCACAGCCCTTGCTGGGTGAACGTGAGGACTGGAAGTCAGATACTCAGAATTCTATAAATAACCATGATGCGCGTAGCCTGCCTGTATGGAATCCTAGCAGACCGGGATCCCTGAGACTAGCTGCCTAGCTCCTAATCAGCAGGCTGGAGGTTCAGTGAGAGACTCTACCTCAGTATTCAAGGTGGAGAGTGAACAAAGACACCTAATGTCCATCTCTAGCATCCACACTCAGGTGAACACATAGGTGTATGAACACAATACCCCACCCTGTCCCACCCACCCCACACAGGGTACGCCTTTTAAAGAATTGTCCTGCATAGGTCAGATGTATCAACTTAAGTCAAATGCAAATTGGTGGGGAAATGCTTAACTATTTGCAACTACAAAAAAAAAATACATGAAGCATTAACTCACATTTTCCAAAGTGCTTTTTATTTGTGTACCTAATTCCTAATTTTCTGACACAAGTTCAAACTGGCGTCTAGACTTCAGACATGGAGTGTATAATGCAAGCTCAAATTTAAGATTTGTGTTTGGAAGAGAACCCACATGGATGGTTTCCAAGTCTTTGAAGATATTTAAATGTAGTCATTTTCATTAATTGCTCCTAACAAGTAATTAATACTGCTTCAGGGTTTCATGGGAACTTATGTCTCTCCCATGCTGCACCGGGCTCTAGGACCTGGTGCTCTAGGACTGCAGCTTCCAGATCCCTTGATTGCTTGCCTTTCGCAGACGCTTTGAAGTAAGAGCAGGGGCGATTTAGCAGAAGTGACTCTGTGCTCAGAACTCACAAGTGGACTGTGTATGTGTGTTTGTCTGGGGGGGTGCAGGGGCGAGTGGAGTGGGGGGGGGGGTAGGGCATTAGAGGCTTGTTGTTGCTGTTTTCTTGTTGTCTTGTCTTTGGGGAGTGCTGAACATTGGTCCTGTGACCGAGACCTTCACAATAGTTCTGCAAAGTGGAATTCCCCCTGCCTCCCTTGAGAAAAATTGTCTAACACAAGTAAAGGTTAAGGGAAGTAAATATTTATCTCAGTGGTTACAAACAGTGCATTTTAACAAGTTAGCAGCAGTCTCTGCCGCCCATTGTGTGGCTCCAGTGAGATGCCTAGGCCTGACTGCAGACATGCATGCAGGCCTGGCCACACAGGTCTTCCCAGGCAGTGCACACATAACCCTTTCACCCATCCAGCAAGCCTCCCTGCCCCTGGTCGGGCACCCACCCCACAGGCAGCTCCCCACAGGCCACCAGGTATCAGCAAAAGCTCCCTCCAACAGGCAGTTCTGGAAGGGAGAGCCAGGTTCAAAACAATCTTCTAGAGAACTCTTCCTTTCTTTCCCTACTGAGGGTGTCAGTAAACCAGACACTACCGGTGCTTGGGTCAGCATTCCTTTGTGTACATTCTTAAAGATCAGGACTGAGGGGACAAATTTTGACTGGAAAAGATTCCTTTAGTGTAAGCAACAAAAGTGTAAGTCCTAGCCACTCCATTACTGACCTAAAGAGATTGTATTTTATTTTATTTATTTACATTTCAAAGCTTATCCTCTTTCCTGGTTTCTCCTCTGCAATCCTGCTAACCCATTTCCCCCTTGCCCTGTTTCTATGAGGGTGCTCCCCCACCCACCCTCCCACTCCTGCCTCATTGCCCTAGCATTCCTCTTAGACTCAGATCCTCAGTTTTCTTGCTTGGAAAAAGAAATCCCTAACTGGATGCTGGAAACAATTAAAAACAGAATCTTGGAAAGCAGAGTGCAGGGCCGTGTGCAGCGCCCTACAGTTCTGACACGCAGAGGCTGCATTTCCGTTAAACATCAGATTCCCAGTTGTCTGTTCATTCTACAAGAACCAAGCAGTTTGGATGACTGAGTACTCGGCCCTTAACCCAGCTACCTCTATTCATCTCTTCCTCTGCTGTTAGGGGATGATCCCCAAATCATTCCTGGTAGCCCATTTTCGCAGGGCTCCCCTTCTCTGTGTCTTTCAGATGCTGAGGCTGTGACTTTATGCTATAGGAAGTCTTAAACAAGCTTTTAGTGACACTTCCTGGGTCTGAAGGGATGCACCCCCACTGAGGACTGCAGTGATCTTCATCTTTTAAAGATGTTTGTCCAGATTCTGCTTCATAATAAATATCCCCAGAATGCCCAGGGCCGGAGGACCGGTGCCAAGGACCCGATGACGCCTGTGCAGCTAGCTGAGCTGAGGAGGGCACTGCCACGGTGACATCTTTCATCTGTTATAAACTGTTTATAACGTTGCCTCCAGATAAAAGTGCAGAACTTAAAACACAATTAGCAACTGAGGGTGGGGGGATGGCTCAGGAGGTCAGAGCGCTTGCCGCAAAAGCTGGAGGACCTGAGTTCAATACCCAGCACTTCTGTGTACAGAAGCCTGGGCCTGTGACTCGACACTGGGAGTGAGATAGGATGTTCCGGAAGCCTACTCAGCTAGCCTGGAAGAGATGGCGTTTCTCATTCAGTGAGAGACTTTGTCTTAAATGAGGAAGGTGGAAAGCAACAAAGATAAAGATACCTGATATCCTCTTCTGACTTCCCTGGACTCTCAAGTACATGCAAGCCAGCCAGCCAGATACACACACACACACACACACACACACACACACACACACATACACGCAAACCAAGCTGTCAGCATCACCAGGCTGTCAGCATCGTTCTTAATCTAGATCAGTTCTTTTAGGTGTGACTTAAAAAGAACTGGTGGATTATAGGATTAATTTAACATTAACAGGGTCACTTAAAGTGATTTTTCCCCCTTTTCTGGCTATCAATTACAGAAAAGGATAACAGAAAGCAAGAGAGATCAGAGTATTAGAAAAAAACCTCTGCACTATTAAAGGATAGTTTTGGCTAGACGATGCCTCGTGCACATGCCAACATACTATTTTTGCAAAGGGATAATATTCATACAAATAAGGCAGGGAGACTAAGTTAATCTGAATTGCTCAACAACTCTGGTGTATCATGACTGTTAGCTTAAAATCAAGGAGGAAAGAATTGGAGAGCTGGAAAATAGTTCTGTCTGAGGCTCAGTTTAATCAAAACTAGCTTTGTAGAGAATATTCTTTTCATGTTTCAAGGTTCATGTAAAATGATAGACCCAATGAAAATTAGACATTGGCTATTTTTCTCTCTCTAGAAAGAATAGTTGTGCATTTCAGCGTTCCTGCGTGGCACTGGGGAAACTGTGCCTCCTGGAGACACAGCGCTCACAACCTCACAACAGTGAGGAGTGCCTTTTAGGAAAAGTTCATTTACATTAAGTAAAAAGCCTGGTTTAGACAACTCTCCCGTGGAAGCTGGCTGCCTCTCTTTAATTTGGTGCCTTCCCTCAAGTTTAAATCGCTCTTTCTCCACTTGGAACTCTCGCAGCAGCTTCAAAAGTGAGCTGAGCACACTAGGACATTTGTTTGCAATGAACATTATTAAGAAAATATACACATTTCAGAAAAGCAAACTGTACTGTTTATTTTTGGAAAATAATTTACTTTTCTAGTTGAAAGTCATAGTAACTCATATCATTACGAAATTTTGAAATTCTAAGTTTCTAATCATGTTCAATAACCACAGTATACACTCTTCATTTAAGAAACTGACTACATGCTGGGAGAAGAGAGAGGCCCAGTGGGTAAGAGCCCTGGCTGCTCCTCTTGTTGAGGTCCTCTGTTTGATGCCGAGCATTCACATGGTAGCTCATAGTCATCAATCACTCCAGTTCCAGGGGCCCTGGCATCCATCTACGACCTCTAAGAGCACTAGGCTTGTATATGCACATGCATACAAGAGGCAAAACATTAACACACATAACATTTTTTTAAAAAAATCTTAAAATTATTTTAAAAAGTAGGGAGACCAATGAGACCAAAGATTATTTCTAATTTTTTTTGGTGCAGCTAATAGATAATTTTCTTGGGCCAATTTTTCCTCCTAGAAGACAAGCCCATGTCTATTATAATTCTGTAGATAAGAAATACAAATAATGTAAGGGTCTGTTTTTCTTTCTTTTTCACTGGAAAATGAATATCTGCACAAATATATTTTGGACATTTGTTTGAAACTCTGGCTCATCTCCAATGAAAATCCATTTTCTTATCAGACTCACACAATTCAAAAAGCAGGAAACAATGTTTTCTCATTTCCTATTAGCTCACTTGAGAGGGGTCCCTCACATTATTTTCACTCAGATGACAAAGGAAGATGGATTTCAGTAAGGACATGTAAATGGACTAAGAGTTTAGAACGTGGTGATGAGGTCAGCTACCATTCATCCGTTTATATCATGAGGACATGGGACTTCATGTAGTGTTTCAAAGTTTTGGTTGTGTAAACAAGGACGCTGGGGTTCGAAGGGGACCTGCAGAGTGGTTTGACTATGGAAATAACTGTACCGTGTAAATTTTGTACCCTCTCCCACCTCCCATGTGCATGGGTTTAGGAGAAGTATGTAGTTTCGATGAGTCATGACTCTCCCATTTATCAAATGCACTCCAAGTGTTTCCTTAAGTGCACAGCAGTTCAGTAGCACATGCAGTGTTCTTGGCAGAAAGAAAGTGTCCAGTAGATATAACCACTGATGAATCTGTTTCTTCCTCTGCTCACCTGATAAGCTTACCTATGGCTTAGGCTGTATACCTAATGGTAAAAACAAATGAACAAATCCTTCAAAACAATGATAACAACAACAACCACAACAAATACTCACAGCTCTAACTCACTTTTACCACATTCAAACTTATTTCTGGATAGAAAAAATAAAAAGAAAACAAACAAAAACTATTTTGAAGTGCTAAAAACATTTTCATAATATCATGTCAAAGAAATAAAATATTTTCCCCGGTACTCCCAGTCTAATACATTCTGATATGTGTTTGGCATTTCATGAGAGCTCTGACACTGAATTGGTAGCCACTAATTTCATGTGTTCCAATACCTTTATTATTATTTATATATAACATATATAGTAAATAACATAATATGACATATTATATTTACATATAATATATTTACATGTAAGATATATTTATGTATTTTACATATATTGTATATATCATATATATATATATTGTCATAGATATAAGATGTATTCATCAGATATCTTATTCACCGGCTGTATTTACCTTTCTACTTTGTTACTTCTAGTTTTGTTGTATACAGTTCGTCACTTTTGTGTCTCCCAAATACATTATTTACCACAAAGTATTCTCAGTGTTAACCTGTATTTGACAGATTCAAAAAACATCGGTATGATGAGCTAATTCCCTGGTCCAGTTAAAGTTCTCTCTACCTGATCAACCACCCAACAACTACAGAGTGAGATGGGGAGGCCTTCTCAAGTCGTATTTAACATTCACTTCTGATAGAGACGTGTCTGTTGCCCTCTTCAAATCACTCTTGAGAGTTCTGGAACTTTATGCTATGCCCATCATTAAGCTGCCTGATTTGACCAGACTCCTGTAGTACCTATACTGATCCATGTCTCTTCAGATGTCCAAGGCATAGAGTCTCAGGAAAAAAGTTTGCATTATGTAAATGGTGTCCTAGGCATGAAATAAATAATGTACTCTCTCTTTCACCAGCCAAGCACTTCTTTGCTTTCTCTGGTTCCCCAGTGAACTACAACTCATTAAACCTAGATACACGGGGACAGGAGGCCCCCTCTCTAACAAGCAAAGGGGTCACCACCAGGAGGTATAGCAAACTGCCAGCTGGCTTTTCTCCGTGCTTTAATGAGCATATTCTTGCTTCTTGGGGCAACCCTTGCACCCTGCCTTTGCACTCAGTGAGGACACCTGGGATTCTGCAGCCTTGCTGTTCCTGGAGATCAGCACCAAAATAGGCCTACTAAGACATCCAGGGCGAATTGCTGGATGCCATAAGTCACCTCTGGAGCCGGAGCTCTGTACTCTGTGCGTTTTGTTTGCATCTTTAGGTGTTTCAGCAAAGCAAATGACAATTGCTAGTGAAAAAACGTAGCTAAAAGGCAAGGCTTTTCTCTTCCTAATAAATAGAAATATAAAGAGCAAATAAAGCCTTGCCTTAGGTAATCCTTGGCAACTATTCTTTAAGAAGAGTTTCATCGACAAAAGCTTTTCTAGTATAAATGTGGTACTCTACTAATAATGCAAAATGCATTTTTCAACTTAGCACAGATTTCTATATTTGCTTTTCTGCATGTTTGGAATGAATAATTAGGTCTCCTATGTTGTTCATGCAGATTTCTCACCAGAAATATTTGTCCGGTTCTCCATGGTCCATTGGCTAAGCTGGGATACTCACAAGGATAAAGCAGAAGGCAGTCTAGTCTCTGCAGAACACACAGAATAAGATCTGCCGCAGAAGACCAACCTGTTTTATTCATGTCTCATGTTTAATGATCAAAGGAGCTGTACTGTGCTGTTTGGACAGTATTCACCTACAGGAAGGCCAGCGGCAGAACCTAGCAATAGCAAAAGGATGATGGGGTATAGTGGGCTGATAAATATGGATGCAAGGATCGTAGAAGTGAGGTCGCCTTCGATCTGAAGAACCACATACATTTTAATGTAACTTGATACCTCAAATTGGTTCAAGGGCCACAGTGTGTTTGCTGGATTCAGTAAACATCTTCTACAGCAAGCAAGAGAAATACACTAGTGAAGAAAAGAGAATGGTAAACCTAGAGCAGGAAAGGAAGAGTCTAGAAAGGAAAACTCAGAAATGGTGGCATTGAAGCCAGACCCAATGAAAGCAGGTCTGAGTTAATGAGGTCTTGCTTCTCAGTTATTTGTGGCATGGGGAGAAAGAGCTGGCATGGCGAAGGAAAATACAACTCAAAATTGCAAAGTTAATATCACTCAGCAGTTTGAATTTGACTTTCCAAACTCAGAATTTTTTCCAGAGCTTCAAGTTCATGGGTCTTGGTTCATGGTTCATTGAAAAGACTAAAGAATATATATAGTCTTTAATGCAACATGCTCAGGTTCAGATGACACATGGTGATCTGCCCTTGTAACACCAGGTTAGCCATCATTTGCAAACCACCATAGTAATACCTTACAGACATGGGGTACTGAGTGACATTGCCACCCTCAGTCTGCAGAGGCATTAAATGAAAACATGAAATCAGTTGTACTGAGAATTTACTACTTAGTTACAAATTCTCAGTCTGCACAGATCGCTCCATCTTTCCAGAATCTCCAGGCCTCAGCTCCTGTCATGACCATTGAAATCTCAAGCAGCCTATCAACTTTTAAGAAGGCCCGGGAAGAATGTAAGAAAGGGGTAGGAGGAGACAGGTGTGGAAGGCTGTCTTCCAGGCGTAATAGCGCTCATGTGTTCTTGAATTCACATCAGTCAAGATTTCCTGCATAAATTCTCCACAAAGTTGGACCTGTTATGGAGGGGGTAAGGAGTTCATTAGTCCCCACTTCTTCCTGAAAATGTATGCCTGTTAATGATTGGTGGGTGGAGGAGAGGCATTTCTTCCCACAGTGTTGCCACTGGTCAGATGCCCATGATCCTCTGGCCAACCCGGAAGAAATTCACCGGGTCACCAAAGAAAGAGATAGTGAAAGTGAAGGCCTAATACGGAAGGAAAGAAGATTAATACGAGGGGGAGAGGGACAAGAGAAGGTAATTTGTGTGTGTTTTGTAAATATTCTCAAAAGAGATGTTGCACAAATATGAACATATCAGAATGAAAGCCACAGTTGTGCCCAGACGCTGTGGAAGCCATGGGTTACGGTGCAGACATGGCCAAGTCCAAGAACCACACGCAACCAGTCTCGCAAATGGCGCAGAAATGGCATCAAGAAACAAAGGTCACAAAGATACGAATCTCTTAAGGGGAGGAATATGCTCTTTGCCAAAAAGCACAAGGAAAGGCCTGAAGATGTAGGCCAACCATGCAAAGGCAGTGAGTGCACACGCAGAGGCCATCAAGGCCCTTGTGAAGCCTCAGGCTGTCAAGCCCAAGATGCCAAAGAGCCCCAGCTGCAAACTCAACTGCCTGGCTTTCATCGCTCAACCCAAGCTTGGGAAGTGGATTTGAAGCTACATGGCCAAGGGGCTTAGGCTCTGCCAACCAAAGCCCAAGGCTCAAGCCAAGGCAGAGGCCATAGCTCCAGCTAAGGCCGAGGCTTTAGCTCCAGCTCAGGCCCCCAAAAGTCCCCAGGCCCCTGTGAAGGCCCCATAGAAAATGTTCCTGCCAGTGTGAAGGCAGATGGACTGGGACACACCTACCCAGACACTATTTGCAGATGACCAGTGTCCTATGTTGTTTTTACAAATAAACTTGATGCTAGAAAAAAATAAATAAAAAGAAAACCACAGTTGTGTATAATTAATGTATGCTAATAAAAGCATTAAACATTAAAAAAAAACATGTATCTTCTCAATCTGTACATGGTGGTTCATGTCTTAGTATTTATTCTATGACCTTACAAGTATATTTCTACAAAAGCACCTGCACCCCAACCAATTCATGTGGACAGTCTGACCCTAAAGCAATTATGTTTCTGGTAAGACCTGCACCAGCTCTAACCTCAGAGTTAAAAGGCTAAAATTTGTGTGGTTGTATTGTCACCTATAGTCTAAATGAATTTATGTACACTTTAGATGTTTCTAAGATGATCCCAGAGTTTTCCAATGTGGGACTCAAGAACTTGTTGGAAAATATGATGCAATGAAGGCAGTACCTGTGAGCAGAGCGAGGACATTGCTTTTTTTTTTTTTTAATTTTTAAAATTTTCTATATTCTAGTTTACATTCCGAATGCTTTCCCCTTTCCCTGTTCCCCCCACTCATTCAGTCTCATAAGCCCTCTTCCCTCCGCCCATTTCCCAATCACCCCCTCCCATTTCTCTGTCCTGGTACTTTCCTATAATGCTGGATCAAGTCTTTTTCAGAACCAGGGCCCTCTCCTTCCTTCCTTCTTGGGAATCATTTGATATGTTAATTGTGTCTTGAGAATTCAGAGCTTCTGGGCTAATTAATATCCACTTATCAGTGATTGCATTCCATGTGTATTCTTTTGTGATTGGGTTACCTCACTTAGGATGATATTTTCCAGTTCCAACCATTTGCCTAAGAATTTCATGAATTCATTGTTTTTAATTGCTGAGTAGTATTCCATTTTGTAAAGATACCACATTTTCTGTATCCATTCCTCCATTCAGGGGCATCTGGGTTCTTTCCAGCTTCTGGCTATTATAAATAAGGCTGCTATGAACATAGTAGAGCATGTGTCCTTATTGCATGCCAGGGAATCCTCTGGGTATATGCCCAGGAGAGGTATAGCAGGGTCCTCCGGAAGTGTCATGTCCATTTTTCTTAGGAACCACCAGACTGATTTCCAGAGTGGTTGTACCATCTTGAAATCCCATCAGCAGTGGAGGAGTGTTCCACCTGCTGTCTCCTGAGTTTTTAACCTTAGCCATTCTGACTGGTGTAAGGTGAAATCTCAGGGTTGTTTTGATTTGCATTTCCCTAATGATTAATGATGTTGAACATTTCTTAAGGTGCTTCTCAGCCATCCGAAGTTCTTCAGGTGAAAATTCTTTCTTTAGTTCTGTACCCCATTTTTAATAGGGTTGTTTGGTTTTCTGGGGTCCAGCTTCTTGAGTTCTTTGTATATATTGGATATTAGCCCTCTGTCAGATGTAGGGTTGGTGAAGATCTTTTCCCAATTTGTTGGTTGCCGATTTGTTTTTTTGATGGTGTCCTTTGCCTTACAGAAACTTTGTAATTTTATGAGGTCCCATTTGTCAATTTTTGATCTTAGAGTATAAGCTATTGGTGTTCTGTTCAGGAACTCATTGCATTTTACATTGGATCTGTACAACTGACTTCATGTTTGTATTTAACACCTCTGCAGACTGAGGGTGGCCCTGGCACTCAGAACCCCATGTCTGTGAAGGTATTATCATGGTGGATAGCAAATGATGACTAACATGGCATTAGAAGGGCAGATCACCATGTGTCATACGAACTTGAACATGTTGCATTAAAGACTGTATAATCTTTAGTCTTTTCCATGAACCATGAACTTGAAACTCTGAAAAAAATACTGAGGTAGTTAAGGCAAATTCAGACTGAGTGATATTAACTTTGCTGAGATCTATATTTAATGTAAACCATCAATAAAAATTGAATTATGCTAACTTAAAAGTACAAAAGCACCAAATACTAAGAATCTATCACAGCCTAATTATTCACCTCCCTTTTATTATTATTTATATCATTGTGATTATGTCAATTTTAATCTGTTGGTATGGACATTTTAAGTAGCATGCTACCATGCATTTCTTCCTGACTCCATGCTCAATTATATCATACAACAGTGGTTAGAGAATTCACACAAGAAATAATGGGAGGCAACAAGGCTTGAGTTCTCTAGAGCCTGCCTATCTGTTGTTATGGATAAAGTTTTATTGGTACCAATCCATGACCATGCATTTAGGTATTCTCTTGAGAAACTTCATGCTGCATTAGAAGAACTTGGCAATTATGACAGAGGCTTATGACTCACAGAGTCTAAGATATTTTTACTATTTGGTTCGTTCATGCTCTAAAATGTGACCAGGAAAAGGAAGCATATAGAGTTTAAATACATGTGGTATTAGTAACTGTTACAGTGTGAATAGTGTGGAAACTTGGGGGAATGTGGGACTCTATCTGATTCAGCAGTCACTCATATTGATGAATGAATGATGTTTTAATTTCAAGTGTGCTAAACAAAACAGGTTTTAGGTTAATGAACATAATTTTATAAGGAGTAACAGTGGCTTAATACATGTATGCCAGTCTCAATGACAGCTTCTTTGTTTTTTTTTTAATTTTTTTTATTCGATATAATTTGTTTACATTTCAAAAGATTTCCCCTTTTCTAGCACCCTCCCGACTCCCCGAAAGTCCTGTAAGCCCCCTTCTTTTCCCCTGTCCTCCCACCCATCCCTTCCCACTACCCTGTTCTGGTTTTGCCAAATACTGCTTCACCGAGTCTTTCCAGAACCAGGGACCACTCCTCCTTTCTTCTTGTACCTCATTTGATGTGTGGATTATGTTTTGGGTATTCCAGTTTACTAGGTTAATATCCACTTATTATTAGTGAGTGCATACCATGATTCACCTTTTGAGTCTGGGTTACCTCACTTAGTATGATGTTCTCTAGCTCCATCCATTTGCCAAGGAATTTCATGAATTCATTGTTTCTAATGGCTGAATAGTACTCCATTGTGTAGATATACCACATTTTTTGCATCCACTCTTCTGTTGAGGGATACCTGGGTTCTTTCCAGCATCTGGCAATTATAAATAGGGCTGCTATGAACATAGTAGAGCATGTATCCTTATTACCTGGTGGGGAGTCTTCTGGGTATATGCCCAGGAGTGGTATAGCAGGATCTTCTGAAAGTGAGGTGCCCAGTTTTCGGAGGAACCGCCAGACTGATTTCCAGAGTGGTTGTACCAATTTGCAATCCCACCAGCAGTGGAGGAGTGTTCCTCTTTCTCCACACCCTCTCCAACACCTGCTGTCTCCTGAATTTTTAATCTTAGCCATTCTGACTGGTGTAAGATGAAATCTCAGGGTTGTTTTGATTTGCATTTCCCTAATGGCTAATGAAGTTGAGCATTTTTTAAGATGCTTCTCCGCCATCCGAAGTTCTTCAGGTGAGAATTCTTTGTTTAACTCTGTACCCCATTTTTAAATAGGGTTGTTTGGTTTTCTGGAGTCTAACTTCTTGAGTTCTTTATATATACTGGATATTAGCCCTCTATCTGATGTAGGATTGGTGAAGATCTTTTCCCAATTTGTTGGTTGCCGATTTGTCCTCTTGATGGTGTCCTTTGCCTTACAGAAACTTTGTAATTTTATGAGGTCCATTTGTCAATTCTTGCTCTTAGAGCATACGCTATTGGTGTTCTGTTCAGAATCTTTCTCCCTGTACCGATGTCCTCAAGGGTCTTCCCCAGTTTCTTTTCTATTAGCTTCAGAGTGTCTGGCTTTATGTGGAGGTCCTTGATCCATTTGGATTTGAGCTTAGTACAAGGAGACAAGGATGGATCAATTCGCATTCTTCTGCATGCTGACCTTCAGTTGAACCAGCACCATTTGTTGAAAAGGCTATCTTTTTTCCATTGGATGTTTTCAGCCTCTTTGTCGAGGATCAAGTGGCCATAGGTGTGTGGGTTCATTTCTGGATCTTCAATCCTGTTCCATTGATCCTCCTGCCTGTCACTGTACCAATACCATGCAGTTTTTTAACACTATTGCTCTGTAGTATTGCTTGAGGTCAGGGATACTGATTCCCCCAGATTTTCTTTTGTTGCTGAGAATAGTTTTAGCTATCCTGGGTTATTTGTTGTTCCAGATGAATTTGATAATTGCTCTTTCTAACTCTGTGAAGAATTGAGTTGGGATTTTGATGGGTATTGCATTGAATCTGTATATTGCTTTTGGCAAAATGGACATTTTAACTATATTGATTCTACCGATCCATGAGCATGGGAGGTTTTCCCATTTTTTGAGGTCTTCTTCCATTTCCTTCTTCAGAGTCTTGAAGTTCTTGTCATACAGATCTTTCACATGTTTGGTAAGAGTCACGCCAAGATACTTTATACTGTTTGTGGCTATTGTGAAGGGGGTCATTTCCCTAATTTCTTTCTCAGCCTGCTTATCCTTTGAGTATAGGAAGGCCACTGATTTGCTTGTGTTGATTTTGTAACCTGCCACTTTGCTGAAGTTGTTTATCAGCTGTAGGAGCTCTCTAGTGGAGTTTTTTGGGTCACTTAGGTAGACTATCATGTCGTCTGCAAATAATGATAGTTTGACTTCTTCCTTTCCAATTTGTATCCCTTTGACCTCCTTATGTTGTCGAATTGCCCGAGCTAGTACCTCAAGTACAATATTGAAAAGATAAGGAGAAAGGGGGCAGCCTTGTCTGGTCCCTGATTTCAGTGGGATTGCTTCAAGTTTCTCTCCATTTAGTTTGATGCTGGCTACCGGTTTGCTGTATATTGCTTTTTCTATGTTTAGGTATGGACCTTGAATTCCTGTTCTCTCCAAGACTTTAAGCATGAAAGGATGCTGAATTTTGTCAAACGCTTTTTCAGCATCCAATGAAATGACCATGTGGTTTTGTTCTTTGAGTTTGTTTATGTAGTGGATTGCATTGATGGATTTCCGTATACTGAACCAACCCTGCATTCCCGGGATAAAGCCTACTTGATCATGGTGGATGATCGTTTTGATGTGTTCTTGGATTCGGTTGGCAAGAATTTTATTGAGTATTTTTGCATCGATGTTCATAAGGGAAATTGGTCTGAAGTTTTCTTTCTTTGTTGGATCTTTGTGTGGCTTTGGTATCAGCGTAATTGTGGCTTTGTAGAAGTAATTGGGTAGTGTTCCTTCTGTTTCTATTTTGTGGAATAGTTTGAAGAGTATTGGTGTTAACTCTTCTTTGAAGGTCTGGTAGAATTCTGCACTGAAACCATCTGGTCCTGTGCTTTTTTTGGTTGGAAGACTTTCTATGACTCCTTCTATTTCTTTAGGCATTATGGGACTGTTTAGATGGTCTAGTTGGTCCTGATTTAATTTTGGTATTTGGTATCTGTCAAGGAAATTGTCCAATTCCTCCAGATTCTCCAGTTGTGTTGAGTACAGTCTCTTGTAGTAGGATCTGATGATTTTTTGGATTTCCTCAGTTTCTGTTGTTATCTCTCCCTTTTCATTTCTAAGTTTGTTAATTTGGATACTTTCTCTGTGCCCTTTGGTCAGTCTGGCTAAGGGTTTATCTATCTTGTTGATTTTCTCAAAGAACCAGCTCCTGGTATTGTTGATTTTTTGTATGGTTCTCTTTGTTTCTACTTGATTGATTTCGGCCCTGAGTTTGATGATTTCCTGCCTTCTACTCCTCCTGTGTGAAATAGCTTCTTTTTGTTCCAGGGCTTTCAGGTGTGTCATTAAGCTGGTAATGTATGCTCTCTCCATTTTCTTTTTGGAGGCACTCAGGGCTATGAGTTTTCCTCTTAGCACTGCTTTCATTGTGTCCCATAGATTTGGGTATGTTGTGTTTCATTTTCATTGTGTTCTAAAAAGTCTTTAAATTCTTTCTTTATTTCTTCCTTGACCAAGGTATCATTGAGTAGAATATTGTTCAGTTTCCACATGTATGTGGGTTTTCTGTTGTTTTTGTTGCTATTGAAGACCACTTTTACTCCATAGTGATCTGATAGGAGGCATGGGATTAGTTCGATCTTCTTATATTTGTTGAGGTCTGTCTTGTGACCAATTATATGGTCGATTTTGGAGAAGGTACCATGAGGTGCTGAGAAAAAGGTATATTCTTTTGTTTTAGGATAGAATGTTCTATATATATCTGTTAAATCTAATTGGTCCAAAGCTTCAATTAGTTTCATTGTGTCCCTGTTTAGTTTCTGTTTTCCTGATCGGTCCATTGAGGAAAGTGCAGTGTTGAAGTCACCCACAATTATTGTGTTAGGTGCAATATGTACTTTGAGTTTTAATAAAGTTTCTTTTACGAAAGAGGGTGCCCTTGCATTTTGAGCATAGATGTTCAGGATTGAGAGTTCTTCTTGTTGTATTTTTCCTTTGACCAGCAAGAAGTGTCCCTCGGAGTCTCTTTTGATGACTTTGGGTTGAAAATCAATTTTATCTGATATTAAAATGGCTACTCCAGCTTGTTTCCTGAGACCATTTGCTTGTAAAATTGTCTTCCAGCCTTTTACTCTAAGGTAGTGTTTGTCTTTGACCCTGAGGTGTGTTTCCTGTAAGCAGCAAAATGTAGGGTCCTGTTTGCATATCCAGTCAGTTAGTCTGTGTCTTTTTATTGGGGCATTAAGTCCATTGATGTTAAGAGATATTAAGGAATAGTGATTGTTATTTCCTATCATTTTTGATGTTATTTTTTAAAGGCCCTCCGAACAGCCCAGGGCCTGGGTGCAGGCCAATGCCCGTCGGGCATAGACCCCCGTGGTGTTGGCCTTGGATTATGTTTGTGTACCTCAGTCTGTCCGATGTCTCTGGAGTCCGAAACCAAGATGGAGGTGAGCCTCTCCTGACTGGCGGGAGGCCGAGTTCTGAAGTGGCTTCCGTGCAGCGAAAGGCTCCGCAAAACCACAGCTGCTTGCAGCCCGGCTGGTCAGCGAAGGTCAGTGGTCGTGGGCGCAGGGCCTAACTGGACCCTGTGTCGCCTTGGTTCCACTGCTGATGGCCCTTCAGCTGGACCAGCCACTGCTGCACTGCCGCCACCGCTGCCACCCGACACCTCTCAGCTTCTTTGTTTTAATAAAATATTAATGGATGATTTTTAATCATCAGGTTTATTATTAAACCATGGAAAATCAGTGCTGTCAAAGATGTGAGAATGTGGAAGTGTTGAAATACCTGTGTATTGTTGGTGGACATACAAAAATGGTGCCGTAACCATGGAACTAGTATTAAAATAAAACAAAACTATTATTTTGGATTAAACTTGCACTACCATATCATTTATAGAAGCAGCCTGTCTCCATCAGCATATGAATGAGTCTACATATCTGGTATATATGCAGTGAGTGTGGTATATATGTAATGGTTGTGGTATATATGCAATGGTTGTGGTACATATGCAATGGCTATTGTTTATATGAAATGGGTGAGGTATATATACAATAGGTATAGTATATATGCTATGGGTGTGGTATATATGCAATGGATGTGGTATATATGCTGTGGTTATTGCATATATAAAATGGGTGAGGTATATATGAAATGGGTGAGGTTTATATACAATGGTCCATGTGTATAAAAGGAAAGAAAGCTTAAGGCATGCTACCATAGGAATGAGTCTTTGTATAACAATTCGAAGTAAAATAAGCCAGTGACAAGACTAATACTTGTGATTTCACTCAGATGAGGTATCTAGATGCATCAGTCTCACAGAAATAGAACCAGAACAGTGGTTCCCAGGGGATGAGAGGAGGAGGAAATAAAGAATTATTTCATGGGTAGAAAGTTCTCATTTTATGATATGCAAGACTTTTGGGTATTGTTTACACCACAGTGTGGATGTACTTTCCCAACCCAACTAGATGCTTAAATTGGTCATGCTGTTGCATCCTATGTTGTATGTCTTTAACCACAATGTAAAAAGGTCAATGGCTTGGGACCAAATCCTATTTGTCACATTATAACCTAATTGTAACCATAGGTTGGCTATGGCTATATTCATTAAGTCCAATTCAACTTAAGTGTTTTGTGACAATTAGTTGACCATGTGGATTCTAAAATAACCATCTTGAATGTTTTCATCACCTGTAAAATATGTGCTATATACCCATTATATCAGTATAGAATAAACATATGTATCAGTATTCATAAAAAAACCCCACACAGCTCTCCAAGTAAAATCCACTCTGGCAGAAAGGACTGGCTCACATGTAGGGCCCATATTGTGTTTCTGATGCTTTTCCTACTTAGACACCCCATCTTACTTTCCCAGTGAGTTAAGTGAGGGATGGCCTGACCTAGTGACCTGTAATTTTGTTTTCTTTTTCTACTATGGGAGTTTACAACCACATCAGACTGAGGCTGCCATGGAGGCAAGGACTGCTTTTCATCATTGTGTTCTCAGAAACACTCAGAGTAAGATTAGGTCTTCCTATGCTCAACTAATGTCTACCACAGTAGATGAGTGATGAATGGTGTTTTCCTCAAGATGGCGCTCTAAAGAAGGGCGTGGCTGATAGTTTCTGTGCTACTCTGCACTAGCTGCTGCATTGTGTTTCATCTTTTTAAACAGTGGGAATAGCTGTTAAATCCTTATTACGAACAGATGAAATCAGGTCTTAGAGCTCTCGGACCTGGCAAGTTGCACACAGATTAGAATTCGAGTCTGTTTTAGGTCGCAGACACTCTCTCAACCACTGTATCGCCTTGCCTCTTATCAAGAATGGCAACCTTGGGCTGGAAGGGTAGTTCAATTAGTAAGGTGCGCTTGCTCTACAGGTATGAGGACCCAAGTGTGGCCCTAAGAACCCACATAAACCATTGCTCACAGTGGTGCACAAGAGTAATTCCAGCACAGGAGAGGGAGAGACAGGCTGGGGATCAGAAGCTAGACCAGCCCAATCAGTTCAAGCAGAGAGAGAAGTCTTGTTTCAAAAGAGTAAAGAGGAGGAATGGCTCCTGGTTCTGAAAAGACTCAGTGCAGCAGTGTAGGGGAGTACCAGAACAGGGAAGTGGGGAAGGGTGGATGGGGGAACAGGGGGAGGGAAGAGGGCTTATGGGATTTTCAGGGAGTGGGGAGCCAGAAAAAGGGAATTTTGAAAAGTTAATAAAGAATATATCGAATTAAAAAAAAGTAAAGAAAATAAGTCAAGCAAGCATGGTTGAGGAACAACAACACCCAAAGTTGAACTCTGGGCCTAGAGTGTTCAGAAAAGGGAGTCAGGTCTCTTGGAGAGTTATAGCTGATTACGAGGCACCGAGTGGGTGTTGGGAACAGAAGAGAACTCTACTCCTCTACCACAGCGGTACATACTCAGGCATGGAGCCAGCTCCAGCTCCACATTTTTAGCTAGAAGTTAAGAGTGAAGAAATCATTATATTGTAACTCAGTGCTTAAGTACGCAGGTCCTTAAGTGAGCATTCTGACAATTTTCATTCTCTAAGGCAATCCTCTAATCTATCTTTTTAATTTTCTGCTTAAGATCCTTGCATTGATTATATGTCTCACTAACAGGTACATAAAATGTTGATTTTAAGATATTTATACTTGTACCATCTATGCTTTTTTTTTTCTTCCCTCTATAAAACTTAGCTGGGCGGTGGTGGCGCATACCTTTAGTTCCAGCAGTCTGGGAGGCAGAGGCAGGTGGATTTCTGAGTTCAAGGCCAGCCTGGTCTACAGAGTGAGTACCAGGACAACCAGGGCTACACAGAGAAACCCTGTCTCGAAAAAACCAAATCCAAAAAAAAAAAAAACCCAAAACAAAAAACAAAAATCCTTTCCTCTCTGTGGGACCAAAAATTAAGCTGTCATGCTTGCACACTTCAGTTAACTCTTGGATCAGTCCAGGCAAGAATGAATTTGCTCATTGTCTCTCTTGTCCTAAAGTAAAGGGATTGGGAGGTTGTTGATTTAAAGTGCTGGGGAATTGAACTTTGAGCTTTGAATATGCTAGGAAAATGCTCAACCCCAAGCTACATCATTAGCTTTCGCTTTCTTTCTTTCTTTCTTTCTTTCTTTCTTTCTTTCTTTCTTTCTTTCTTTCTTTCTTTCTTTCTTTCTTTCTTTCTTTCTTTCTTTCTTTCTTTCTTTCTTTCTTCTTTCTTTCTTTCTTTCTTTCTTTCTTTCTTTCTTTCTTTCTTTCTTTCTTTCTTTCTTTCTTTCTTTCTTTCTTTCTTTCTTTCTTTCTTCCTTCCTTCCTTCCTTCCTTCCTTCCTTCCTTCCTTCCTTTCTTTCTTTCTTTCCTTTCTTTTTGACACTCCATTTAACTTCTGATGGCCGCCCATCTCACCATTCCATGACAGGGAAGCTTTGTTTTGGGTTAGTGAGGCCTTGCCCTCATCAGCTCTCAGGCGGACAGGCTGAAAGGCTCAGATACTACCCAGCACCATGCAGCATCATTATTTGAACTTGCTTCACTCCCAGATCACACATTAGCATGAGACATCCTTTTTCCCAGAGCTTGTCTATCAAGGGGAGTATGTGTGCATGCATATGTGCATGCATATGTGCATGCGTATGTGCATGCATGCCTTTGTTGTTTCATTTTCCTGCTGTTTTTGAAACAGTTTCATTAACTTTTATTTAACCATGTTCTTTTGCTTTTATCCAGAAATTAAGGAAAGAATCTCCATTCAGGGCTGGGTTTGTGGGATGAATAGGTAGATCAAAGACAGAACACAAAGGCCTTTGGGATGGCTCAGCAGGTCAAAGTGTGGGCTTTAGCCGGAGTTCAATCCCATGACCCACAGTGGAAGGAAGAATAGACTTCTGAAAGTTAACCTCTGACTTCCACATGGGTACATGGCACATGTACACCCAAACACACACACCCAAACACACACACACACACACACACACACCTAAACACACACACATACCTACACACACACACACACACACACACACTCACTCACACAAAATTTATACTACTAATATTAAAATACCAAATATAATTTAAGAAATGGAAAGTAGGGTTGGTAATGGGGAGCTACATTTGGGATGGTCAAAAACCTCATGTTAACAAGAGATCCCGGCTTTATTTTTCCTCCCTTTATTTCTGTTCATTTTCTTCTTCGCTCCTGTCACTCACCTACTTTACACATTAACTCCATTTGGTGGAGCTTGCCATGTAACAAGAACAGAATGAATGAGCATGCATATCTAAGGGATGATGGTGGGCAGGCCCCATTACACGCCTTAGTTAAAGTGGCACTAAAATCAGGCCTGCCCCTGGGGTGAGGTTCTTTTGAGGAGGTAGCTTTTGAACTAAGTTTTAAAGTAAAAGTACCAAGCAGTAGCACAGAAAGGGAGGGAGGGACTTATTTTAGTTTGGCGATTCCTGGAAGCAGAGACTGTGGGGAAGACACAGAGAGAAGCTGGAAGGAAAGAGTGAGGTTGGAAAGGAAAAGCAACAGAATTGTGACCCTGAACTTGTGACAGCATTGGACAGCCTGGGCTGGAGCAAGTTATAAAACGAGCTTCAAAATGTCTGTCCCAAGACGCACGATGACATGCGTGCACAGACCCCCTTCATCACTGGGATCCACGCTTGTGAGTGTGTGTCTGTCACTGGAGCAAAGCTGTATTGTGGAGAACATGGAAGAGGAGCTGATTGTTGTTGTTCTCTTTCTTTCTTTCTTTCTTTCTTTCTTTCTTTCTTTCTTTCTTTCTTTCTTTCTAAGATTTTTATTAGATAATTTATTCACTTTACATCCCAATATCACCCCCCTTTCTGCTTAGTAGCTCCCCCACAGATCATCCACCATTCCATTCTCCCCTTCTATGAGAAGGGGGAGCCACCTCTAGGTATCACCTACCCCCACCTCCACACATCAAGTCCATACAGAGGACTAGGCACATCCTCTCCTACTGAGGCCAGACAAGGCAGCTCAGTTAGGGGAACAGGATCCACAGTCAGGCAACAAAATCAGGGGCGGCCCCTGCTCCAGTTGTTGGGACCCATATGAAGATCAAGCTATACATCTGCTACATATGTGCAGGGGACCTAGGTCCAGTCCATGGTCACTCTGGTTTGTGGTTCAGTCTCTGGGAACCCCAGGGGTCCAGACAGTTGACTGTGTTGGTCTTCCTGTGGAGTCCCTGTCCTCTTTGGGTCCCTCAATCCTTCTCACAACTCTTCCTCAAGACTTCTGGAGCTCCATCTAAAGTTTGGGTCTTTGCATCTGACTGCCGGGTGGAGCCTGTCAGAGGACAGCCTTGCTAGGCTCCTGTCTGCAAGCATAACAGAGTATCATTAATACTGTCCAGGGATTGGTCCTTGCCCATGGGATGGGTCTCAATTTAGGGCAGTCATTGGTTGCCCATTCCTTCCATTTCTGCTCTATCTTTGTGCACATCTTGTAGTTGGTTTTCAGTAGATAAGTATCCTTGTTTCAGAGTCTATGACTGAAACAAGGGAGTGAGGTGGGGTTACTAAACACATTGCTGTGTTCCCTGGACCAGTGGTTCTTAACCTTCCTAATGCTGGGGCCTTTTAATACAGTTCCTCATGTGGTGGTGACCCCTAAGCATAAAATTATTTTTGTAACTACATCATAACTGTAATTTTGCTAGTTATGAATTACAATATAAATATCCGTGTTACCTTAGGCAACCTCTTTGACCCCCCAAAAGGGGTCAGAACCCACAGGTTAAGAACCGCTGTCCTAGATGGTCCTCAGTTCATGTGAATGATGAGCTCTGCTTACAATTTCTCAGTCCGTCTCAGCACCTCGTACAGTTGGAGAGCTGTTTCCCACTGTCTGACACAGGCTATGCGTGTGTGCTCGGTCCATTGTGCCATGACTGTTCACTTGTTTCTGTGCTCTTTGCTGGAAAGGTCTACCAGGGACTTTCTGCAGAGGTCTTTGTGCAGTCCTGAGCCACTCTGGTTTGGCTGTTTATAGCACTTAACTGTGGGGAAGAAGCACCCCAGCCTTTCCACAGGAGCCTGTGAAGAAAGCCCCTTGCTACACTTTTGCAACTGCTTCGGATGCCTTTTCATTCCTCCTTTTCATGAATATAAGAAATATCCAGGGTTATAGTCATTTATTCTTAATCAGTAAGCAAATGAGACCAAACTGAGTCTCATAATTACAGTGTCAAACATAGCTTACGCACCAACCCAAGAAAAACCTGGAGAGAAAAATGCTTAATAATTTAACAGCCAGATACAAGATTCAGGAGTAGAATTTATCAACAAAATAGAATTTTCTTATAATTTCTTCTCCAATTATATAACCAAGTTAGTATAATTTCCTTGTAATGCAGTTGTGAGAGAGCAGTTTCTAGAACAAGTAAAACAAACTGTGTAAGAGGCGAAGCAGTCATTTTTAGAAACTACCGCTGAACACTAACTTGTTTTTTATTCTTTACACCTCCAGGGTCTACCTTTAACTCTGTAATTTATAATATGTCTCCAAGAAGCTGATTTTATGCATCCTATTCCTTTCCAAGATGAAGCAGTTTCCTTCTCAGCACTATCCTGTCACTGTCCACTGTAGAAAGGTTCAGTTGTAAGCAGTTGCTCAATTCATGGGTCTTAAAGAGTTTTTCAAACAGCACCAGGAAAAAAAGGAAACCATCCAACTAATAACTGAAATACATGTGAGCATTCCTATCAATTTACACCAAGATTTTCTTTTCTTGAAGTATGTAATCCATTCTTTGTGACTAACATAGGCCTCCTGAAGAAATGCTTCTAAGAGTAAAAAAAGCTTTGACTTCATTTTAGCATCTGTGTCCCATGGAATTCAATTTTAGCCTATAGCCATAGGAATAGTCACCTATAGAGTATACTGACGTCACCACTGACCAGGCGCTTTATAAATAAATGCACACGTGCTGATGCAAAGGAGCAGGAACACACATCAGTCATCTTTGATTTACAGCTAGGGACAATAAGTTACACATTATAATCAGAGCATGAGACTAAGTCATATTTCAGGGCCATTTCAAGGTCTACTTCCTGAACTGATTCTTACTTAATGCTTATAACAGTAAATTTCTTTCTTTTTTTTTAAATTTTTTTATTCGATATAATTTATTTACATTTCAAATGATTTCCCCTTTTCTAGCCCCCCCCACTCCCCGAACAGTAAATTTCTTATCTATTCAATACCTTTCATACCTAGCTTTCAGGACTTACTGGCCCCAAGACACAATCAGCATAGTACTAAGTACTGATGATTCTGTAGTGTTGATGACGTCCATTGTTCTTCTTGCACAGTACTTCCACCTGAAATTATAGGAATATTAGCACTTTAAACTTAGAAGGAGCTTCCAAAATTATCCACATGAATATGTATATATTTCTTCATTAAAAAATCAGTTAGATATACAGAGTTCTGATCAAAGTAATGTCAAGTATTTTACATTTCTTTGGTGTGAATATCACATCATGGCAAATTTCAAGTATCCACATGGAGTTCATTGTTTTTTTCTGTGTGTCTATCACACAGTTAAGACATTTGTAAATAACCCAAAATCATAGACAATGGGCCAAAGAGATGACAACTTGCATGTTGCTTTTCAGTGGACACCATCAACAAATAGAAGTCAAAAACAAGCTTAACCTCTCATCTCTGAAAGGTTTGCTGTCACCTTTGAAGATTAGTATAATATCGTCACACCACAGCACACAAAAGGCCACATTAAAACATTGAAAAAGAGCAGAAATAGCTTTATGATGGAAAGACTAATGATTCTAATTATAGTTAGCATGTCTTGAAAGAGTAATACAAAGGGAATTAAAAGTGTAAGATATACCTGGTAGTACGACTCATTGCAAGCATATCATTAATTCAAATAATTTTTAAAAGATGTTTTTCAAGCAGCATATAGTTTATGAAAAAAATTGGTTCAAATATTATAGTAGTCACAAATGAATTTTGGAATTTTACCTATGTGAATATACTCACATAGATATTACAAATGAATGTGGGAATACTGTTCACATTGATAAGTAGTTTTTAATAATCAAGTTTATTTGGTGTGCTTCAGATCAACTAGCCCAGAACTGACAAAGAAAATCTCTCTCTCCGTTCATTCGATAGGAACTGCACTCATTTGAGGATTGAAACCGTCTTTCCATTGGGAGTGTCAGAGGTGGTTTGTAAATGTAATGACTACACTTCTTAACTATCTCCCGTCTTCTTGCTAACTAATTGAACTTCAACAGGATGAAATTTCTTGCTTCAAAGTTATCATTACCAGAACTGGCATTTGGAGCAAAGATGGAATTGAAACAGGAATTTCTTTGTTTCCTGTCCGCACTTGCTATGGAAGCCTTGGGGGAAAAGTGGGTTTGGGTGACCCACAGAGTTGTCTTGAATGGGACAGAAAGCTTCCTCCTCTTTTCAGAATGCCAGCAGCTCTTCCATCCGCAAAACTTCTATGAATACTTGTCGCTTGTCTGCCACTTCTCTGACTGATGATTTGAAAACAAAGGTAAGTGAAGGCTACTGTGGTTGGAAAGAGAAATGTCCCCTATAGGCTCCCGTATTTAAACACTTGTTCTCCTGATGGACTATTTGAGGATGTTATGGGATCTTTAGGAGGCAGAGCCTTGCTGGAGGATATATGGCACTGGGGAAGACACTGAGGGATACTGAGGGTATATATACTCACACCATGTCCTGTTCTCTGTCTTTTCTGTAAGGATGAATATGTGGTGATCCAGCTTCCTGCTCCTGCAGCCAGGCCATACCTCCCCTACCATGACCGACAGTGGCCCCCTGGTGCCATAAGCTAAAATAAATAATTTCTTCCTTAGGTTGCTATTGATCATAGCATTTTATCAAAATTAATACACTGAGTGGCGACTATTACCTAGGATCCCAGAGACCTTGCATCAGAAAAACTGAACATGGAATGGGAACTTAGGACATTACACCCTTCATTTGAAGGAGCCAGAACCTAAAAAACCTAAAATGCTCTCATTAAATTATCTGTAAGTGCATAAGCTAGAAAATAAAGACATTAAAGACACGAGAGCATGGGGTTAGACTTTACCCTTTTCATTTGTCTTAATGTGATTCTGGTGTCTTTATGCATAGCATTTTTGTTATACTGATAATTTATTCTAATAACATCTAATATGTAAACAACTTAGCTCATCGCTCTAAGCAATAAGTGCTCTAATTATTCTATACTGTGGAATTTATTACAAGGCAGACTTGTCTTACCCAAGGACAGTTATCATTGGAGATAAAGGGAAGCTAATTAAAGCACTAGCAATTCAACACAACAAAGTTGCCTGTATCTGTCTGTGACATAGAATAGATGTAGTGTATAGCAATGGCCTATTTTGGGCTTTTGCATCCCAGTGCTTCTATGATACAGCAGCCTAGGTCAAGAAAGTCAAGATCTGCATTAGAATCTGGTGTTTCAACCCTAAAATATACACAAAGCTTCTTCCCATAGTTCCTTGTCTGGTTTCATTATCTGAACTCTGCACTATTCTCCAAACTATTAAAATGTAAGAGAGACCAGCATAAAATCTATTCACTCTTTTTTTAGCATGCCTCAGACATATTTGTCTGAGTGTATAGGTATTATAAAGATACACATTTCCAAAGAAGGGATAATAGGAGACATTTGTAGCAATGTCCAACAACCCAGAGCTATTATCACTTAGAATGAGAAGTCAGTTGTAATTTTGAACACTTAGGTTTGGATTTTAAAAGCAGAAGAAAAGGGACTGAAGAGATAGCCCAGTGGTTAAGTGCTGGCCATGCAGGCCTGAGGACCTGAGTTCAATTATCCAGAAATATGGAAAAGTTGGAGGCAGAGATAGGAGAATCCCTGGAAACTTGTGGACCAGGAGTCTGATGTGCACTGGTGTGAACTGTAGGATGATTTTAAAAGTGGCAGATTTTTCTAACCCAGCTAGCTCCCAAATAGTTGAGACAGACACCTACTGATCTAGTCAACAGACTTTAAGCACAATAACTGAGCAGATATTCCTAACCCTCCATGCTATCTGGCTACTTCCTGGCCTACGCCCTGAGTTATGTGCGTTTAGCCTTTCCCTGGCTCACTCTTCTGTAGATGTCTGTCCTCATGGAGTCTGTACTCCCTTGGTGATTCCTCCTCAGGCCTGACCTCATGGTGACCTTCCACCTGCCTCACAGTCCTTCTTCTCCTGGACCCTCACCTGCCTGCCTCATGGCTAACTCTCTCTCCTGGATCTTCTCCCTGGGACCCCTGGTAAGGATTGGAAGTCCAGCCTTCCTATCTCCTCTGCCTAGTCATTGGCTGTTCAGCTTTTTATTAACCAATCAGAGGTAATTGGGAAGCATTCTTTACACATGAGTTTCCATGAATATTCTTCAATATTCATGATAATACTTATGTCTGTCTGATATATAACTAGATCTCAGGACACAGAAATCACCATCTGAATACACATTGCACAAGACCTTCCTCCAACAGTGAACAACAAAGAGAAATAGCCTGGCTCAAGCAACACCTGAGGTTGTGCTCTGACATCCATACAGACAGCATGGCACATGTATAGCCACTTAATAGCCACTTAGACACATTTGCACATACATTCTCTCTCTCTCCCTTTCCCTGTCCCTGTCTCTCTCCCTGTTCCTCTCCTTCTCCCTCTTCCTCTTCTTCTTCCTCTCCCTCTTCCTCTCTCTCTCTTTACACACACACACACACACACACACACACATGTATATATGTATATATGTATATATGTATATATATATATATATATATATATATATAGAGAGAGAGAGAGAGAGAGAGAGAGAGAGACTTATTTAAGCAAATAACACTTAGTCAGGGTTTCTATTCCTGCACAAACATCATGACCAAGAAGCAAGTTGGGGAGGAAAGGGTTTATTCACCTTACATGTCCATGTTGCTGTTTATCACCAAAGGAAGTCAGGACTGGAACACAAGCAGGTCAGGAAGCTGGAGCTGATGTGGAGGCCATGGAGGGATGTTACTTACTGGCTTGCTTCCCCTGGCTTGTTCATCTTGCTCTCTTATAGAACCCAAGAATACCAGCCCAGGGATGGCACCACTCACAAGGGACCCTCCTCCCTTGATCACTAATTGAAAAAATGCCCCATAGCTGGATCTCATGGAGGCACTTCCCCAACTGAAGCTCCTTTCACTGTGATAACTCCAGCTGGTGTCAAGTTGACACGCAAAACCAGCCAGTACAAACACCTTGCCATAAGTCATGTTGAGGAGCCTGTGTTTTGAGAGCATGCAGCCTCTAGCAGGACCTTAAACCCAACCACACTGGGTTCAAGTCCTTACTCTGCCCACCTCTTTCTTTTATGTCTCTGATATCCCATGGGAGCTGCTCACTCGATGTGTCTCAGTTTCCTCATCTATAAGATGGGGATGACAGTTGGCTTTATTCAGACAAAATGGAGATGGCACAAATAAAGTGCCTTATTAAATATTCAACACAATTTGATATTACACATATGCTTATTGAGAACCATATATATCCATATTGATAATTCTTCTTGAGTGGTTGTACAGAGTAAAATGATATAAGTTCCTAATAGGCCAACATGAGCAGACAGTAACAGGGATATCATTAGCTGAAATACCTAACAAAAGGGAAAGAGAACCTGTAGAGACCATATCCAGAGGCATGGCTTCCTGTTGAGGGATGGGGTCACCCACTCACTTCAAAAATATTAACCCCGAATTGCTCCTGTCTAAAGGAAATGCAGGGACAAAGAGTGGAGCAGAGACTGAAGGAAAGACCGTCCAGGGACTGCCCCATCTTGGGATCCATCCCATCTGCAGGCATCAAACCTAGACATGATTGCTGATGTTAAGAAGCGCTTGCTGACAGGAGCCTGATATAGCTGTTCCCTGAAAGGCACTGCCAGAGCCTGGCTGATAGAGATGCAGATGCTGGTAGCCATAGTTAAACATCAGACTGAGCACGGGGATCCCAATGGAGGAGTTAGGGAAGGACTGAAGAAGGTGAAGGAGTTTGCGATCCCACAGGAAGAACAACAATATTAACCAACTAGACACCACCCCCCTTGCCCAGAGCTCTCAGGGACTAAACGACCACCCAAAGAGTACACATGGAGGGACCCATGGCTCCAGCTACATATGCAGCAGAGGAGTCCCTTATCTGGCACCAATGGGAGGAGAGGCCCTTGGTCCTGTGGAGGCTCAACACTCCAGCATGGGGGAATGTTAAGGCGGTGAGGCAGGAGTGGGTGGGTGTGTTGGGGCACACCCTCATAGAAAGCAGGAGGGGGATGGGGGCTTGCAGAGGGGAAACCAGGAAGGGCGATAACATTTGAAATGCAAATAAGTAAAATAACCAATAATTTTTTTTTAAAATAAACTAACTATTCAGCAAGATAGTGGTAATATTTTGTTTTGTTTTCTAATTTAAACTTAGCTATCTGAAGTAATGCTTTACATTTTCTAGCAAACTAAGTATTAGATATGCTTGATTATGCTTCCTTATTAATTTGTAGGTAAGGGGAGGTCACACATGTGACTTGGCACACGTGGAGACGGTGGAACAGAGGACACTCGGGAGTCAGGTGGATTTCTACCCTGTGTGTTCTAGGGATTGAGCACATGTGGGTCTTCAGCCTCAGTGCCGCGCACCTTTGCCTGCTCATCGTCACACCAGCCTGGCACCTGATGCAACTTTTAAAAAAAATCAATGAAAATATATACAAAAGGATTAATTTTAGTTAGTTCTGATTGCAGAATTTAACTTACATGGCACACAGATTTGAGCTTTAAAATAATGATTTTAATTTACTATGCAATGTTAATTATGAATATAGATAATGCAAATAACAAAAAATAGCATTAGATCTGTCTTTTAAAAAGTGCAATAGACTTATTTAAACTCCTCCTTGTGTCTTTAATATCTCTCTATCTCTTGCTATCTATCTATCTATCTATCTATCTATCTATCTATCTATCTATCTATCTATCTCTTACCACAGAACTACATTCCCACCCTCCTCTGTGTCTTAAGCTTTGCAGAGCATGTGAGGCAGAGACATTAAACCTATAGCAAATACAAAACAAGCAAGCAAGCAAACAAACAAACAAACAAAACCAACGCTCTGCAGTAGGACTCTAGGCCTGGGGATCACAGGCTCTCTTACCCATACTGCTTCCCAAGGCTGCTGCCAGGATCTCTTCTTTACTTAATTCCAGAAAACCACTGAACTTTTTACTAAGATTAACTCCCCTCAGATTTAATTTTGACTCATGCAGAATTCAATTTGTTCTTTGACTTTTGGCTTCTGCTGACTCTAGGAAAGAAATCGACATCATAACAAAACCAACAATAACTACACACCTGGCATTATCTGAGTGATTCCACTTGGGCAGGCTCTGTCCTAGACCTCCCAGATACTGACATCCTGTGGGACCAGAGTGATCAGAAACCCAAGTGGGAAAGTGTTCTTTGTACTGTAGACGGGCAGAGATGACTCACTGAGTTCACACAAGTGCCAACACCACATCACAAGCCTAGACAAGCTGTCTTCAGCTCTTGCCTTCAGCCTTTTAACTTGATTTATATCATGAATTATGTATGTGTTATATACATGGTATGGGATTATCACTTTGATTAAGGATTATTCAAAGAACCCTCGAAAAGTTCCCCCTTGAGGAAGTACAACCACAAATGATGTTGCCAAGAGTCCGTGACAGACTTTTACATGCTTTGGCTGTTGTGTCAGTCATGAAAACAGAAACTCTGGTATATCTTAAACAGAGAATATATAATACAGGCGCTAGAAGCAAAAGTTCTGGAACATCTGGAGGAAGCGGGGGGATGCAGTGAAGTCACTGACTTGTGGTCTGGGGCGTTGTCGAGAAGATGCTGTATAACCTAGAGTTCATATGCACTGCAGGTAGGGAACAGACACTACAAGGCCATGGAGACCACAGCAGCCACCGTGAAGGAAGCCAGAAGCCTAATGGCTTCCTGTAGCGCCAACTCCAGGGAGGTCAGAATTAGTACTGCTCTGACTCCCTCTGAAGCTGGATCACATGCATTTTGAGCTTTAAAATAACAATTTTACTAAGGAATAAATAGGAGGGTATAAGAACAGGAAGCATACACAACTTTGCAGGGTTTGTGACTGAGATGCAAAAGACTAAAGTAAAGACAAGAGTAATCTTGTTAAAAAATGTAAGAAGATTGAAAGTGTGATTGGGAAAGAAGAATGTACTTGATAGGAAGCAGAAAGCTCCGGGAAAAGAGGAGATATCATCAACAAGGTAAAGGCCCTGAGTAATAGAGAACAGATAGGATCTACATACAGAACAGGAGAGACCAGTCTTGAGTAGATGTTTTTTCCTGCTGGATGCATGGCACAGTTATAGATAAATCTGTCTCTATGGGGAATGGAATGTAAGAAAGATATTCCCACAAAGGTACTTTCTAATCTTTCTGTGAAATAGAGGAAACGTTATCTAATGAGGAAGAAGAGGTGACTCAGGTTAGGCTCAGCCACCAAAGGAAGATAGCAACTAATGGCCAGGGGCAGTGAATATACCATGCAGGTCTCTGTACAAGTCTTCAGAAGTCAGTGTAGGAGCATGCAAAGCTTACATGATGCATATAGGAAAGGTCTCAGTCTTAGGGTTTTTATTGCTATGATAAAATACCATGATCAAACAGCGATTTGGGAAGAAAGTGTTTATTTGGTTTTAGCTTCTAGACCATAGTCCATCATTGAAGGATGTCAAGGCAGGAACATAAGCAGGGCTGGAACCTAGAAGCAGGAGCTGATGCAGAAGCCATGGTGGAGTGTTGCTTAGTGTGTATTCCATGGTTTCCTTAGCCTATTTCTTATAGGGCCCAGGACCCCCAGCCCAGGGATGGAATAAGTCACAATGGGCTGGGTCCTTCTACATTGATCACTAATTGAGAAAATGCCTTACAGCTGGATCTTCTGGACA
The DNA here is from genome assembly GCF_947179515.1 of Apodemus sylvaticus. Classification (NCBI taxonomy): domain Eukaryota; kingdom Metazoa; phylum Chordata; class Mammalia; order Rodentia; family Muridae; genus Apodemus; species Apodemus sylvaticus. The sequence goes on along the minus strand of NC_067478.1, from coordinate 42,738,535 downwards.
CATTTCCTCAACTGAGTCCCTTCTTCTCTGATGACTCTAGCTTGTGTCAGGTTGACACAAAACCAGCTGGTGCAGTCTCCACTCAGCAGAGCTGGAGTGGAAGGGAATTGATTCTAATAGAAGACATTTTGAAATGCTTTTATGCTTGACTACAAGTAACTGGCCAAGGAGACATCCAAGGCCTTGGTGGGAGTTGTGGTAGATGGTGGCTTGTGAGGATACAAATGTGGCTATAGGTTGGGAAACTCAACTGAGCTCAAAGCAAAGTTAAGTGGGTCAGAAACAATGGAGTGAAATTTTTTTCCAGAAGAAGGCTACAGCTGAAGTAGGATAATGAAATGATGCCACACTGGGATACTAAGGTGACAGTGGCTCCAGTATGAGCCTGGAGATGAAGTGACTGAAGAGGATGTCAGGAAAAGGTGCTTGAGAGAAGCAATAAATAAATAAATAAATAAATAAATAAATAAATAAATAAATAAATGGTGTAGCCACTGAACTAGGCAAGTATTTGATTAGAGCTTTTTCATTAAAAAAATAAATAAATTTCAATAAAAAGTGAGTAAATCATTGTTTGCTCAGAGTAGTGACATTTATGGAATATTTAGATCAATAATCAAACAAACCAAAATTATTTACTTTTCTCCTTTTTCTTTTCTTTTTTCCCAATAATATGTTTATTTATTCACTTTACATCCCAATCCTAGTACCCTTCTCCTCTTCTTCCAGTCCTACCTTTGCAAATTCCTCCTCCACTATCCCCTCCCCTTCTCCTAAAAGAAGGAAAAGCCCCCCTTGGGTATCACCCTGCCCTGTGATATCTAGTTCCAGCAGTACTAAGCACATCTTCTCCCACAGAGGCCTAACTAGGCAATCCAGCTAGGGGAAGGGGACCCAATGGTAGGTAACAGTCAGAAACAGCCCCGACTCCAATTGTTAGGGGACCTATATGAAGACCAAGCAACACATCTGCTACAAATGTGCAGGGACCAATGTCTAGACCCTTCATTCTCTTAGTTTGGTGGTTCAGTCTCTGTGAGCCTGCATGGACCCAGGTTCATTAATTTTGTAGGTCTTCTTCTGGTTCCCCAAATTACTTTTAAAGTGGATTTTCATTTATCCATGGTCATGAATGTGTGTTTTCCTACACACAGCTGTCAGATTACTTGGGTCACAAAGTCTCTTGCTAGTTTTGACCTGATAGGTTCTTTTAGTCACCATTGCCATGTGGCTTTAAGGAATGTTCATGCCACTCAGAGCTGGGCAGTCTAACTGGTAAAATACACAAACCAAAGGATGCATCCTAGTACGAACAAGGTAAATACATAAATGGTGTAGACACTGAACTAGGCAAGTATTTGAATAGATTTTTTTTCATTAAAAAATAAATATAATTCACTAAAAAGTGGGTAAATCATATTTTGCTGCTTCCCCCTCCCTTTTAGACAATCCTTATTTCTGGCAAGGCATTTCCAAAAGATGTTCATAATTAGAAACACAGGCAGGATCACTTGGTGACGTGCTGAACACATGTCAGAAGCAGCGATGAGGAACTTTTGGCTAAGGATACATAACAGCAGATGGATGAGCCTAATGAAAGGCGGGAAGGGGACACACACTGGATGGCACAGGCTGCGAGTCTCTCCATCAGTACCACCCAACGTGGGGTGCACTGACTTGCTTCAGACAAACCATTTCTCCCGACTTTCCTGTACCTGCTGATGGACACTTGATCTTGTCCATTGAATTCGGACCCTGGAAGGTGATTCCCTTTTATGTATCTAACATCCTCAAAGGTGCTGTATACATCTTGAAAGTCACCAAGATCTGTTAATGAGTTTTTCTGCCTGACTTATCTTCAAAACTCCAAAGAATGATTTGTCAGGCTCTTGGGCACGCTGTTGCTGCTGACAGTGATAAAGGGAAAGGGTTACAGAGTCATTCCACCTAAGGTACCTTGCCTGATGGCTGGAGGGACTTCCGTGAGAATTATGGTTACTCTGGGAGTGTCTTTGCAGGCGTGGTTAGAAGCCTCCCCTCATTAGACTCTGCTCCCTGCCAACCCTAGAACAAGATCATGTGACATGCAGTAGATAAGCATGCCATTGTAAGCAACAGATGAGAAATATATTGGCTTGTTTTATAGATTAAAATGCAGGGAATGTAATGATTCTGAAGCCCCCCAAATATTACACACACACACACACACACACACACACACACACACACACACACGCATGCACACAGCTATTTGAAACACACCAGTGTTTTAGCTGGGTGTGGCTGTACACTTCTGTAGTCTCAGCTCTTGGATGGTGGAGGCAGGAGGATCATTGAGACCAGTTGGAGCTAGTGAGTTAACAGCTAAGCTGAACTTCATAGTGAGGCATTGTCTTAAAACAACTTAAGGCTAGGTGCTGCTCTGTTGTAGGGTGCTTGCATAGTATGTAAAAGACCTTGAGTAGGGAGTAGAATAATAGATCCATGGCTATGAATACTGGCTGCTCTTCCAGAGGGGCTGGGCTTGATCCATGTGATCAACATGGTAGCTTACAGACATGAGTAACACCAATCCCAGGAGACCTGATATCCTTCTGGCCTCTGAAAGCATTGCATGCATGTGGCAGTGCACATATGTACATGCAGGCAAAATTCGAGACACAGACACAGGTACAAAGTGCCTGTGTGCATATACACATTCCAAGTCTTGGGTTTGATCCTGGACACTGCAGACAATAAAAATGAGTGTCTTTAATTATGGTATATAGTCAAACAAGAATGCCAAATCTTTCATAAGCACGGATCTTATAACACACATCCATAGCTATATAATTAGGATACACTCATCAGTGAAATGTGTATACCCACAAACATAACATGAAACACTAAGACAGAGTTCATTTATTGCTCATAGACTGTCCAAGATGAATTTTCTTTGTGAATAATTGGTTCTTGTGTCCCTGTAGTAACTGATCCAGGCTCTCTTTGAATGTTACTATTCCATATTTAATGTGTGGCTTCGAAGGACTGCTTCAAGCCAGTGAAACAGACATCAGTCTAAAGGATTGATTGAACACTCAAGAATCTTTCAGGACTGAAAATGGCAAGTACAGATATGATTGTGTGTCCACAGTAGGATAATCACTGGGGCATTTTGGGGAAGGACAGGGCATCAAGGGACAACTCTTCTACCTAGCATGATGATGTAAGTGGACAAAAGAAACTGACAGAGAAAGAACAGCCCAGACCTGAAGATGCACTAGGAAGCCAGAAGGTTATACATCAGGGGAAATAGCTACACTAGGATTTCTAGCAAAGTCTCTTAACTTTCTAAACTTGACTAAAAGGAACACACCAATCAATAACACAAAGCTGGCAAACTGACAGGCTGAAATGTGGAAGCAACAGTGGGAAGAACCTAGGCGAGAGGCCCAGTCTGGAAGGCACAGCTCCATATGCCCAAGCAATACCCACACGAGAAATCAGATAAGTGGCCCGAAATCAAGAAGCCATTGAGACCTTGAAGCAAAGGAAAAATCAGCCATAAAAGCCGATAAAAGGACTGGCTGGCTGCTGGGAGAGCTGCCTGGCCTTAGTGTCTGCTTGTTGGCAGAGACGCTGCCTGGACCCCGAGTTCATTCTTTCATGTTTTTAATTTGGTGTAATAATATCTACTTCCCAGTAACTGGCCAGAGACTCAATTGAAGTGATGTGTAAGAAGACTGACTGGTGGACTGACAGAATGAGAAAGAGACTCATTTTAAATGTTATTATTTTTGACATTTTTTAAAGCTGAGAGTTAAGGAAGGGGGGGGGGCTGCTGTAAAGGAAGATGGTTTTGAACATATTTTGTGATGGAAAGTATTCTCAATTCTGAACCGGGAAAATGGGATGCTGGCCAGGACTACTTTACCTAAACTCTCTATTTTCGACACAGAGAATGTGGCAGGTTCTGTGTGTTTTATAAAAGTCCACCTTCCTGCTGTCCACGCTCCATCCTTTCCTGCTGTGTTTTCTTTCTCCCCTGCCTCCCTTCCTCTGTTCCAACCTCCTTCTCTCTTCCCTTCCTACTATCCTCTCCCCTTAGCTTTTCTTCCCGTTTATATTAAAGTTTATACTTCAAAGTTACTGTTTATATTAAAGTTCCAGGATGTGGCTGACTACAATTTCATGTATAAGAACTCTAGATGAGGGGGGGCAGTGTTGTGATTATTAATATTGTCAATATCCCAGAGTCTTGAGTGGTCTAGGAGACAAGTATCTGGGCATATCTGTGAGGGAGTTTCTAGAGTATCATTCCCTGGGCTGGGGTCCTGGACAGCATGGAAAGGAGAAGATGGACTGATTATTACATTCATCTCTCTCTGTTTCAGACTGTGGATTCAGTGTGACCAGCTGCCTCAGGGTCCCGTCTCAAAGATTTGCACATCACAATGGATTGTACCCTTGGATTTTGATCAAAAAGCCCTTTTCTTGCCCTAAGTTTTGTAAGGTATTTTCTACCAACAGTTAGAAAGGTAACTAATATGGGGTTAAACCAACAACAAACATATACAGGATGTATTGCCCACCCTTGGGTCCTTGGTTGAAAATTTTTGGCTAAAAATGCCAGTATATAGTCTTAAGATGGTGATTACCTTTAACCTACATTTAATCTTCATGCTATCTACTCAAGGAAATATTCATAAAAATATCTTATAAATAAAGATATTTATATAGGCCTTATTTATAGTAGTAAAACATTTAAAAACAGATTTAATATGTGAAGTTTTATGAATGGAAAATTCAACTGTTATGGAAACACAATGAGGCATAATTTTTAAAAATTATGAAGTGCTTTAGTGAAGTCGAGTTTGTTATGATTGAGTATCCGTTTTACAAGTGATAAGAACCTTAGTCAAAGCTAAACAGGGAAGAAAACCCTAAAAAGAAACATTTTGCAACAGCACTGGGCACTGTCCTATAGGGTCAGGTGATAGTTGATGATTTTTCAGCTTTTTTATACCTTTTGTTTCACCCATCATTTTGCATTATATAAAGCCAGCTTTTGTTTTGGGGAGAGTTGCTTATATTAACTTGACCCTCCTTAATTTTCTGCCGCCATCTACAAAAGTAATACCAATAACAAAACAAGTCTGCTTTGTGCATTATAATGCAAATTATGCTTTGCAGAAGAGAAACTTACATGGTTCTGTAGGTGCTTCAAACCCATGTAATACGAACTTTTTATAACCAATCTCACTTGTAAGTCATAGTCTACAAGGTCTGGGGAGGAAGAGTGGTATCTACATTGTTGGAACAATATTTCCAGTCCCTGCCATTGTGACAGCGCAGGTCCTCTGGCCTGACTAGAGTCTGTCTGAACCACAAAGACTCTTATAGAATCAGTTGGAGTGGGAACAAATTCTTCTTTGCAATGATGTGGAGATTCTAATTTTGACCACTGGTACCTGTGAAAGCTTTTTAAAGACAGGGACTCTGGGTAAATAAATACTTGCCTAATTATTAATTTTGTTTTGCTTTGTTTTGTTTTCGGGACAGGGTTTCTCTGTGTAGCCCTGGCTGTCCTGGAACTCACTCTGTAGACGAGGCTGGCCTCAAACTCAGAAATCTGCCTGCCTCTGCCTCCCAAGTGCTGAGATTAAAGGCGTGCACCACCACTGCCCGGCTGTCTAATTATTTATAACTAACAAACATCTCAAACACCATTATTGCTGGGCGTTCTTGACTCCATTATAACTCTCAGTGGGAGATGCAAGAGAACAAAGCAGTCTTCCTCAAAACTCCATTCAATTAGAGAAATGTTGATGTGTGTAAATGTTCTCAAAGTCGAAGGGAACGTATCAATGCATGAATAGTCATTGATAGTTGAAAAGAGATACATATTTTATTCAGTCAATAATCTTTTCTGTTAGTCCAGAAGGAAAGAAGGACTGACAGTGGTTTAGAAGAATAATATGGAAGTTGCAGGAGGCTGCTAAAGGGATAGGAAAGATGGACTGGGTAGGACAAAATATCATTTTCTTATTCAGCCAAGATTTTAAAATTTAAAGCATAAAGTAGTGATTTGGTCAGGGTAGAACAGAACCAAAGGGACTAACCTATCTGTCTGTCTGTCTGTCTGTCTATCTATCTATCTATCTATCTATCTATCTATCTATCTATCTATCATCTATATTAATATTTTTTCTCTGTTTCTGTCTCTGTTTCTTTGTCTCTCTGTCTCTGTTTCTTTGTCTCTGTCTCTCTCTATCACTGTCTGTCTCTGTCTGTCTCTGTCTCTCTTTGTGGTGTGTGTATGTGTGTATGTGTATGTTTATATGAACTTAACACAGAACCCTAAGTCATACAGTTACATCTCAAAACTGAGAACATGACAACTGCTTGGTCTTTGGGTCTAGAAACCTCAACAGTCAGAACAGTCCCACAATGGCCATCTCTCACTGGGGCTGGGCAACCTGTAGTTACTCATTCCATAAGGTGGGGGGGGGGGGGCACCATAGTCCCAGTCTGGTGCAGGGAGCCCAGACAGTGCCCAGGGAGCCACTGGTCTCCAGTCTCCAATCTCCAGTGAAAACTTGGAAATGCAGGTTCTGCTATCACCTAAAGAAACCACAGCAGAAGCAAGAGGACAAACCAACACAGGGCCGGGAAACAGGCCACATCACAGGTGAGATAATCTCCCATTTGAAATACCCTTTCTTACCCTGGCTGCACCAGAAGGTGCCACCCACAGTTCAGTCTGTGAACCTCCCCAGTCAGTCCAGGCAATCCCACAACTCTTCATGCTTAGTTCCCTATGCCGGTGATTCCAATTTGTGGCAAGTCGACATTAAAACCAGCCATGATAAATGTACACAGAACATCATATTTTAATATTTGAAGCCTTATTTGGTTTATATGCTAATAGAGCATAAACACACATTCAGTCTTAAACTAGGACAGGGAACCATAGACTTTACTCATGAGGGTAAATATGACAGATTTTAAATTTGTAAGGAAAATATATACTATAGATGACAGAAAAAAAGAGACTTGAGTACGATTTTTCTTGTCCATGCAAATGACAGTGCACTGTGGTACAGGAAGTATCACAGTCTGTTTATAACAGGGATTCCTAAGTGTGTGGCTTCAGCCGAGCTCTATGACGTTCACCATCCAGATTTGTTTAGACTCAAAGCTGTATTTCATTTTCTTTCAGAGGTTTCACGATGAAATTGAAAATACTGATTCATGATCATTACACTATAGATGAGTATATATATATATATATATATATATATATATATATGAATATTTGTATAGTATATATATAATTATATACACATACACACACACACACACACACACACACGCACATGCATACACATATATACAAGTCCTGGATCAAAAGTTTTATTTTGCTTTCTCTTCAGAACTTTTTGATAAGTATTTCTCCAACTTAAATACATATGAGAATCCACCACCTCTCTGTGTGTGTGTGTGTGTGTGTGTGTGTGCACATGCATGGGTGTGTATGCACTTAAATATAGACTGAAGACTAAGCCAAGGCAATCAGCATTTCATGGAAGCGTTAGGGCAGTGCCTCCATTTCTAGGGCTAGTGACTAGGAGCAGCTTCAGGGAACTTATTTGAATATCTCAAATGTCATACATCTATAAATATGTTGTATGTAACATTCAGAGTTGTATGTCTTACTACATGGCTGTTATCCCACACCTCTAACACAAAAAAAGAGATAAAGAAATAAATATGCCATCTTAAGTACAGGCCTCAATGTCATAATGTTGGGGCTTGTTGGCTGGAATGCCCCTGTCTCAAATCAAGAAACAACAGGTAGATTCCACATTTTCTCCTGATGGAGCGCACAGCTATCTCCACAGCAAGCACGGGCTCCGTTGGTACCCATTCCCTCTTCTCAGGATATGCACTAGTGAACCCTGAGTATTTTTTTCTTTGCAGTGATGGAGGTGAGTGATACTTCTCAGAATTGCATAGTTCCTGCCCTGGGGAGCAGGCCCTTTATGACCTCATTTTATTCTTACCCCTTCTAAAAACCTGCTCTGAAAAGGGACCTGCTCACACTGCCAGTCTGACCAGAGGACTCAGTCCAAGCTTTAGCAGAATGGAAGCAGTTTTATACCAACCATTAGTTTGCTTAATCCTCTCATGTGGTTTCCCTGAACTTCTTGGTAGGCTCAGTTACCTCCAGATTTGATCTTTGCCAGGTTTGAGCTTCTGTTCAGCCCCAGAGGATGTGGTGTGGGTAATTCTGGTTGGTAGCACTCTCCTGAAACCTGTTCTGCATCTTAGTACTCCATCTGCAGATTGTACTCAGAGGAGGGAAGCCATCCAAAGACTTGCTAGTGACAAAGGGAAACTTCTCACAAATGAAATGGAAAAATGATCAGTCAACTCCTGCTGCGAGTCAAACACGGTGGAGATCAAGTTGCTTTCAGTTCTAGCTTGATGAGCCCCACTTCTTAACAGACAAGAGCACCTCCAGCAATGGTGAGGGAAGGGATGGAGAAAAAGTGACTCTGGACTCATTAAAAGAAGTTTCCTGTAATTATGAAGCTTTTACCTTCAGTCATTAAAATGGTTTCTCATTTTTCCCTGTCTCTAACATTGTTTGGCTCCAAATCCTAAAACAAAAATAGTAGATGCAATTTGAGGTTTTATGGTTGCAGATAAAAATCCCTCTGTACACAATGAGCACACACTTTTTATTTTTTGAGCAAACTACAGATGCCAGAGAAACAGCCCGGTCTGAACTGAGTCATGGAGAGAAGTAATCGGTTTTCAGTTGTCCAGCCAAGCCCACATTTGCCTGGATGTTTGCTTACTCTCTGCCAACACAGAAACATCAAAGAAACAAGATACCAGAGGCCAGCTCTGCTTTAAAAGAAAGCACTGTCTTTGATTTTTTTCATTTATTCAACAAATATTTATGGAATGCCTACCATATGTCGGACCATGTTGTAGGCATGAAGGATACAAGTCAGCAAGGAAAAAAATAAAACAGCTAAAAAGGCAATTGTTCTCATCCTGTGTGAAATGTTTCATGATTCGTAATTTATCAACAACAAAATAAATATGTATTAATGAAGAGAGAAAGCAATCAGAACTACTGTCTTCAGTTTCTAATGGAGACCTCATCTCCTAAACTGTAAGTCAAATGAAAGAAAATTTAAGTATGTCACACTGTGGTTTTTACTCGATTCTGTTTTGTGTTAAAATGTACTTGATATAATATTTGCCACCAGGCCTGTGTTTGAGTTTGCTTCAGAGGTATTAAACGCATCTGTAATGTTTTGCTGCTGCTATCAGCAGCCCCACTACATAACTCATTATCTTGGAAAGTTGATATTCTACTTAATGAAACAGTTTCTTGTCCACTCCTCTCCACACTCCCTGGCACACATGATTATAGCATTTGTCTATATGATTCGACAAGTTTAATATCACATAAGCAGAATTTGTGTTTGTTTTTGTGTGCCTGGCTTATCTCACTCAACATAATATTCCTCAAGTGTCACCTGTTTGCAGTGTATGGGGTGGTATGGTACAGTATAGTATAGTGGTATGGTATGGTATGGTATGATATGGTAAGGTATTGTATGCATACACTGCATTTTGCTTCTCTGCCTGTGCACACATAGACGCTGGAGTATTTCACATATTGGTTATTTTAAATAATGCTTTCGTGAACACGTGTGCACAAACATGTCTTTGAAGCATGATTATCAGTTCTTTTTGTAAATACCCAGAATGGACATTCCTGCATCATATATGGTGATAATAATTTAAAAAAATTTTTTGAAGAAATCCAGCACACGATTTCAGTGTGTTGTATCATTTCAATCATCAGTGCATAAGCATTCCAGCTGATCCACATTCTCAACATCACTGTTACTTGACAGTGGTCACCTTAATGAGTGTGCAGTAGAATCTTGCTGAAATGAGGATTAAGACACTTCTACCAGGTCACAACCATATCTAAAAACCTGTAGCCACGTGCTTGTAGACAGATGGAATGTTACAGATCATGGAGTCAAAAATTATCTTGAGTTGTCTTCAGTCTCTTTTCATGGTCATATATTATCAACCTTTGTATCTAGCACTGTGACTATTGGCTAAAACTTTGGAATGCATACATAGTTTTGACAGATTCGTGGCCTCTGCATTTCACAGACTGTATATTAGCATGCAAATCGTGAGAAAGATTTCACCTTGTAAATGACAAGCATACAGTAGAGATTTCCCTCCTGTTTTGTAGGCCATCTGCTTGGCGGTTCACCCCTTCTCTTGTGTAACTATACTAAGATCATGTGACCTCTTTCAAGGGAGACCATGATGCTCTGGGAATGTGGATTTGTGTTCCTGGGTCGTGGCCACTCTTATTTGTGGCAGAATAAAGTTTGATGGTTTGTTTTAAATTCAGAGTTGTTATTTGAAGCACAGTGATCTTCTAACTGTCTTATAACAACTTTATTGTTGTTATAGGTATTATACAGAGAAGAAAGCTGAAATGATGTCTAAATGGATGAGAAAAAATAAGCACAGTAAGGTAAGGTGCTGTGTCACTGGTTTTTGTATCTGTTGAGCTGTCAAGCCTGTTAGATAAACAAACAACAATTTGAAAATCTGTCATCTTTTTCTTTCATGCCACCCATACTTCCCGCACAGAGAGACTTTGACCAAGCAGCTATTCTCACCAGGCCCATGCCAGCCACAGACAGTGTAATTCATTTTACTGGTTATACCAATATTCCCAATACAGAGGTTTAATATGAAAGTGAACAGCAGGGAAGCGAGAACTGAAATTCCAGATTCAACCAGTTGTTTTATTATGTATCCCTAGGGTTTGAGTAGGTGTTCGACTAGCTATTCTTAATCTCAAGTCTCCAATAAATCAAAACTTTTGTATGAAAATTATGTCTTTCTTCAAAGTGACCATTTATCACTTTTAATGTAGTTCCCTTTAATCCTTTGAGATTATAATATAGTTACATTGTTCCTCCTTCTCTTTTCTCTGTTCATACACCTTACCAGGTTCCTTACCCTTCTTGCTCTTTGTCAATTCATGTCCTCTTTTTCTTTAAGTTACACACACACACACACACACACACAACTTGCTCAAAGTTTGTATACTGTTACTTGTGTATACTTGTAAAATGGTCTGTCTTCTCAATACCATTAATTTTGTTTGCCTACAGGAAATGACTCAAGTTCTTCATTAGGAACTATCTTATGACTATCATTGGATTCCTGTTTATACCACTATAAGGTTATGGTAACATTCTAAATTACAGAATATTGGAAGTCTACATTTCTTTGCCACAGAACCAAATATCCATTACAATACTATTTATTATATAATTATGCACATGCTCAATGAATTTCTGGGGTTTCAAAAGTACTTAAAAGGAAGTATAAACTCAATGTCTGTGTTACAATATCTATATTTAAAATGCTCAGTATATGGCTGTGGCTAGAGGTTACCATAGGTGTAGAATGTGTCTATTGTCACAGAATTTTGAGTTGACAGCAGTGATTTAAGGTGCATAGCTTTACATCTTGGTCATTTTTGTTGTTGTTTGTTGTTGTTGTTGGACACAATATCTCTATGTATCTCTTTCTGTCCTGGAGCTCACTATGAAGACTAGGATGGCTTCAAATTACATAGCTCCTCTTACCTCGGTCTTTCCAGCGCTGGGATTAAATGTAGGCCTACCAGGCCCTGTTTTGCTTGCTTTTAGAAATAAAGATTGGCATATTCTTAAATTGCATATCTGAGTCAGTTTGATGAAACTCAAAAGGGAAACACAATACTCATAGTGTAGTCTTTGCAGGAATCTGCAATGCCAATAGAAGGGAGGGTCAGAAAGTGATTTCCTTAGCTTGTGATCTTTAGCTCCTGTTCCCACCCCTCAAGTGAAATAGTTAATGCTCAATTGTAAGGACCTTGTAATACCACACCATGTCTACTTGGGGCTATTTTAATGTTCCTTAATAGGTGAGCCAAAACCAGACACATGCATAGGGATTTAGGTATTGTCATCTGCTGTGTGAAGTATTTCACAGAACTTAGATATTAACATGTTTTTAACATTAGGGTTGGTATAGGCAAGAAGTCTATGAAGGCTGCTGGATATTTAACCAATAGTTACAAAAGGAAAAGGAAAAGTGCTAGGTCAGTGTGTGGTTTGAATACTCTTGGCTCAGGGAGTACTCTATTAGGAGGTGTGGCCTTGTTGGAGTAGGTGTGGCCTTGTTGAAGTTACTGTTTCATTTTGTAGGTGGGCTTTGATTCTCCTTTTAGCTGCCTATAAGCCAGTCTTTTCCTGGTTACCTTCAGATCAAGATGTAAAACTTTGAGCTCTTCCAGTATTATGTATGCCTTCATTCTGCCATGTTTCCTGCTGTGGTGAAAATGAACTCAACCTCTGAAAATATAATGTTCAATAAATAGATAGATGTCCCCCAAATAAATGTTGTCCTTTATAAGAGGTATCTTGGTCATGGTGTTTCTTCACAGCAATGGAAACCCTAAGACAGTCAGATACTGAGGTTGATATAACAGGATTATTAAACAAGACTAAAGATGAGCAAAGGTAACTTTGACTTCATGGTCTAGAACATTCCATCTCATCACACACACACACACACACACACACACACACACACACACACACACACACACACACACACACACACCATAATCACAAGGCCAGAGAAGACAGTTGATACAAATTCCTATCTTTGCCAAATTGAGGAAACATGGACCATTACCCAAAACTCGAATCACACCATGCCAAATGCATCTCAGCATCTGCTATGAGATTTATAGAAAAGCCTGGCAAATCTGCTGAGCACTTCTGAATGGAGAGCAGAGCTATTTAAAGCATAATGAAGCCAATGATGGTATTTTAATACTAATAAAGAACTAATGAAGAATGCTCTCTGTGCCAAACAAACTACCACAGAAAGTGCCCAAAAGCTTACCTTCAAGGCTTAACACTCTGATGCCTTACAGACAAGAACTCACAGTTCCCACTGGTTTAGAATGGAGATTTAAGAGTTTAAGAAAACTTTTGGCCTAAAATTGGTCTTCATCTCTGGGCCCAATCCATATGTTTCTGAGGATAAAAATAAGCCCTCAGATGATATTTGATGAGCTGTAGGAAATTTACAGCATTTCCATCTAAGTTTCCAAAATATAAAGGAGGCATCTTTGTGACATGCTTAGAATTTCTAAAGTAAATACATTGTCAAACTAGCAGTGCATTGTTTTTTCTTCCCCTTAGTCACTTTAAGTCCTAATCATGCTGCCTCTGGTTGTCTTGCTTCTTAATGTCTTCTTTTCCTCACACACCTTTCTTCTTGATTTAGTGTTTGATCATATGTCAATATTCACAGAAACTCTACTCGTTCATATACTGTTAGGCAAACATGGGCTTACAAATCATGAGTATTAAAACTGCATCATCCTATGGAGTACCACAGCTGGAAGATGCTTTGGGAATAATCTAGTACAAAACCTTATATTAAAGATGAAAACAAGAACCTACACAGAGCTGATAATTGAGTAGGAGTAGCTATGTGCTTCTGGTATTTAATGCTACAAAAACATTTTTAACAATAATCATTATAATCTGTTGAACACGTCTTGTGTTCTGGTTGCTTTATTAAAGCTAAAGTAAGTGAATATGCTAACATATTACATTATCATTTCAATTTTTTAACAACTGTTCAGGTCAGTGCTATAGTTAGCTCTCCACTTGGAAGAGAAGAAAATGGAACTTACAGGAGGTAAATGAGTGTTGAGAGTCACACACTGGGATTTTCCTGGGCTAAGATTCAGACTCAGGTTAACTCCAGAACCCGAGTTCTCAGCTACTGAATTGTGTTGTCTGAGCAGAATTTTCCAGGGGGAAAAATGATTACACACCTGGAAAGACTAAAACATGCTTTTATCACCAGTAAAAAAATGTTCTTTAAGACAGAACCAAAAGCAACATCATGTGGTTTCTGGGAATTGAACCCAGGACCTCTGGTTGCTCCCGCCCAAAGATTTATTTCTTGTTAAATGTTAAGTACACTGTAGTTGTCTTCAGACACACCAGAAGAGGTCGTCAGATCTCATTAAGGATGGTTGTGAGTCACCATGTGGTTGCTGGGATTTGAACTCAGGACCGTTGGAAGAGTAGTCATTGCTTTTAACCTCTGAGCCATCACTCTAGCCCATGAGTTAAAATTTATAGGAGATATTCATCTCTGCTATTCTCCAATTCTAACTATACATATTTGAAATGAGCTGTCTCAGCCATTACTGTTAGTTGCAAATAAGAAAACGCATGAATAGAGGTTTAAAATATCAGGCTGATTGTTGACATCAAAACAGACATGTTTAGTAGGGCAGTGAATTTCAGATGTATTTAGCAAGGATTCTGGACTTGACTTTTGTAGTTTATTCAACCTCCTGGCACCAGTTAGAGGCTGTCTACCTTCATGCTTTTGCTATGGTATTCATGACTAATATCTTCTGTGATTCCTTATTCATATACATTGTGAGTTTGTAATGGTGTGGAGAAGAACACTGGAAAATGAAGAATATTTTCTCCACAAGCTTATAGGTCTGTCTGATTTCCACATTTTAGGTACAGTGTAGAACCATACCTAAATTCTTCACTTCATATGACAGGCATACATGGTTGCTCCATTAGACATAGACTAGGCCAAAAAATATAGTCTTACTTTTAAAAGAGGAACATCTGCTCAATATTACACAGCAAAGTGAAGAGAGTACATGGTTTGAAGCAACAACATATTTTATCCAGGACAGCAAAGGCAAGGTTAATGCTACTTACTTAATTTCTTATGTTTAGAAGTAGGATGGTGGTGAATTAACTTGGGGTTGGAGACATGAATAATTGGTTAAAGAACTTGTGGGGCAAGGAAAAGGACCATAGTTCAAATCTCCAGAACCTGTGTAAATGCCAAGTGGGCATGCTATTTCTCCAATACTCCCTGTTTTAGAATGTGGAAATGGAGGGAACCCCGGGCAAAACAGCTAGTGAGATCAGCTACCTAGGCTGCTTCTTGTTTTGATTGAGAGACTCTACCTAAAAGAAAAAGATAGTGAAGAGAAAGCAAGGAAGGGTCTGAATATCAATCCTGGGCCTCTACACACATGAACACACATGTGTGCCCACACATGCAAACATGCATAGAAACATTACATACATATACATGAACATATTAATTTAACCTACCCATGTACACATGAAAATACTCTTTTAACCTACTTGCTGTAAATGTGATTATCAAGAGCCTCAAAGAAATAGTTTATATGAATACATTAAGTAATCTAAGAAGCGCAATACAGAATCCAATATTAATTGGGAGCTAAATGTTAGTATTACAGACTGAATGCTTATGAAGGGGGAAGGTGTCTATATTGTCATAAAGGGGTCATTTATCTATATTTCTCCACCATCTAGAAGTATCTAGCCCATGTTTATATACTAATAACCATATCAAGTAAAACATGAAAATAATAAAAATGTTAATGGTAATAATTTGGTGAAAATATCTATGCATTGTAATAAATGTATTAAAAAACAAGAAAGAAGTTTTGGCAAGATGGCTTAGCTGGTAAAGCCATGTGTTTCCAAAATTGAAGAGCTAAATTTGATTCCTGTAATCCATGTGGCAGGAGAGAATTAATGCCACATCCTCTGATCTCTGTATGCATGTGTTATCATAGGCATGTTAGACATCTAATAAAAGTAAAATGGGAACAAATGATAATGGATAAGAACATTTTAAGAATGTAGAAAAAACTTAAGTGTCTGAACATGAGCTAATAATCTACCAACAAAGTATTTAATATATCCTGAATTCCATCATGCTATTAGGCTGAAAATCCATTGTTTCACTGAACTTTGCAGCTCAGATTCTTATAAGTCTTTGTCCCTTTGGGAAATCAACCCAAACCCTTAACGGACATCAAGGAGAGAGGAGATGAGCTTTCAAGCTGTATTTGCAAGAAGGCATTTACACCATTTAGCAAAAATATCCCCATGTCTCCTCATTCTCAATGTGGCCAGGGATCTACGCTATTGATGGAGTTCTTGTAAACCTCTACACAAAGAAATAAAAATCTCTGATCCTCCAAGTGTGCTCAGTAGTCCTATAAAAATCAATGACACTCGTCACAGGAAACAGGGCGCCTTAGGCACATGTGTTTTTACTCTCAATCTTTTTTCTGTAACTAAATGTGATTTGTTGTCACATGGCCCTGATTGATGGCCAGTTCCCAACAGTCAAAACCGTGCCAGGATGTGCATAGGCGGCACAATTTGGTATGATTCCCGCTGAGTTGGGTGGGAGGAAGTTTTAGCTGTATGGCTCTCAGTAAGGTATCTTCTGAGAACTGCCATCGACAACCAGCAAATTCCAGCTACAAATCCTGCAAACGGTACCGCTGGGAAACAGCACTTTAACTGATGGTCTGGTATTTCCAAAAGATAATGTCACCATGACATTTTCAGTCTTTTAATATGCTTTTATTGAGTCCCCACGGTACCATCCGAGAGTCGGATCCCCTTGAACTGGGAGAGTTGCAGCGTCTGCTGATGTCCATGCTCTCCAGTACCTAGCATGCTGGGCCTTCAATATAAATCCCTGGCTCTTAGAGGGAAGCCCTCTTGCTGCATATGCCTCTCTACAAGAGAAATGAAGCATGCTGTAAATTAAGGAAATGTTCTCTCGGTCACGGGGTCTGCAATAGAAGGGTGCAAACTACATGGCTCTCAGTTGAGCTGCCAAGCTCATCTCATGCCGCCCCAGATGAACAGAGGGCAGTGGTGTTCCATGTCTATGTCTCACCCATAGACTCATATGGTGATTCTTGGACAGAAGAGTGTGTGTGTGTGTGTGTGTGTGTGTGCATGCTCTCTAAAAACACACATTTAAGATATCTAATTTATCATATAGAGAATTGTATTCCACATTGGCAGTCACCTGAGTTGAGGAAAGAACATTCAAACTAATGGCAAAGAGTTTTAATTGCTCATTTTCTTCTCTACTTCTTTGCAGTGATTATAACCATGGCCAGTGATTTGTAATCTCAGCCTTATAACCATCTTTTAGCTGCAGATATATGTATTTCTTGGCTTTATTGGATTATATATCAGGATTCTCCAGGAAATCAAACGAATAAGGTGTGTGTGTGTGTGTATGTGTGTGTATGTGTGTATGTGCATGTGCTGGAGATTCATGATTGACATCGCAAGGTAAATTATGAACTCTTGCATATTTTTTGAGAGTTCTCTCTTGTTCCAAGAAGTCAATCTTTTTGGTCTGTTGAAGGTTGTCAGCTGATTGGATAAGTTTAGCAAGTCAATTGACTTTCCTCAAAAGCGTGCCAATTCAAGTGTCATACTCACCCAAACAACCATTAAGATGGCCATAGAATGAAGTTTCACAGGAGTAGAGACATCTGTCCGCATATGCAAACATATATGCATATCTGTGTACTTTTTTCCCCCCTGTTCTTGCTGAACCCACCAGATGCCCAATCCATGCCCAAATGATAAAGTATGATGTGAGGGATTTTATGAGATCTCTATGCAAATCTATGCTGAATTTGATACCACAGAGACATGACGTTTGTCTTTGGTTTAAGCATAAGTGAGGTAATATATGTATACCATAGTCTAGCACGTAGCAAACACTCATCCAATGGAAGCTGTGATCTATCCATTCATAGCCTTGCACCATTTCCTGTTCACTCTCTGCTTCATGTTCATGGTTAAGATGTGCTCTTTCAGCTTTCTGGCCCTGCCACCATGCCTGTGACTTGTTGCAATGCCTCTTTACCAAAAGGGACTTCTGTGCCTCAGGAACCATCAGCCTCAGATAAATGCTCTCTTCAATAATTTGGTTTTGGCCATAGTGTTTTTTAATATAGCAACATAAATATTACTAATACTGTGAGAGATGGAAAAGCAAGGAAAAGAAAACATCAAACAGCATGAGCTTTCAGGAAGAAAATGTAGTTCTCTGTATCTGGAAAAAGATGTTATTTCTCCTATACTGAACAATGTGAAAAGGCTTTTGATGGGAATTCTTGATACAGTGACCATAGAATGTGCTATTTCCTTCTTCCTTGGTGTCTGACAATGACGGAGTGTGTGCCCTGACCTCCAAAAGGAAGGGTGACAACTGTCTGTAGAGTGTACTGGGTCCCACAGTGTTCTACTATCAAAATCATGTGTTGCCTTTTCAAAAACAAGTTGTTGTTTTTGAATCAGTATTAAAGCAAGAAGGATTCCAGAATGGGGTGGCTTCTAAGAAGAACTAGTACTTCATAGTTTCATCTAAACAACATTTGGTCCTTCCTAAAAATTATTTTATTCTTAGGTGAAGGAAATAAGTATATTACCAAGGCTTACCAATCCCAAATAGTCACTTTAGCATACTGGCATAGGAAAACATAAGGGCCGAGTCAACTAGAGACCAAAGTCCACGGAGGGATGACAGCTGTCACAGGGTCCTTGTGGGAGTGGCAAGGAGAAGAGCTGAGTTTGTAGGCCACGCCTTTGCTGTACGAAGCCAAGTTAATGATTTGTGCTTTGTTTTGTTTTGGTTTGTCACAAAAATATAATACTTGTTTGGGTCTTCATAAGCCTAACCTCTGGGAGAATACACATGGAAAATAGTGTTTGTTGTTTTTTGTTTGTTGGTTTGGTTTGGTTGGGTTGGTTTTTTCCTACTGGTTAGGCTGTTAATAAGCTGCTTTCATATGGCAGTGAGCTGGACCTTTTGTTTGTTTTGTTTTGTTCTTTTCCCCCTTTCCCAGCTGCTCCTGAAGCAACTGAAGTTTAAGCTGCCTTTGCCCTCCACATAAGAACTGCCTTTTGACTAAAGCAGTGATTTGATGGTAAAAAGGATTTTCTTTTAAGGGAGAGGACTTAAAAGAAGAAAGATTTGTATCTATAGAAAAAAAATGTTATTTTCAAAGCACACAGGAAAGAGGGAGGTTTCTTCCCTGGGGCTAGGGTCAGAAGGAGAGGGGAGGTACACAGCTGCACTGCCCACAGGAGAAAGGACTGACTTCAAACCAGTTGATCCAGGCCTCCTGGGAAGCCGCATGTACCCAAAGCCACAAACCACACCTGGGCGCTCTCCTAAGGTCTGCTAAGAATCCTCTGGGATTCTACATCTCAGGACTTTCCCTGAAAGT
This sequence comes from Apodemus sylvaticus, assembly GCF_947179515.1. Lineage (NCBI taxonomy): Eukaryota > Metazoa > Chordata > Mammalia > Rodentia > Muridae > Apodemus > Apodemus sylvaticus. The sequence continues at coordinate 42,719,280 of NC_067478.1, read as the reverse complement.
TCAGCTTCCCTCATACAACTCTGGAAAGTCCATTCAGCTACACATAAAAACATCTAGGGGGAGAGCAGCACCAAGTCCCTTGAGTAAAGAGGCCAGTTAATGATGTTCCTCTCAAGGAACTTATCTGGGAAACTTCTGTGGTCCCTTGCACATGACTACGTTGTATAACAAATTAGGCTAGGCAGCATTCTACAAAAACTGGGAATTTCATTATGTGTAGCAATACAATTTTCCTTCCTAACCCCTAAATATTGCAACATTTAACATTCCTTTTTAAAGAGGGGTATCACATATTTAGTCTTCAGACATTTTTGTTATAGGAAGCAAGACACACTCTTTAACGTTTCCATGGCCAAATGCTGACTTTGCAGCTATCAAGAAACCCCAAGCATAGGAGGCTCATCTGGACTGCTAAAGGTTGAGAATCAGCTTGACTGTTTCAATGGATTCTAAGAAAGATGACAGGGAGACAACACATAAAAACATAGGACAGCAAGATCTGGGTGCATGGAGGTGTTTTAGACACGGACGGCTTCCCTCCCAGCCCTCACCACACCGCCTTGGCCCAGCTCCTACTGGACAATCAACCCTGGGCTTCCCTTCATGACCCACAGACTGAGATGTATGCACCTATTTCATTTTTCCTTTCTTCCTTTTTGGAGAAAGGAATTTTATTAGCATTCTCAGTGGATTCAAATGACACATGAAGCTCCAGGTTTAGCTTTCAGCTCTGAAAAAATTAAAGATTAACATGGATAAGAGGAAGGAAACTTGGAGTGAGTAAAGTCTGGAGTGATTGTGCATTATTGACATGGATACAGCCATGCCAAGGATGTCAAGACTTCAGACCTATAGAAAATTGGCAAAGCTGTTACCCATATGGCCCAGGCTCAAGAGAAATGGCGGGGCTTTCCTCCAGAGTTCCCGCATGAGTGTTTATAAATGATTGAGTAGTGTGTGCATAGACTCGCTACTATAACTTCCTCTTCCCAGATGTTCACAGTTTGAGATGCTCCCCGGTGGAGACCTCCTATGGAAATTAGCTAATCCCTCCTGTGTTATACCCAATAAAACCATTGAGGTTCCAAGTTTCAGTGGGTAGTAGATGCCAGCTCCACCTGACCTCAGCTTCTTTGTCATTGTGTCTGTGTGTCCCTCATTAGAGTTGCTGGACCCAAACTATGCAGGTTGCAGCAACCTTGCAATATTTATACTCACCCTACATTCCTGCATTGCCCCACCCCCACACCTTGCTCTTATGAAAGTCATGAAAAGATAAGTATCTTCCCTATTCTTGAAAAGTTTTAGGAAGTAGCCATGATGACAAACCTCAATCATTCTAGCATCTTTGGGAGGTAGAGACAGTGGTCATTCTGGGTCTCGAGTCCTTGTATCAAGCAAACAAATAAATACATAAAAGCTTCTCATGCATATTAGCGTGGATGGGGAGGGGGATCACCACATATGGATCAAGTTTGCTCAAGGTGAAACAAGTCTTACAAATAGAAAATTTATGCATGTTTCCAAGTGACCCTTCCCAAGAATTCTGTCACCAACATCTTTTATTTCCTGTAGACAATTATGATACAATCCCCCCCCCACCCCTTTCCATTATGACCGGATGGTACATGGAACACACAGATAACAACAGGCAAATGATTGTACAGACACAGCCCTTCTCCTGTTTACTGCAGTCTGGCTAAATGAACTCCCTTCTCTGTGAGTGTTGCTCTTCCAAATGCCACTTCTGTTCTGGAAGCATGGTCCTCACTCCCAGTGGCATCTGCCCTATGCTCCCTTTCCTCTTCTCATTGCTCTCTTAGAGATTATTAGCCTCATCCTTGGATCCAAATCTCATTAATAGGTTTGTGATGTCTGGATGCATAATTCCAGCTCTAAAATGCCTCATAATTATGTTCAATTGTGTGCCCTATAAGAGATTCCAACTCAACATGGCTTACCTATAGCTGGATAGTTTTTCCTTCTTCTATCTCTATGAATCTTCTCTTCTTGAACCCTATAGCTTGGTATTGTTCACACATTCCTCCTATGGTAGGATTGATGTAGCTACAAAGAGAAAGGACTGTACCCATGAAGAATCTGAAAAACACGTGTATTGATGTCAACACAGACACCAATCTTGGGGTGTATGTGTGAAATGAAGGTGTGCACCACAAGTGGGGTGTTTGATTAGATGCCAGAACTGAGAAGATTCATAGCCAAGAATCTGAATGTGTGGAGAATGAATCTGAGACAGGAAATTTAGGAAAAGTGACTGGACAAGATGTAGAGAATGGAGACAGATCACAGAACTACAATAATGTTCAGGTAGGGAGGTAGGGAAGGGACGGACATTCATTGCTTTGTGACACACTTCCTCACTGTCTCTTGAGAAATAAAACTATGCTGCAAGGATGCAAAAAATCACGAACATATTCCATATCACAAAGTAAGGCATCAGGCAATGAGGCCTCAACTCAGGCCCTTTGACTTAGGTCCCACTCTGTATGCGGACTTCCAAATAAAGGTGAGTAGACCCCCTAGTGTGACAAAGAAATTTAACTACAATGAAACCTGTGGTGGTATTCACATTTTCTCTTCTCTCTCACCACAACCTGTATCTTTAAGACTAAGAAAAGACAATTATTTTATTATTTTACCTCAGAAATCACTTTTATATCTCAATAAAACTTTTTTTTTTGCATGAAAAGTAACCAAAATGGAATAGAAAAGAGAAGCTGTCCTATTACTTGTAGAGACAAGACTCATTCTTCTGTGGGCTCAGTGCTTTTATGACTGGGGCTTATGAACAAACAAACAAAAAAGTTCCTAATCCAAACCCAGAGTGTTCAGCACCAAATCCAATTGTCACCAAAGAAGAGACAGAATGTTCTCCTGTCTCTTGATCTGTGTCTAAAAATACTGAACTTTATTTTGAGGTGCTGCTTTGCTCCTAATAGCCATGTCTTTCCAAAATCTGCATGCTGCTCTCCTCACACAGACATCCTTCCTGTGATGTTAGGAGGTTGTTGGTGGGAAGTGATTATGCTACGAGGGAGCTGCCCTTGTCAATATGATTAGTGCCTTTCTGAAGAGGATCCCAAAGAGCTGCCTTGCTCCTTCCACCATATTAGGATACAAGGAGACTGTTGAGTTATGGTTTCCACTGCTGTGGTAAAGCATTATGATCATAAGCAATCTTGGGAAGAACCAGTTTAGTTCCCTTCCACATCACAATCCATCATGGAAGAACGTCAGGATGGGCACTCAACCACAGGAGGTACCCAGAGGCAAGGAATAGCTTCTGTTCTGACCTGTTTCGTAATATTACTCTAGTGTTCATAGGTTGTAAAAGTAAAGCAAAAATACAGAAGTGAAGTAAAAGCCGTGGAGCAGAATTTTTTCTTAGCTTGCTCAGTCTGTTTTCTTAGAGAACCCATCACCATGCCCATGCAGATGGGACCACCAACAATGGACCGGACTCTCCTGAATCAATCCCTAATTAAGAAACTGTACTACAGACTTGCTTACAGACAAGTCTTATGGAAACATGTTATAAATTGGGAATCTGTCTTCTTTACTCTCTCAAGTTGACATAAAACTAGTCAGCATATTGACATATCATCTACAAACCAGGAAACAGGCCTTCAGTGGATGCTCAATCTGCCAGAACCCTGGTCCTGGACTTCCCAACCTCTTCAACTTATTTATATGCTGCCTATTGTATGTTATCACAGCCCAAATAGGCGGAGATATAAGCTACATTTTTTTTTTTCGGCAGATCAACTCATTTTTTTTTTTTTTTAGAATATTGAGGGCTATTATAAAAAACTTGCAATGTGGTAATTTAATGAAACAACAAAGATTGTTGAATTGAAGCACCAGTTAAAAAACAGAACTACAAATTGGGTGCAAACTAATCACCAATATTTTCCCTAATGGGTTCTTAGGAAGGCGAATACAATCTTATTCTTCTGCATTTTATAAGTTACAATAATTTATGGCTTATAATGTGCTTATGAAGGTAGTGATCTTCAAGAAGGATGGCCATTATACTGCCTCAATTGCTAAAATCTTCGGTTTGAGATGAGACTATGAAATGAACAATTCTGATTGGATTTTTTTTCCTTGTTTGTAGAGAGAAATTGGACTACTAAATAAGTACTTAAAGTTAAATTATATTTTGTTCTTATGCTACTTCCATTTTGACATTTTTGCTTTACTTTCAAAAGCCATAAGTATTAGAGTAACATTACCGAACTGATAAAAGTATATACACCAAAAATAGATCACAAACTTTAGTACAGAAACTAGTACTACAATTATTCATTTGTGTATGTTCCTGTGAGTGTGTGTATGTGTGTGTGTGTGTGTGTGTGTGTACATGGCTCACTGATTCCCTTCCAATCCTTTTTTTCATGTATTTCATATGTTTTATTTGGTGTTACCACACAATCCCATTCTGTTAGATATATTGTAGTTTAAAGTGCTTCTTGTTTTGCATTTAAACTTCCCAGTTCTATTATAAACACAAGCTATTAAAATGCATAATGCCATTGGTTTCCTAAGAGGAACAAGGCATCACTCTTATAAATTTGGTATAAATATAAGCCTGAATCACTATGGATAATTATTTGGAGGCAGACAGTGATTTCCATCCTTTGACAGGGACACTTTTCTACCATTCAGTGTCATAAAGCCTTGAAGTGACTCTTTGCTAAAAGGCCTGGAATCCTTTATATTAAGTGTTGCATAGATAAAAAGGCACACACCTGCAGCTGTAATATTATATATCCCCATTTATCCTTCTAATCCTTGGAGAAAGGACAGATCCTATTTCTAAAACACCAATGTTTATCTCAGCAAAGCTGAGCTGTGATGAGCTTGAGGCTTGAAGTCAAGCAGACCCAGCCTGGGCTCAGATTCCGGCCCCCCCCCCCCCCACTCCCTTGCTGCTGTGGTCAGGACAGCTGCCTTGTGTAACTTCAGGAACACACTCACTTGAGAATCTTTGAAAATGGCGCCTCCTAGATTATAGCCTACAGTCATTTAACATAGATGGTGAGGCACTTACTTCCCAGCATTGAATAAAAGAGCTTCCCTGGCCACAGGCTACTCAACCTCTAATCTTCAGCTTTCAACTTGTAAAACTTGAGAGTGGTAATAACATGTAACTTGCTAGAGGCTTGGCGGAGCAGGCCCTGTACCTGTGGAGGGAGGCTACCCCGCTAGGGGCATGGAGTTCTTGATCTGGTCTGGGGAGGAGGCCCAAGTACCTGTAGAAGAAGCCTGGCCTGGTGGGGGAGTCCTTGGTCTGGTGTAGCAGCTAGAAGCACTGTGAGGCCTTTTCCAATGTTCCAAAATGGCAGGTTTAGATAGGAAGAGACAGCCCATGATTTTCAAGCTTTATTAGAGAAAAGTAGAGTAAGAGAGAGGAGGTAGAGAAATGAGAGCTGACTGTCACCACGTGGAAAGAGGGGGAAGAGAATAGAGAAAGAGAAAGAGAAGAGAAAGGGAGAGCAAGAGAGAAGAAAAGAGGATAAGAGAGAAGGGCAAAAGAGAGGAGAAAGAGAGAGAGAGAGAGAGAGAGAGAGAGAGAGAGAGAGAGAGAGAGAGAGAGAGAGAGAGAGAAAGGGTCATGGTCACGCAGCCCCCTTTATAGTGTGCCAGGCTACTGGCTCTTGCCAGGTAACTGTGGGGCAGGGGTGGGGGGTGGGGTTGACCTGGCCAGGTGACTGTGGGGGTGAAGTCCAGCCAGAACATTAGGGGTCTGGCCTTGGCCCTTCATGACTGATGGCCACAGGGTTATATCCAACAACTTGCAAGTGTGTTGTATGGATTACAGCAGAGATTATCTTCGTAATGTATTTAGTACAGAGCCTTGATACAGAAGCCTAAGCACACATTAGCTCCTATTATGATTTCTCTCAAAAGTGTACAGATCAAAGGAAGGACTTAATTACATGTAAGTACACTGTAGTTGTGTAAAGACACTCTAGAAGAGGGTGTCAGATCTCATTATGAATGGTTGTGAGCCACTATGTGGTTGCTGGGATTTGAACTCAGGACCTTTGGAAGAGTAGTTGGTGCTCTTAACCACAAGCAATCTCACCAGCAAGGAAGGACTTAAAAGAATAAGTTCATTTGCATGCTCCCCCCATCAAATAGCTTGTTTCTGTTCTTGGTTGCTACATCCATCTCATCAATTCAAAACAGAATAACAACACAAAGGTGAAGACAATAGGAGAGATAGGGTAGCTGTGTGCTTACATTAGCCACTCCTGAGCCTGAAGGCTGCTCTAATTTTATCCTAAATTAAAGTTACCCATTATTGCTGAATTAAGCCTGTCATAATCCAAAAGCTTTTGAGAAGTCAGCTGTAGAAATCTCTTTAGCTCAGAAGGGATTCAGGGAGGAAATGTATACATATATATGTGTGTGTACAACAATACTAATCAAAGTAAACAAGTCTAATGACTTGAGAGGAGGCATGGGGGAGGGTTGGGGAAGAGTCGCTGGGAGGGGCCGGAGGGAAGAAAGTGGGAAGGGTGAGTATAATTCTATTTTAATTAAAACATATTTTTAAAAAGAAAGAAGAGCTGGGCAGTGGTGGCACATGCCTTTAATATCAGCGCTTGGGAGGCAGAGGCAGGTGTATTTCTGAGTTTGAGGCCAGCCTGGTCTACAGAGTGAGTTCTAGGACAGCTAGGCTATACAGAGAAACCCTGCCTCAAAAAACCAAAAAGTAAAAAAAAAAAAAAAAAAAAAAAAAAAAAAAAATTAGAAGAAAGGAAAGAGAAAGGATGGAGGGAGATAGGGAAGGAAAAGGGAGGGGAGGGCAGGGGGTGGAAGAGAGGGAGGCAGTGAGGGAGGAAGAGAGGAAGAGTTCAGAGAAGAGGCTGAGTACACTCACAAGAGCCTATGTATACATAACTCATCTTAGACACACCACTCAAATGTTACCTACATACTAACTCTTGGAAAGAGAAAAGAGAATGAACATTATCAAACCTACCATTATTTATTCTCCTGAAATTCCCCTATTTTAGTTGAATCTTGAATATCGTCCAGCTCCAGGTCTTTGAGCCAACTCAGCTACTTCCTGAAACAGTCTGGGAAGTCTGGAGGGATGCAGCTTAATCCCTTTCCAGACTGCTTCAGGAGGGAGGAAGACTCCAACACCTTTCTCTTCCTCCCTCTTACACCATCCCCACAGGGATTAGAAACTTTTATTTAAACTCTTTGAGAACCGAACCTAAGGAGGTGCCATGGCACAGGAGGCATGAAAAGAGTGTGGTCCAATTAGATAGGGACTCACCCGTGTGGGATTTCCTCCAAGAGCCAGTCTGTGATGACTCCAAGCAGGCCTTCAGATCTGCAAAACCAGAGAAGGACATTTAAGATGAAAGAGGGAGCAATTTTTAAGATGCTTCTCCGCCATCCGAAGTTCATTGGGTGAAAATTCTTTGTTTAACTCTGTACCCCATTTTTTAATAGGGTTATTTGGCTTTTTTGTGGTCTAACTTCTTGAGTTCTTTGTATATATTGGATATTAGCCCTCTATCAGATGTAGGGTTGGGGAAGATCTTTTCCCAATTTGTTGGTTGCCGATTTGTCCTTTTGATGGTGTCCTTTGCCTTACAGAAACTTTGAGAAGCATCTTTAAAAAAGCATCTTAAAAAAAAAAAGAAAGAGGAACACTCCTCCACTGCTGGTGGGGTTGCAACTTGGTACAACCACTCTGGAAATCAGTCTGCCAGTTCCTCAGAAAACTGGGCACCTCACTTCCAGAGGATCCTGCTATACCACTCCTGAGCATATACCCAGAGGATTCCTCAGCAAGTAATAAGGATACATGCTCCACTATGTTCATAGAAGCCCTATTTATAATGGCCAGAGCCTAGAAAGAACCCAGGTATCCCTCAACAGAAGAATGGATGCAAAAAAATGTGGTATTTATACACAATGGAGTACTATTCAGCCATTAGAAACAATGAATTCATGAAATTCTTAGACAAATGGTTGGAGCTGGAGAACATCATACTAAGTGATGTAACCCAGTCTCAAAAGATTAATCATGGTATGCACTCACTAATAAGTGGATATTAGCCAAGAAAATTGGAATACACAAAACATAATCCACACATCAAATGATGCACAAGAAGAACAGAGGAGTGGCCCGGTTCTGGAAAGACTCAGTGTAGCAGTATAGGGCAAAACCAGAACAGGGAAGTGGGAAGGGGTGGATGGGAGAACAGGGGGAGGGAAGAGGGCTTATGGGACTTTCGGGGAGTAGGGGGCCAGAAAAGGGGAAATCATTTGAAATGTAAATAAAAAATATATCGAATAAAAAAAAAAGATGAAAGAGGGAGAAGTCAAAGGAAGAGAATGGGCTGCAAATTAAGAGATATTTTGGACTTGAACTCTTCCCCGCAGAATGACAGTTTAATCACACTGACTCCTCAGTGTAAAATGTGGTTCTGCCGGATAACTTTAACTGTAATTTCTTTTAACCACTGTACTCAGCTGAGCTTCCGGAAGGGATCCCACTCAGCCAACTCCAGCTCAATTTGTTCTTTACATTGGCAAAGTGTTTTTGTCTTGGTTGAGAAGCCTCAGCAAGCATGTGTCATTTTTTTTTTATATAAATTCTTTCTCTTTCAGATACTATATATTCATCACTTCCTCATATTCATCCTTTTATATTTAAGTTTGTAGAACATGACTCATGCCTTTTTCTAGAAGGCCAAAATCTAAGTGACTATGTTCCAATTCAACGTAGAAATTAATCTTGCAACTTCCTTGAAGGACAGTATAAATTAAGCTGATGATTTACTCTAACATCACAAGGTTTTGCCCCTCGGAAGCCATTTTTCATTTTAACAATAAACAGGATTGTTTTCTGGAAAGAAATAAAAATATATAAATGATACTTGTCATATCGATATAACATGTCCAAGTTTTCTCCAGAGAGTTAGGAGGCAGAACGGTCTCCTCAGATGGATTAATTGCTCACACAGTGGTGAAAAGTGGAGATGTTGTGAGGGACACACTTGATAGGCAGTGTCTGGAGAAGACAAAAACTATAGACATGAAAGAGGATCACTAGGGGCAGCTAATGAAAATAGCATCTTCGGACCTACTCAGATCAAGATCTGGACACAGATAGACCAGGTTGTACAGGAGCGCGGCAGTCAGGTTGCCCATCAGAAGCAGAAATGTACTTAGTCCAGTTGAGATAAATCAGGGAGAAACTAAAGACTGAACAGCAAGTGGATCACCTCTGAGAAAAGGAGATCTAGACCAGATGGCCTTTTGTCATTGCTTATCTAGAGGTGCTATCGTCATTTTTCTCTCTATAGACTCACTTTCCACATGTGGAAATGAGTAGAACAAGCATTGTCTCTTTTCTAGTTCTTTAGCTCTCACGGATTCAAGAAATAGTGTAGGGATGGGAAAAATGATTGGCACAGGAACAACTTATGTAAGAAACACAGGAGAAATTATTCAGCAAAATTATTCTTGCTCATTTTTTATTTAATTGCAATCACACATTTAGTTTTGGTGAAGCATTTGAGACAGTGCAGGGAAAGGGTACAGATCACCACCCCCAAGGGTAGCTGCATTAGTCTATCTGCACCTAATTTCAGATCCTATCATTAAATCAAAAGCAGGTTAATCGATAAATGGTGTCCTCAGACAATAACAGTATACAAGGCCCCTGAAATGAAAATGTCAAAGACAAAAGGTGACCACATTTTAAAAGAGAAAAAGTGACATAGGATCTGACATGTAAAAATTCCCAGAAGCCTTTCCTGCTATGTGCCCCATAAGCCCCGACTTGCCCTCTTCCCAGGCATCTACACACAGACACTGTCATGCTCACGTTTGCCTTGTTAAGGAGCAGTTCTCTCTACAGCATCGTTGAGGTCAAATTGCATCCTGCACAGAAGGTATGTTATAGTCTCAATGACAGAAATATATCATTTGAAACCAGAATATTTCTAGACGGGATCAAGTTAAAGGTAAGGCAATACTGGATTAAAACAAGCTCTAAATTCAGTGACTGGAGTCTTTGCAAGTCAGGGACTTAGGGACAGACACAGAGAAGTCAAAATGACAGGTAATGTGGAAATGAGATTGATAGAAATAGAAAACAAAAGGTACCAAGCAACAACAGTTTCCTCTAACCTGGGGCAGAAACTTATATTTCTAACCCAGAATTGCAAGAGAATAAGTTTCTGTTATGTTAAGTGGCACTTTGTTATGCTAGCCACAAGAAATGAGTACAAATGTCACATTCAGGAGTTATCATCTCTTCAGTTTTTTCCCCGGTCACAACAAATACTGTGTTGGGCTCTTGCTCCACACCACCACACTGCATCCCATTACCATAGCTACCATCTTACTACACAGCAAAATGATGTTATTCTATATATGTGTGCTTCCCTTTCTTGGGATGTACAGATTTTGAGGGTCCAGAAGCCATCTCTCTCTCTCTCCCTCTCCCTCTCCCTCTCCCTCCCTCCCCCCCTCTCTCTCTCCCTCTCCCTCTTCCTCTCCCTCCCTTCCTCCCTCCCTCCCTCTCTCTCTCTCTCTCTTTCTCTCTCTCTCTTTCTCTGTCTCTCCCTCTCTGTCTCTTCCTCTCCCTCCCTCCCCTCCCTCTCCCCTCCTCCTCCTTCTCTCTCTCTCTCTTTCTCTCTGTGTGTCCCCAGTGACTAGCCTACAGCAGAAAATTCAATAAGTGCTTTAGAAAATAAGATAATGACAATTTTTATCTGTATTGAGTCTATCATGTTCCTGTGTAAAAATGTTCCCATCTCGAGAATTCAACACATGCAATTATGGGATCCTTTAAGCCAGCATCATCGAATTTAGCGCCTGCATTATTATGTGCTACAGGAAGAAATATAGGGCCAGACAATTGAATAACTGGCAGTCAACTTTTCTTTGGGTACCTCCAGCTCTGGCTAAACTATAGAAAACACTTTTGAAAATAAAATAAGGAGGAGGAGGAGGAGGAGGAGGAGGGGGGTGGGGAGGAAAGAGTCCTTGGGATAGTTTTTATGAATTTAGCATTCTAGAAAATCCCTTCGAAGTCAAGTAAAGTCATTGTAATTCATGAATTCAGAAATGTGGTGCAAATGCAGATGAAGATAAATAGCACAGGAGCCATTTGAGGCAGGCAGATTCATAGGGGAAATTAGAAGCTGCCATCAGGAGAGTTAATGGTGAGTTCACTAATCCTAACTTTCACCCAGGATAAATGGAATCCTGTGCCTCTCCTCCATCCAATTCACTCTCAAGTTAGGCCTACCTCCCTGGAGACAGTGAGGAGGAAGGGGCCTCTTTTTACTACTTTGCCCATCCTCGGGATGTATTGGCTGTTGCTGTGACATTTTGAGATGTCTTTTATGATTTGGAGCATGTTTTCACTTTTACAAATAAAGAAAGAGCTAACAGGGTCTCTGCATGATGGAGGGATATTATCTTGCTCTGCTGTGAGCAATGACTACTTGATGTTAGACTGTTCTTCAGATAAGTGGCAAAAATTGTCTACTAGATTCCAGGGCTGCAAGGCAGACAGTGATATCAGTACATTAAATGTAATAATTACATGCTGCAATGCATGGCACCATGGTCCTTTGGCTGTGTGTCTGTGTGTGTGTGTGTGTGTGTGTTTTAATATTCAAAAGAACTTTCAGTTCATTGCCAAGATGACAAGCATACTCTAACAGTTTTCTTTTGTGTTACTCTTACCTAACCAAGCTTCCCAAACTTCTTTTTCATATTTGTTTTACATATCACACACGAAAGTATGCCAAACACTGCGATTCTTCCAACTGTTCTTCCACTTTTGAAGACAAGTCTATACCAGATCAAAGATGAGCTTAGGAATAAGGATGTAATCCAGTCCTGTCAATGAGGCACAAGAAAAGTCTTCTAAGAAACATGTCCTCTCCTTTAACACAAACGATCTCTCTTCTGCCTCTGGATATTGTTGTGAGGGGTGATATGCTGCAGTCATTTTGCAACTTGAAAAAGAGAACCTCACCAAAATGGCAGACAGAGAAATGCAAGCCTAGTCATTAATGGCATTTAGAAACACAAATCATTCAACTTTGAAGGCTCCTGAATTAAAAAAAAATGTGATGACTTGGAAATAAATGTATTGTTTTGGCCATTTTAAATGTTTGTTGTGTTTGACAGTATTCAAATATCGCACTGTGCCTAAATCCTTCTGTAAAAGTGGAAGGCCAGTGGTCAACACAAACCCAGAGATCCTATTGGCCAAAGTGAATTGCATCCTGTGCTTGTGAGTCAACAATCCCCATTAATACCAAATTACCACCATTTTCTGAACACGCTGTACTTGCTCATAGTATGTCATGCATTGCCTCTAGTTCCAGCAGGATCCTGAAATGGATTTTTTTGAACTGTTTTGCTGATGCAAAAGCTGAAACACAGATGGTTGGTGTGCGATGCCCAGGACACACACAGGTGACAAGAACAGATAATAGTCAGTCTAGGTCTCTTGGGCTGCAGAGCCAGGGGCCTCTATTCTCCCAAATCTCCTGCTGACATGGAGAACAACCATCTCATCACAGAGCCCATACTTATTATTGAAACTAAGAAATTCAAATTACTTTATCATTTTAACAAGAGAGTAATAATTCAGAGTTCTTTCCTCATTTCCCAGTCTGTTTGTTTGTTTGTAGCTGCTGTTAATGGAGCTATTAAATAAAACAACTGTGGTTCCTCATTTCTTTTATCCTTGCTTATTTCTTCTTATTTCTCTCTGGCTATATAAGACCAACTTCATATCCACATCCTTTATATATACATTCTTTATAGTCCGGTTCAATGTGACTCTCCAGCACCTTAGGGTGTAAATCACCTGTTTTTTGTTTGTTCGTTTGTTTGTTTGTTTTGGCAGTGTTCCTTACTGCTTTTGTGTCTTTCTACTGAGGTTCATTTTTTACATTGTAATAATGTTACCTAACAGTTGCTTGCCCCTTAATAGAATATAACTGTACTCACTAATCTGGATCTGACCAACTTTGATTTCTTTTATTATTTGGCATGCAGGGTTCTATATACATGTTGAATGTATGGACAGATGATTGAATGCATGCATGCATGGATAAATTGTATTTACAAATTCATAAACTGGGGGTCATATAGACTTGTCGACAAGTAAATATATGAGACTTTTGAGCCCCAAATAGCAACTAATTTTAGCAAAGTGGGTGACCCAAAACAAAGTAATAATAATTTTGTTTATTCATTAGATTCTTAAAAAGTAAAAACAAGTATTATTATGTGTAATACTTAATATCATGTTGTAGATTAGTGGAATGCACTGGTTGAATCTTGACAACCTTTATATTTTTCCATTTATTTACATCAAACAGATACTACAATTTTGAGAATTCCAAATGCAATTTTGATATTGTCTGTCTTTGTCGCTCTGATCTCTCAATTGACTTTATGTTAGTTCACTGGTTCTCTCCTGGTGACCTAAATCCTGTAAGAATATACTTTATACTTACCTGAAGTGATCTAATAAAAATCACTTCTGCTGTGGATTGATGCTGGTCTATGCTGAAACTCTGTAAAAAGGATGAACTACTATAAATTCTCTAGTGGCTCTCCTTTAGAATCATACAAAATTTCTATTAAAGTGTCTGCGAAATTATAGTAGAAATTTCTTGATTATTTCATTCACATGCTTTTGCAAATTTCCGAAAAGAAAGGCCTCCACCAACTAGATTCCAAAGATGAGCATTAGGAAAAGTTTAAGTACAAGCATTGGAATACAATTCCATATCAAATCTGTCATGTGAGAAGGTTAATAGAGAATATTATGGGAGCAGTGGGGTAGGTCAGCAGGAAAAGATGCTTTGCCGTGCAATCGGGGTGACCTAAGTTTAGTCCCCAGAACCCACATAAAGGTGGATGCATATTTCAGCCTATGAAACTGTCCTCTGACCACTATATACACTTAGTGGCATGTATACACACTGCATACATACACACATACACATATTAAGAATATAAGGCTAGGTGTGCTTGTGGGTAACCATAATACCTGTGCTGTGGGGGAGACTCACAAGAGGATCACTGCGGATTTCTTGTCACCTGTCTAGCTCCAGGTTATGTAAGAACTCCTGTCTTGAGAGAATAAAGCAACGAATGATAGGACAGGACATCCAACAACCTCCTCTGGTTTCCATGTACACACCCCACCCATATGTGTGTATGTGTGTGTGCCTTCAGTATGTGCAACCACCACAGGCACACACACACACACACACACACACACACACACACACACACCACCCTTTAGGCTCAGTTAGTTTATATTGCATCTGTAGTGTATTGCAATCACATTTGTACCATAAGTTTTCTGTTTGAATCCCCTTTTCAAAAATGTTTATATGGCTGAGATAGATTACAAAATTGTGTAAAATGAGCAAAATAATTGGCATTAAAAGGTGTATTAATCAAGACAAAAGACTCCCAAAGCTAATACCCTATCTATATTCATGTAGCTCATAGATAGGAAAGTGACTGTTTCTTTGGCATGAGGATTAACACCTAAACTGATGGAGGCTTTCAAAGCTTCCCACCTACCTGTCTCTAGAAACAAAATCATGAAAAATAACATGTAATCACACACTAGTAAGTAAACTTGCAAAAATGCCTTTAATCCAGCCCTGCATCACATCTTTAGTTTGGAGTAGTAAAGAATCCTCAAACAGTATAGATTTTAAATTCTTCCTTTTTAACTATGCATGTTCTATTAGTAGTCCTAAGAATATATATATATATTCCCCCTTAGGGAATAAGTATCTTTTATATTATATAGGTATGTATAGCATATATATGCTATATAAAATATGGCAAATATTTTAATATAATTTTATTCTTAAGTATTTCATATATATACACAAAGAAACATTATATCCACCATATATAATATGGTATACATACATACATATATATATATACATACACATATTTATACATGTACACACACACACACACACACACACACACACACACACACACATAGCAGAAGCCAAAGAGTTTTAAGTTTGAAGTCCACTTGGATTACATAGAGAATTTCCTCTCTATCTCAAATGTAGAATCAGCTATCTCTAAAAGCCAAAACAAAGAAACAAAACAAACAAAAAAATGTTTAAGTATCTCTCAAAATTATTGCCTCCTTAACATGGAGATATTTACCCTGTTCTCGATTCGGTTTCCCCCATCACTCCCAGGGTTCGTTTTTTCCCATCCATCCTTCTCTTCTCTATATTTGATTGTGTTAATTATTATTCTCTTTCTTTGTATTTAAACCTTATTAGCTGGTTCTGCTTTAACTTCCCCTAAATCATTTAGAATATTAAAGAGGAAAAGAGTTTATATTTATTTGTTGATTATGGTATAGTTTAATATTTGGAAAGGAAGCCAAAAGGAGGTAATATTAGGCACAAGGAAGGACAGGAGACAAGCAAAATAGCACCTGACTCGCGAAAGGGCATGTAATGCTCCCCGCCCAGGTTTCAACCATGGCCTTAGCTTCAGTTGGTCTGCTTTTCTAGATTGTGGGTATGAAAAATCCAACTTTCTGTCTATTTAAATAATATAGCAAGGCCCAGTGTTGCAAAAGACCCTCGTGTGCTGTGCCATGGAGTCGGTGACCGTGAAGGCTGTTCTTGCCCTTTACTGCCAGTGACCAGTAGGCAGCACCAGCCACTGAGGACGTTTGGCACACTTTTTAATGTTTTTTTATTTTGATATTTTTTATTGGATATTTTCTTTATTTACATTTCAAATGTTTTCCCCTTTCCAGGTTTCCCCTCTGGAAACCCCTATCCCATTCCTCTCGCCCTGCATCTATGAGGGGGCCATCCACTCCCCCACTCCCTCATCCACCCATCCACCCACCCACTCCTGCATTCCCGTTTTTTGAGAGAGGTTCATACAGTATTCATCTTGCTGGCTTTGTCCTCACTGCATTCCTCTGGCCTCTGCCTCCTCCCAAGTGTTGGGATTAGAGCCACCACTTCCAGCTCCTCTTCACTGCTGTTCATTCACAGGGAGCAGGGAGGTTTTTTGATTTGTTTTGTTTTTATGTTTTGTTTTCTTTTTTTTTTGTTTTTTTTAATTTTTTTTATTCGATATAATTTATTTACATTTCAAATGATTTCCCCTTTTCTAGCCCCCCACTCCCCGAAAGTCCTGTAAGCCCCCTTCTCTTCCCCTGTCCTCCCTCCCACCCCTTCCCACTTCCCCGTTCTGGTGAGAATTCTTTGTTTAACTCTGTACCCCATTTTTAATAGGGTTGTTCGGTTTTCTGGAGTCTAACTTCTTGAGTTCTTTATATATATTGGATATTAGCCCTCTATCTGATGTAGGATTGGTGAAGATCTTTTCCCAATTTGTTGGTTGTCCATCTGTCCTCTTGATGGTGTCCTTTGTCTTACAGAAACTTTGTAATTTTATGAGGTCCCATTTGTCAATTCTTGCTCTTAGAGCATACGCTATTGGTGTTCTGTTCAGAAACTTTCTCCCTGTACCGATGTCCTCAAGGGTCTTCCCCAGTTTCTTTTCTATTAGCTTCAGAGTGTCTGGCTTTATGTGGAGGTCCTTGATCCATTTGGATTTGAGCTTAGTACAAGGAGACAAGGATGGATCAATTCGCATTCTTCTGCATGCTGACCTCCAGTTGAACCAGCACCATTTGTTGAAAAGGCTATCTTTTTCCCATTGGATGTTTTCAGCCTCTTTGTCGAGGATCAAGTGGCCATAAGTGTGTGGGTTCATTTCTGGATCTTCAATCCTGTTCCATTGATCCTCCTGCCTGTCACTGTACCAATACCATGCAGTTTTTAACACTATTGCTCTGTAGTATTGCTTGAGGTCAGGGATACTGATTCCCCCAGATTTTCTTTTGTTGCTGAGAATAGTTTTAGCTATCCTGGGTTTTTTGTTGTTCCAGATGAATTTGATAATTGCTCTTTCTAACTCTGTGAAGAATTGAGTTGGGATTTTGATGGGTATTGCATTGAATCTGTATATTGCTTTTGGCAAAATTGCCATTTTAACTATATTGATTCTACCAATCCATGAGCATGGGAGGTTTTCCCATTTTTTGAGGTCTTTTTCCATTTCCTTCTTCAGAGTCTTGAAGTTCTTGTCATACAGATCTTTCACATGTTTGGTAAGAGTCACCCCAAGATACTTTATACTGTTTGTGGCTATTGTGAAGGGGGTCATTTCCCTAATTTCTTTCTCAGCCTGCTTATCCTTTGAGTATAGGAAGGCCACTGATTTGCTTGTGTTGATTTTATAACCTGCCACTTTGCTGAAGTTGTTTATCAGCTGTAGGAGCTCTCTAGTGGAGTTTTTTGGGTCACTTAGGTAGACTATCATGTCGTCTGCAAATAATGATAGTTTGACTTCTTCCTTTCCAATTTGTATCCCTTTGACCTCCTTATGTTGTCGAATTGCCCGAGCTAGTACCTCAAGTACAATATTGAAAAGATAAGGAGAAAGGGGGCAGCCTTGTCTGGTCCCTGATTTCAGTGGGATTGCTTCAAGTTTCTCTCCATTTAGTTTGATGCTGGCTACCGGTTTGCTGTATATTGCTTTTACTATGTTTAGGTATGGGCCTTGAATTCCTGTTCTCTCCAAGACTTTAAGCATGAAAGGATGCTGAATTTTGTCAAATGCTTTTTCAGCATCCAATGAAATGACCATGTGGTTTTGTTCTTTGAGTTTGTTTATGTAGTGGATTGTATTGATGGATTTCCGTATATTGAACCAACCCTGCATTCCCGGGATAAAGCCTACTTGATCATGGTGGATGATCGTTTTGATGTGTTCTTGGATTCGGTTGGCAAGAATTTTATTGAGTATTTTTGCATCGATGTTCATAAGGGAAATTGGTCTGAAGTTCTCTTTCTTTGTTGGATCTTTGTGTGGCTTTGGTATCAGCGTAATTGTGGCTTCGTAGAAGGAATTGGGTAGTGTTACTTCTGTTTCTATTTTGTGGAATAGTTTGAAGAGTATTGGTGTTAACTCTTCTTTGAAGGTCTGGTAGAATTCTGCACTGAAGCCATCTGGTCCTGTGCTTTTTTTGGTTGGAAGACTTTCTATGACTCCTTCTATTTCTTTAGGCTTTATGGGACTGTTTAGATGGTCTAGTTGGTCCTGATTTAATTTTGGTATTTGGTATCTGTCAAGGAAATTGTCCATTTCCTCCAGATTCTCCAGTTGTGTTGAGTACAGGCTCTCGTAGTAGGATCTGATGATTTTTTGGATTTCCTCAGTTTCCATTGTTATATCTCCCTTTTCATTTCTAAGTTTGTTAATTTGGATACTTTCTCTGTGCCCTTTGGTCCGTCTGGCTAAGGGTTTGTCTATCTTGTTGATTTTCTCAAAGAACCAGCTCCTGGTTTTGTTGATTTTTTTGTATGGTTCTCTTTGTTTCTACTTGATTGATTTCGGCCCTGAATTTGATGATTTCCTGCCTTCTACTCCTCCTGGGTGAAATAGCTTCTTTTTGTTCTAGGGCTTTCAGGTGTGTCATTAAGCTGGTAATGTATGCTCTCTCCGTTTTCTTTTTGGAGGCACTCAGGGCTATGAGTTTTCCTTTTAGCACCTCTTTCATTGTGTCTCATAGATTTGGGTATGTTGTGTTTTCATTTTCATTGTGTTCTAAAAAGTCTTTAATTTCTTTCTTTATTTCTTCCTTGACCAAGGTATCATTGAGTAGAGTATTGTTCAATTTCCACGTGTATGTGGGTTTTCTGTTGTTTCTGTTGCTATTGAAGACCACTTTTACTCCATAGTGATCAGATAGGAGGCATGGGATTAGTTCTATCTTCTTATATTTGTTGAGGTCCGTCTTGTGACCAATTATATGGTCGATTTTGGAGAAGGTACCATGAGGTGCTGAAAAAAAGGTATATTCTTTTGTTTTAGGATAGAATGTTCTATATATATCTGTTAAATCTAATTGGTCCAAAGCTTCAATTAGTTTCATTGTGTCCTTGTTTAGTTTCTGTTTTCCTGATCGGTCCATTGAGGAAAGTGCAGTGTTGAAGTCACCCACAATTATTGTGTTAGGTGCAATGTGTGCTTTGAGTTTTAATAAAGTTTCTTTTACGAAAGAGGGTGCCCTTGCATTTGGAGCATAGATGTTCAGGATTGAGAGTTCTTCTTGTTGTATTTTTCCTTTGACCAGCAAGAAGTGTCCCTCAGAGTCTCTTTTGATGACTTTGGGTTGAAAGTCAATTTTATCTGATATTAAAATGGCTACTCCAGCTTGTTTCCTGAGACCATTTGCTTGTAAAATATTCTTCCAGCCTTTTACTCTAAGGTAGTGCTTGTCTTTGACCCTGAGGTGTGTTTCCTGTAAGCAGCAAAATGTAGGGTCCTGTTTACGTATCCAGTCAGTTAGTCTGTGTCTTTTTATTGGGGCATTAAGTCCATTGATGTTAAGAGATATTAAGGAATAGTGATTGTTACTTCCTATCATTTTTGACGTTATTTTTTAAATTTGATTGCTTAACTTCTTTTGGGTTTGAGGAAAGGTTACTATCTTGCTTTTTCCAGGGTGAAGTTTCCCTCCTTGTATTGGTGTTGTCCTCCTATTATCCTTTTTAGGGCTGGGTTTGTGGATAGATATTGGGTAAACTTGGTTTTGTCGTGAAATATCTTAGTTTCTCCATCTATGGTGATTGAGAGTTTTGCTGGATATAGTAGTTTTGGTTAGCATTTGTGTTCTCTTAGAGTCTGCATGAGATCTGCCCAGGACCTCCTAGCCTTCATGGCAGAACTGATGTTGCCTGCTACATTTTGTTTTTAGCTATTCACACCACTGTGCTTGGAACTTTGGGAAACTAAGGCTAAATGTGTGTGGGACAGTGTGTGGGACAGTGATTTCCCCTAGGTGGGACTGGACTGTTTATGTATATTTCTTACTTTTTCATATCATGTATTTTATTATAATTTTATTCTTAAGAATTTCATATGTATACACAAGGAACATGATCATATCCACCCCCATTCTTCATCCAACTCCTCTCATATCATTTCAACATGTTCCTTTCTCTACATTATTTAAACAAATTTTCTAAGTGTGTGTGTGTGTTTGTGTGTGTGTGTGTGTGTGTGTGTAAGAGACAAAGGAGGCAAGAGGCATTGGAGCCCCTGGAAATGATATACAGGTGGATGTGAATTACTTGATGTGGGGGTCTATATTACTCTTAACTGTTGAGCTATCTCTCAACCACACCCCTACACAATGACAAGCCACTAAGTTCAATTAGTGACACCCATAAATGCAGGGGTGTGGGACTGCCCACTGGAGAACAGAAAACACGACCAATGGGAACACCTTCATAAAAGAGTGTTTCTTTCTTCCCCAGAACCTATTAACTGCCCAAGCTCTTCAGTAAGGTGTAGAACCTGGACAGAACACCCCCCATCTATGCTGGAATCTTGACTGGTTTGGTCTGGGGGATGTTTTCATCTGGTGAGCAAATATTCACATTCAGCCTTGCCAGGAAAGAAATGAAGTCACGTGGCCACAAATCAAACTAGTGGTTCTGCCTCACATCCCAGGAACTGATAAAGCTGAGATTGTCAGTTTAGAACTCACATGGACTTCTGGAGCAATTTTGAATGTCCTGTTCAGGTGTCAGCAGTGACAGATGGTGAGGTTTGCTTTGTCAAGGTTCTTAGGAGCTTGTGGGACTCCACAATTTTCCGAAGAAAAATCTGCCACCTCTGTTCTTCTCACTTGTTATACAGCATTCAACTTTTGTTGGCTCTGAACAGGTAGGTTAGCATCCTTGAATATTTCTGAGAAGAAAACAATTAGTCACCCCTCCTTTTTTTTGTAACCAACATTGTTTCAGAGAATCTAGAAAATATTTAAAGTTCAATATAAAGAAATTAAATGACACAACACAGCAACAAATAGGATCGTTTCCAAGCCAGTAACTCTTTAATTATTAGTGTGATATGCTTATGACTTGAACAGGACAGGATTCAACATTATAATCTACTAGTTCTCAGATAAATGGGCCAGTGCTTATCTTTCCCCATGTAGTGGTTGCTTCTAGTTTCTATCAATGCTGCTAAAAGATTAAAAGGTGAATAAAAATCACTCTCCAATTACTAACCACATTGTACATGTCCAACTCAACACTTGGTTCCAAAAATGAGAGAGACACAAGTTTGTATCAACATCCGCACACACAAAATGTGTGCAAATACTATTGAAAATGTTCTGCATGATGCACCAATCTTACTACTGCAATAAGCTAAAATGTCATTATGTACTAAAGACAAGGAGAACTGAGCATTAGCATTCTAAAGTAGTCACAGGTTTTGTTTGTTTGTTTTTGTTTTAATGCTTAAAAATGGAGGAGCTGGAGAGATGGCTTGGTGGTTGAGAACATTTACTGTTTTAGTAGAGTACCGGGGTTCAGGTACCAGCATCCACATGGTAGTTTACAACCACCTATAATTTCAGTTCCAGGAGTTCAGAAGAGGTTCTAGCCCTCACAGGCTCCTGCATGCATGTAGTACACACATATTCATACAAGCACATGCACACACACATATACACAAAGATGTTCTTTTTAAAAAGCTTACTGGGCAATGACTCAAAGCATTTGCAGAAGATATTCCAGGGTAAGGCATTTGACAAAACTCTTCTTATATGATCTACCTTTTCTTCAAATTTTTCAGCTTTCATAGCTGGGATAACAGCTCAGTCAGTGAAGTACTTGCTCTGAAAACATGGGAACTCAAACTCAATCCTCAGAAACCACATAAGAGGTCAGGGAAGTGAAAACAAAAATATTCTTCAGGTTCACTGGGCATCCAACCTGTCAAATCTGTCATCTTCAAGCTGGTGAGAGATCCTATATCCCAAACAAGGTATATGGCTTACAGGGAAGAATATCAAAGGTGACTTTTGGTCTTTGTTATGACATGCATGTTCATACACACGTAGACAAATCCCTTCTCCCTTCCCATTAACATACATAGGCACACATGCACACACACACATGCATACACATATATATCATATATATGATATATATCTCACACACATATATATATATTATATATACTCATTCAAAAATATTTAAGCCTTTAGGGTATCAAAGTATTTTCACCCTACAACTGTTTGTAATTTTATTTTGTAAGTAAAAATTATGAATATTATTGCTATAATTAAACTTTAAAAATAATCTTGGTCCTTTATACTTTTTGTCTTTATAGGAAATAGTATATTAAATCTTATTTATAGTTGCTTATGAAGTAAAGAATTTCTTCACAAAAGAGACATTACTGTTATCGTTTTATGTCAATGTGATAGTAGATCATTCATATTCCACAAGATAATTATTTCACTAATTTTATATGTAATTGTCCATTGCTTTCAATGTGATAACAAAATACCTAAAGCCAAGTGATTTGTAAAGAACAGAGGTTCTGTTTGGTTCAGGGTTTTGGAGGCTGAGAAGTCAAAGATCCTGAAGCTGGTACTTGCCAGGCTTTTGTTGACAGCCTCCTGTTGCTTCATCTTATCTTGGGAAGCTGAGAGTCGTTTACATGCATAGAAAAGAGACAAGCAAGAGGGACCCAAGGCAGTGCTCCCCTCAGAATTCTCTCACATAATAAAGGTCTTGACTACGAATGTGATCACAGGCAAATCAGTCATGGCCACAGCAAAAACTACCCTTATCAAAGCACAAAAAATGCTAGAAATAAGATGATACCTGATGAAATGAAAAACACAACTCTTAAATTATTAAAATGGACTCCTCATTGAACAACAAACATCTCATAGACAATATAGTCTATATTCATATTGATTTATATATTCAGATCAATACATTATATACACATACATACCCAAATATACATATATACATATATATGTATGTATATATACATATATATCTGCATTATACAGTTTAACTGACCTAAATCAAATATATGATAATGAAGTCTGTTATTTTGAAAACCACATTTCGATCATAATATCTTCAGGGAGAAGAGGCAGAAAGTTAGATGATATCTAAGAAATGAGGAACTAAATTCTTAAAATATTAAAATTGACCCACTGGAGGACAGGTGTAGATTTGTTTAGAGTGAATGTTTACAGAACCACTAAGAAGAATGAAAGGGGGAGGAGCATGGTTAGTAACTTGCCAGGACCTTCGAGCTCAGGCCAGAACTGATTTAGGTCGTGAAGAAATCTAATTCTCTCACTTCTACCAAACATGATACCAACATGTGCTTAGTTGATAAACATCCATCAGAAATGCTAAGAACATCCAACTAACTACATAAGTAGCAACTCGTCTGTGTGAAATTCACATAAATGGTGGGAGGTTGGATAGGTGTTTGCAGCCTCCCTTTGGGGGCTCTGGGTCTCAGACCATGTTAGGGAACCTGTGACCCAGAGAACTTGTCATTGGGGTAGAGTGGAAGGAGAAAGAACTTCTGTTGTAGCAAACTCTGAGCCCACTACAATAGTCATTGAGCTTCAGAAGCAGATATGAAATCCCAGCACATTTAGTTCCTGCTTTCTACACAGGTTATTTCTCCTAAAAATATGTTTCTTCTTTGACATGAGCCCTTTTATAGAAACAAAAAGCAAAATTCTGTTACAAACCCTTAATGAACCCTGAAGAGCTTTCTACAGAATGAAGGTATTTAAGTAATAATCTCATTGGTTTTTTCTTATGGCCTTTTTCCTCACAATAATCATCAGTGAATTCTGATTTCAACTACTAAAGTGAAAACACACTTTAATACACAACATGGTTGGGCTCCATGTTGATTTTCAGACAAGTATCAGAATGCTGACTTAAAGCTATTTTGAGCATCAGGAAACCTTTCTCCTTAGTGCTTCATGAGCTAAGCCATCAGAGCTTTCTGTGGTAAAGACAGATGTTATAAAAATCTGTGCGAAATGCGAAATCCTGGATTCTAGGCTGACAATAAGACCTTTCTGTATGCATTAAGCTTCAAATCCTCATGAGAGGTTTTTATTTAAGTTGTATGATCTTGGTTTTTCTTTCTTAAAATTGAGACAAGTAATCAAACATGGTTAGGGGATTCGCCAGGTCCTGGAGCTGGGGCAACAATTGTGTTGGGATCTTTCCTAATCCTAACACAGGCTATTTCTAAAGCAGCTCAGTCTTTTTAATAACATGTGGAGTTCCATGCTTGAAACCCAAACCCTCATTAGTAGTCAGTTATTTCAAAACTGCCTTGCTCCTAAAAGTTGCAGTATGGGTGTGTCTGTGGAGGAGCCGACCAAACAGCTGTTCAACCGTAGAAATGTACTTAAGCATGATCTCCATGGTGTTGGCTTGAGTCTGGAAAGTCTCAGGGGTAGGAGTCAACTGGAGCTGGAGAAAGGGAGAATAGTACCTCTGCCTCAATTCTAGACACAGCTTTTGTCCTGAGAGAACTTTTTACGGGCCATATGGGGGGGGTCAACCCCCAATGCCTGTCACCCTTAGGCCTTATTCATCCTTGGGATGGTAAATGATCTATGTCAGCTTCTCTGGACTTGAGTGTCCAGATCTTTCTAAACCACCACACTTTGATAAGTAGACTATCCTCTTTACTGTGATTGGCCACTCCTCATCAGTAGATGACCTTAATAGAAAAAAGCCTCTTCTAAGTAGTGCCAGAAGGAGCCTGCCTCCGAGCCAGCACAACTGCTCCAGCCTGGCTGCCGGGACACCCACAGATGTCGGACTTGCCAAACACACTCAAACTGTGAACCAACTTCTTAAAATAAATCTCTCCCCGACTCCCACCCTTGTCGCCGCCTGTGCCACTCCCATCTGTTTCCATGGAGAACCTAGCTAATAGACTCACCTACTCACACAGTCTCATCATGGTGTAGAGTTGATCTCAGTCGGAGGCAGCATAGTTGAGCCACAACAGCCTGCGCCCTAATGAAGGCGCCAGACTCTTCAAAGTCTTTGCTTTGAAGACTACAGATTAGTACAAGCATGTTCCGAACTGGCTGGCGAAACTCCTGCCAGCTGTAATTCAATACTGAAGCAAAGGAACTCTGGAAGGTGGGGCTAGCCTTGGGAGCCAGGCTGAAGGCTGGTTGTAGGCTTCTCTGAGCCCACTGTGCAATGCGGAAAGTGGGGACCGCAGTTAGTCAACGCTATTCCTTTTGATAACTTTTTCCTTCTTGCTGTGGACCATTCGTTCCTGTTTGCTGGACTGTGCAACACATGAGTCCCTTCTAGTTGTGGGGTTTGCTACATCTCTTTTCTTTGTACTTCGTTCCTTCGTTCCCCACACGACCTGCATTCCCTAGTCCCCAAGTTTTATTGTCTTCGCCTGGGGAAGACCTCTCAATTCAGTTGGCTTAGATATGCTTCCTAGTCTGGTCCAAGACCACAGGTGCTCCATCTGTAATATCCAGCAGCACTCCAGACAGGGCAAGCCAGCAGGACATAGGCAAACACTTCTCACCTTCCCAGTCAACTCCCCACAAATGCTTTCTAAGCTCAGTTTGTCTTCTTACAAGATAAGTGATAAGGAACGTGTTCGCTTGTTACACTTCACAGTACACATAAATAAATGTATCTGTCAGCTTTAAAAATTTGTTGGGTGACCACTTGATAAGACTAAAAAGGATTTTGAAGGCAATATTGGGTACTAGCTAGGAATAAAACTTGCAATAAAATCAGAAAAAGTTAATTTGAAGGAGATAATGGAAGGTATATAGAAGGCTTGGGGGGAATGTAACTAAACTATAATCTCGTTTTTTTGTTTTTTTTTTTAAATCTGAATTCAGATATAAGATGGATATTTCTGCTTCTAGAGTTTAAAACTGTGTGCTTATGTGGTGTGACCAGTGTGTATGATACACACATGGGTAAAATTGGACAACCTTGATAACATATCACAAACACTCATGAAATAAGTTCCCTTGATGCTTTTACCCAAACTAGTTTGGTTGGTCTTTACTGAATGACTTTTCCAGGATATTGATATTTTAAAAGCTATATTTTTATTAACAATTATCAATATGGAAGATGATCAATCTCTTGGTTAATCTTCCTAACCAAGAGGTTAATCCTGGCTGATAAATCTTGGGTGATAAATAATAAAGCCTCACTATATATTACAATATAAAATACAATTCAGATCATTTCAAAAGGTAAAAGTTTGTTGTAACTATGAAAAGGAAAGAAATATTTTACAAAGCTCTGAGAATTTCTAAATATAAATTTTTAAGTTAAAGTAGGAAACCATCTCAAATTACTTAGAAAAATATGTTTAATATTTAATATGTACATTTTAAAAATCAACAAAAAATAAAAATAGCGAACTAAAATAATTTTTTTTACTGACTACTACAGAAAACTACTGGCTTTTACAAATAAATATTTCACAGAATATGGAACCCAAACTTTAGAGCTACAGACTAACCTGGGTGGTAGCAGTTACTGACTCTGTGACTTTGGGCTTGGACTCAGGTGCCCTGTGACTCTTATTTGCCACCCAGAGATGAAAGATGTCTCTGCAGATTAAACAAAGTGAATATTGTGTGTTTAACACAATTCCAGGCTCATACACTCATGTAATGCAGTTTTGCATTTACATTACACTTACAAATGTTTTACATTTCTGACCTAAGAATCACTCACATAAAAAGAGAAAATGTGGCTCCTGAGTCAGGAACTTTTGACTTGTTTGTTCCCTACTGCGCTTCCAGTCCAGAGAACAATTTCTGTTATATATTATTGATATAGATCAAGAAATATCTTAGGTGAATTAACAGACAAACAAAAATTCAAGATAAAATAATAGCTATTCAATTAATATGAACCAACGTGAAAAAGTACTTAATCTCTTTATCTTAAATCAATTAACAGCAGCACACAGAACTCCTCCTTTCTCCTGGGCTTTCCTCAGTACTCATTAGATATGCTAATCTACCACAGTGAAATGACTACCTCACAAATTGCCGCTGGAAGTTTGGATCTGTGTAAGTCTTTTGAAAAGCAGAATATAGAAAAGAATCAAGACTGTGGAGGTGGAGAGATGTTTCAGCGGCTAAAAGCAGTTGTTGGTCTTACAGAGACAGCTCACATTTGCCTGCCAGCACCCATGTTGGGTAGACCACAACCATCTGGATCTCTAGTTCAAGGATATCTGATATTCTCTTCTGGACTCTGGGGCACTGCATCTATGGTGGGGCACATATATTCATGTAAGCAAAGCATTCGTACACATAAATAAAAATAAAATAAACCTTAAAATAAGATCCTGAAAAAGTCCTATCCTATGGAATTTTAACTTTTATGACATATATAATAAAAAATAATCCTGAACATGAAAATTATTTATCCTTAAAGTTATATGGTGCCACATTATTTATGTAGACTAAAGTAAGAACTACCTAAATTCAGAAATGTAAACAATAGATGAAATGGTTCAAAATCATTAATATCTACTTATCTTTTAAAAATTATAATCATGTAACACTGGGGGGAAATAAT
This sequence comes from Apodemus sylvaticus, assembly GCF_947179515.1. Taxonomy (NCBI): domain Eukaryota; kingdom Metazoa; phylum Chordata; class Mammalia; order Rodentia; family Muridae; genus Apodemus; species Apodemus sylvaticus. Next base: position 42,691,690 of record NC_067478.1, on the reverse strand, counting down.
ATAAATTTTTATAAATATATACATTTTCATATAGAAATCCTATACATATTGATAGTTATAATTTTGTGGTGATTACTCTTCAGAGTAGCTTTATAAGGAAAGACTCTGAGGCTGGGGAAATGACTCATTAAATGAAGTAGTTTTCATACAAATGTGAGTACTGGAGTTTGGTACCCTGTACCCACAGACATGCTAAGACACAGACAGGTGGTCAACAAGCAAGCTGAACAGCTGGACTAGCTAAGTTGGTGGCTTCCAGATTCAGTGCGTGCTCCAGCTGTTTAATAAGATGGAATGTAATTGGGGAAGATATGTGACATCAGCCACGGGCATCTATATGCACACATAGATGAACCCCACACATGAACATATATACATACAAAAAAGGGAAATACTGAAGTTATTCTAAGTTATTTCATTTGAGGCTATAGTAACTGTTTCTAATTTTGGTTCACTTCTGAACATTACAGATTTTTCTATAATGAAAATGTACTCATTTAAAAGTGGAAATATACTATTATTTTTAGCATCTATTATTGACAAAAATGTATGGTTAGGTCCACTTATAGCACACATCTAGCTGCCCAACAAGCTAATAGTTTCTTAGGAAATCTTGTTGTTGTTGTTGCTGCTGCTGTTAAGTAATATAAGTTTTAGCTTTATAACTTATTGCTGTGACAGAATACCCCAATAAAAGCAATTTGCAGAGTAAGGGGTTTACTCTGGCTTACAGTTTGAGGGGCCCATTCTACCCTGACAGGGAAGGCTTGTTGGCAGAAGCCGAAGGCCAGCAGATACAGAAAGCAGAGTTTAAACAGGAAGTGAGGTCAGCCTCAAAGCCCTCAATGTCTGCCCACAGTCACCTACTTCCTCCAGTGTCACCTCCTAAAAGTTTTATGACCTTACCAGAGCCACCAACCAGGGAACAAGTGTTCAGATATATGAGCCTAAGTGAAACGTGTCACAATCAAACAACAACATACACAGTCTCTTGAGTTTTATACCAATGTGTATAAGCCTGTCTAAAGCATCATGGAAGACATCAATGCTGGTTTAAAAGGATTTTAAAATCTTTTCCTAAAGCTATTACATATTTGATGAAGTTTTTATAACTTCTGAATTTCATATATTGTTTCATTTTACATTTTTTTATTTCATGTATAAAATTGTACCATCCCAAAAGGCAAGCTGTGAAGGGCTTGTTGTCACTGTTGTTTAACTACAAGTCATCAAGTTTAAATTTTTCATAAAATCTGCAAAATTCTCAATATTCATTGACAATTGATTTGGCTTCAAAAATTCCCACATTATGTTTTGTTCTAGTTGCTTGCTTGTTTTTATATATGAGTGTTTTGCCTATACATGTCTGTCTGTCTGTCTGTGTAGGCTTATTTTTCAAAACCTACTTTAATAAGGGCATTTAAATGCTTTAACCAACCTTCTAGCCCACCACCCACCAGAGGTAGTGGAAAGGAAAGGTTGATAGGGCAAAGGAGGAGGTGGACCTGTTTAGAAATAGTTCTTTGGGACACATCCAATTTGTGTTGTCAGAATATCAGCAGTTTAGTTCATAGGAATTAGTAACGGCTTGATCCGCCTGCAAATACCATCCACAAATCAACAATGGCAGTCAGATCCAGAAAAAAACCACAAGGCTCTGCCAAGCCGCTTGGGTCTGTGAAAGTGCCAAGAAGCAGCTAGCACATGACCAGAAGTTCTTTGGTGACATTTTTCTCTATGAAGTTGACAAATGATGACCAGCAAAGAGTGGCAAGGTGAACCAACACCAGAAAGCTTCCACTGCTGTTTGTACCCTTTCCAAACATCAAGTGTCCATTCTAGCAAAGTATCACATGTCCCTTTTCCAGACTGCCTCCAGAAAAACACCATGTGTCTGCCCTCAGCCAAACATCCTCCCATGTGTCTGCTTTCCAGGAAAGACTGTTTCCAGGAAAACATCATATGACACAACTGAGTCTATTTCCACTTCATTCATGTATGTATGTAGGTGTGTGTGTGTGTGTGTGTGTGTGTGTATGTGTGTGTGTTTATCACATGCATTCCTGATGCCTGTAGAGGCCACAAAAAGGTGTCATATCCTCTGCAACTAGAGTTATGTATGGTTATGAGTCACTATCTGGGTGCTAGGAATCAGATCTGGGTCCAGTACAAGAGCAACAAATGCCTTGACCTTTGAGCCATCTCTCTAGGGCCCCAATATTGTATTTTGAAATAATTTAAACACAATTTTCTTTTTGCAGATTTACTTCATTTTTATAGAAAAAACTCAAACCCAGATCATCTGTTCAACTGTCTTCGGAGTTGACAGTATTGAAAGTGATAGCAACCTTAGTCATATACCACATTGGTCCACTTGAGCTATAATTTAGAGACTACAGTTGGGATCCTAGAAAGACAAGGAGAAAAAAAAATCTCAATTTCAAATGACATAGTCTTCATTTGTGTCCTTTTGTTTGACATGTCATTCTCAACAGCTCAGCATGTTTTGAAACTGTGCAGCTCTGTCTCGCTTTGTATTCCTGATCTTGATCTTCCTTGCTTCAGTCCCTGAAGAGCTGGGATTACAGGTGTGTAATCCCCTCATGTAATTACATCATGCCAGGGTATAACACATTTTTAAAAAATTATTTTTACTTTGGAGAAGTTTATACATGCATATAATATGCTTGGAGCAAACCCACCTCTAACCCCCTCCACACATATTTCTTACTCATACAGTGGTCCTGTCATGCCCCCAAATACTGTTTTATTGACGATGTCCATTGTCCCTGAATCTTAAGCACTTCCTTCTTCAAACATCCCTAGGCCCTGGAGGAAGGGAATATAACACAGAACTTAGACATGAACACTCCACGATCTCTTAATCTCTGTATGCTCACCCATCATTGGTCTCTGTATGTCATTTTTCCTATGAGGGTTGAAATTTTTCCAGAATCTACGTATGAACTTAAAAGTCAGCTTATTGTATGTCCATTTAGCAAAATATCCTCTACAACGTTGGCCCCCGTGGAATTTTGTCCAAGCTCATGGTACCCAGCATGAATTGTATCTTATGGAATGGGTCTTACGTCCAATTGGAAAGTTATTTGGTGGTTCCCACATCCTTCATGCCACGATGGTGCCAGAACACACACCTTTCCAGGCTAGTTGCTATAACTCACTGGATTCACATCTAGGTAAGACTTTCATTTATGTTTTCTTCTATGGTAACACACATAGAACCTTCCAGAACTACTAACCACTAAAGATGAAGCTTCCAGGTTTGGATTTCTCTATGGTTTATATTTCAAGTGCATGATGTATTTAGTAATGGGTTTTACCATGAAGTTCTGGACGGTAACCCAAACCAAAGGTAATAGTCAACAATATCTACCACAGTGGTTAACAATTTAAAAGGAGGCATTCCATACCTGGCACTGGTCTTTTTCATTTGATAGTTTTTCATACCTGGAAAACGCAATATAGTTTAGTATCACTTTATTACTATCTTGTAATATCACACTATTACAACACAACTCCATTTGAACTCCTTTAATACATGTATTTGTATATATTTTAGGAAGTATCTCATCTCATCTCAGTCTAAATGGTTAGGATAAAAAAAAAAACAAGTTCTGTCATGGATCTAGAGATAAAAGAATACTTTTGCACCATTGGTTAGAGGATAAATTGGTAAACTACTATGGAAATCAATGCAAAGTTTTGTTAAAAAGCTAAAAATAAATCTACCATATAATTTAGCTATACTAATCCTGGGTATAGTCCCTTCAACTTCTGTGAAGATACTGCTTACCCCCATTCATTATTGATCTATTCACAGTAGCTAGAAAAGGAAACAATCTAGATGCCCATTAGCAGATGAATGGATAATGAGAAATGTTGTGCATATATGCATTGCATTATGATTCAGCTATTAAGACAAATACAATTATAAAATTCATAAGTAAATAGATGAAACTCAAAGTAATCATTTGGACTGAGGTAACCCAGACCCCAAACCGCAAATACCTTATACTTTCTCTCAAATGTGCATGCTACCTTTGAATATTTAAGTGATTAAATATATGTGTGATTAAATAGCAGCACCCATAGAAGTCAAGACACTATTAATGGGTCACGGGGGACATCTCAAGTTAAGGATGATAGAATGAAGGTGACATTAAGGAGGAAAGAGGAATGATGCATCAGAAGGGGTTAAACTAGGTGGGAGATGGGCGAGCAGGTAGAAGAGAGAGTATGCAGAAAGTATGGAGAAACCAACAGTAAAGACAGTTCTTTAGTTTCAAACTAAATGTTGAAAGTACTTCAGGAAAGGGACATAGGCTTGCATGGGCATCAATTGCACAAGGAGCCTTGACTATGAAACAGTTTTAAATGTGAGAAAGAATGCATAGGATATCATTGAAAAGAAGAAAGGAACGTGCAAACTTCTACTTTTGGATGAAATACACTTAGGCTGACTGTGCCGTGTCAAGCAATTAGCAAGAACTGCAGGGCTGTAGCTATTTACAGGCCATTTGATGACCACCACACAATTCCTTTGAGGAAATGAGACTGAAAGTACTTTTCCATTGGCGTAATGGTGTTTGGATACACTCATGTTCACAATGTATTATCAACAAATAGAGTTCTAATTCTTGTTTTTTTCTCCAAGTTTCATTTCTTTTTCTCTTCTTTTGTGTTAGCTAGGATATAATGTTAAATTAAAAATGTAACCTCAAACTTAGGAGGATAATTTTAAATAACTTACTTTAAATAAACTAGCACATAGAATTTTTCTTATTATAGTCTTCACAAGGTAAGGGGGGTTCTCTCTGGTCTTAGTTTTTAGATGAATTTATGTTTTCATTTTTGTAACTGGATATCACATTTTCAATGTCTTCTCCATATTTATTAAGTAACATGTTATTTTACTTTTAATTTTGTAGATATGAATCACACTGATTGAATTTTGAATGTTGAATGATTTTTGCATTAACAGAGGAAAAACTTACATTGGCAGTATTTATTCTTTCTTGTAATAATCTTGCCAGGCATTAGTACAAGTGGGTGCTAATCTTTTGGGAAAATTAGAAAGTGATCAATTTTGTTAGATTGCTGGGAGAGTCTGGTACAAATCAATGCTATTCTGCCTCAAAGATTTGGGTAAATGCCCTAGGAAAGCCGTTAGAGTCAGGCTATTTCCTGGCAAAAGATTTATGAATTCAAAATTTTAATGTATTACTTACTGTCCAGCCCCTTCTTTTTTTTCTTGTGTCTTTAAATCAGTCTTCTGTGGTATAGTTTCTAAAGGTGCTTTCCAGACACTTTCACCCATATTTCTATGTAATTCCTTTGAAATACAGTTGGATCTTTTGTTTCTGTTTCCAATGTATCCTGGTTTTTTGATAGGTACATATGTTTCTTTTATTGAATATATAAAATATTAGTGTGGTTCTGCTTATCAGATGCATCAAAAGAGTATCTCACAGAACCAGCCCTTTATTTCTTTTTTCTTGTTCCTCATCTCCTGCCCCCTGAGCGGATTTACTTGAGAAGTGGCACACAATCATCTTTTGCACTTGGATTCTTTCACTTGACCATATTCTATTCTTCCATACCACTGAGAAACATCTCTCATTCTTTTCTATTTAGTCAGTATAACAAGGCATTTTTTTCCAGTCTTCCTTCTATATGGGACTTTTTTATTTGAAATGTCTTAAAATTGTAAATGAAACAATATATTTCTGTATTATACTGAGAGTAGGTTCTTCAAAATGGGATTACTAAGTCAAAACATAAATTCGCATGTGGTTCATTAAATATTTCCATGCTTTCTTCCCAAATGATTATACCCACTTATACTCTCACCAAACATATTGGATCATGCCTGCTGTTTACATGATGACAATACAATGTGCCACCAGGTCTATTCTTTATAAATGATGTCTCTATATGACTTTGGAATTTGCTTTTTTCACATTATGTATAAAGTTGAATATCTTTTCATACATTATGGTCGTGCATATGTATATAGTATGTGAGTTGGCTATACATTTTACTGACATATTTCTTCCATCAATTTTGGACAGCTCATTGTGTATTAGAGATGTCAGCCCCTTGAGTTACACTGAATCTATTTCCCCTTGCCTTATCAGATCTTTTGGCTTTGTTGCATATGCTTTTCTTTCCTTGCCATGTAATTAAAAAAAGTTTGGAAATAAAAGTTATCATAATTCCACCTTGAAGCACAAGGACTGCCCACCCATACATTATCACAGAATATAGCTATCTTTGTTTGTTTCATGTTTGTATAGCTTCCTATTTTAATACTTACTGTTCTGACCTATTTGGAGTTTATTCTTTGTGTAATATGTTGTAAAATATTTTAATCCTTTTTTCCTCAAAGGCAAAACCAGTTTCTCAGTACTATCTAATAAATATCCATCTTTGTCCCTGTCTTTGATCATCTGACATACTATCGTGTGTGTGTGTGTGTGTGTGTGTGTGTGTGTGTGTGTGTGAATATATACATATATACATATACACATATATAATTTGTATATGTTCTTGAGACAAAGACTTATCTTTCCAGGGATGTGTAATTTGTTCATCCATTCTTCATTACCAAACTACCAATAACCTCTGTATTTGTTTTTCATCAGTTTCTAATATTAAAATTGGCCCTTGGATTAACTTGCTACCAGGTTTTCTAAATCATCTAAGAACTCTGCTGTAGCAATTGAGGCCAGGTTTGTCTTTATTCCACCTAACTGGTCATTCTTCCCTCAACATTGGGTAAACAGGAGTCTGGGAAATGTGATTGGATTTTTTGCTACAGAGTTTAAAGTGAAGGTCAGACAATGCTTCTCCTGCAAAGGGACCTCCTGAATCTCAGAGCTTGGCACCCTGCTGCAGCCATGATGTTCTGATGGTTGTTTTGTGCCACCTGTGTCTGCTGTTGGGCTTCCTTGAAAGGATGTAGCTCTGTATCACTGGGATTCAAGTCAGGTGACACACACAGAATGAGACTGCTTGCTCCGTAGACACAGGACTGGAGTTTTGTGAAAGTTTGCCAAGTTCTCTTCTGACTGCTCATCCAAGTTTGCACTGGCTTTTCAGCAGCCCTGTCAACAGAATATGTTACCTTGTTTTGTGCCAGTCTGACAGCTGAGAGCTAGTGACATTTGCTTGCAGTATTCTGGCTGCAGGTGGGTTTCTGTGTGCCTGTGTGCCAGACTAACTTCACTACTTGAAGCTTAGCTTTGCATCCTAGCTTTGCAACAAGATTCCAGGTAGGAACCATTCAACACAAGAGAGGATCTTGTCACAGTGATCCTCAAGAGGTATGTGGTCACAGTCTCCACCCCAGCTCTCCAAAGGAGCTGGCATTTTCAAAAGACTTCTTGACCCTTACTCCTCTAATGGCTTATAAATCAAGAACTACCCAAAAGGGGAATACTATAAAATATCTAAGTTCCTAGTAAAGCTTGTATAAGTGAAAAAAATTAGACTTTTTTTTTTTTTTTTGGATAGAAATAAGGTAGGTGATCGCCAAGCTTCTATGGTAATCTCTCTCTATCCTCAAAAGCAAAAAATAAAATAAAATAAAAAAAATTAAGAAGTAAAAATAAAATACAGTAATATGTAGATGATATCTCCTAAAAGCTGCAGCTCACCAGGGGATTCTATGATGCCACGTATCAGAACGCTTTTCAAGCATCAAGTGTCAAGTGTCAGTCTGTCCCAGACAAGAGGAGCCTCCAAGTTAAATGTTATCTTTCTAGAAGCTAGAATGGAAGATTTAATTATAGACTCAGTAGCTGACCTCATAAAAACTGATGGAACTTAGGAAGTTGGAGCCTCCAATGAGATCTGCCTTCAGTGTATCTAACATTGAGTCTTGACACACGTTACGAACCTTTAATGGTCACTCTCTCCACCCCAGGCCCCAGAACTCCATGTGCAATCTCCTAAGTGAAAGAAGCAGAGAATGCTCTTCCTTCCCTAGCAGAATGGCCCTTGGATCCCCCAGCCCCGCTCAGTCAGAACAGATTCCTAATATTTCAGTGGAAACCGACTCATTTTAATCCTCCCATACCCTAGGACCATGTTCTCCATGCTCACAAGCAGCAGAGGGATCAGAAAAGCACAAACTTCTGTCAAAACACATGTGGAGAGTGGAGTCTCCTACATGAAAATTGAGTTTCCAAAGGGGTGTTTTGTAGGTAAAATAGTGGAAAGGAGGAGGAGGCAGGAAGGAAAGAGGCTGTGAACTACGCTGTGAAATCATGTCTCCTAAGTCTACTGGCAACAGGCACAATGGCAGATTACCCAATCTACCTCCACTCCAGTTCATTTTCCACTGCTTAGTAAATTGAGCCTCTGAGTCTCCGGTTAACAGAACAGCTGAGCTTTCAAACAGAATAAACCCTTACCACCTGTGAGGTTTCTGTAGGTTGGTAAAAGGAAATGAGTCATAGTAAAGTTGAGAAATGTACATTATTTACACATTTTAATCATTCCTTCATGTAGTCTCAGCTTTAGCAGCTGTGTATGGTGCATATGAATGTGCTGTTTCAATGTAAGGTATAAATCTAGCTACTTTTTGTATAGTTTGAATTCCACAACTCCACAAATAATGTAAAACCAATACACAAAAGCTAAATGTCTGGAACATCACAAGCAGCCCAGTGGATTTTGAGGAAACTAAACCCTTATGAATATTTTATGCCTAATTCCTTTGGGGGGAATCTATTGTCATTTTTAATAAGCTATTTCCCTAAAATCTTCACAGAGATGAGTGGAGAGTATGGTATTATTTCAACCTGTATTTAAATATCACGTATATATTAATCTAAGAGGCCTCCATTACACACAACCTCAGACATCTTCTAAATTAATTGGTCTTTGCCATCATTGGTGACTACTTAAAGCAAGAAACGATTAAATATATAAATTTATATATAAATTATATACTGTATATAAAGTAAGTATATAAGTATAAAAATTATATATTATATATAAATTAAATATGAAATATATAAAAATAAAATCATTCACAACATTTTTATCACCACTACTGTCTTCTTTTGTTGGAATAATGTCCTCATCCAATTTTCATAATAGAAAATAGTTTTATTTTCTTAATGGTATTTCTTTATAAGGATATTCACTTTAGGAAAATATGGGCCAAAAGAGATTTATTAACTTTCTAAAACCTCAATCAATCACTGTGCTGTTGGGAATAAGCCTATTACCAGAAAATTCAAATCTTCTTATATATATATATATATATATATATATATATATAGTGTGTGTGTGTGTGTGTGTGTGTGTGTGTGTGTATTTATTTGAAAAATAGGCCATTGAAGTGACAGATGAGTGTTGAGATGAACTATGAGTTTCCTATAGAATAGTTTTTAGGCAATCATGGTAGCAGGCAGGGTAAATAGAAAAAAATGACAAAAATCTAAATAATGAGAGAATGTTTGACATTGACACTGCTCAAGGCCATGTAAAGTTCTCCCATCCAGAATTTATAATTTACATTTTAGGCCCTCGAGCAAAATGTCATTGAGTAGGAGCTGACATGAAATGCCTCTCTGGACTCAGTTTGATCCACAAAGAAGGGCTTGGTGACAACATGGCAATGATGGATGGAGAGAAAAGTGACCATGTCATCTTGGAGTTGAAAGTAAGACAATGAGGTGCTGACTGCTTTCGAGTACATTCCAGGCAGACTTCAAAGAGCTCCGTGAAGAATAACCACAGGCCAACAGGCCCAGAGGAAAAGACACTGCATGAAGATCAAAGGCCCTGAGCAATAAAACTCTCCTACACCTCCCAGTCATTCCAGGGAGACAAGGACTGAGGTGAGAGGTGGGTGCCAGTAGAGACCAGAGTGCTGTGTGTGGGAGGAGCCCTGGCTTTCATAGGACCTAAGTCAGATAAGGAGAGGGCAGGGAGGGAAGCAGAGACAAGTGCAAACTGAGCAAACTGTTAGAACCAATAGCAGAAAGTCAAAGACCATAGCAAGCAGAGAAGCAAGGATGACAGAATGAGATAGGTACCAATGGTTTAAAATGCTCTGGATCAAGAAGTAGGACAAAATTTGCTACTGCCTAATAACAATATAATATTGTAAGTCAAATATTTAAAACCTTAAATTAAGTGATATTTACTCTATTCTATGGAGAAGAGAAAGAAGAACCAGGAATATTGCAAATTCTGGGATCTAAGCCCTTGAGCGCTGAAGACTTATGTCTTCTTCTGTGCGGAAAGACAGACACCCTTTAATGCTGGCTGACCTTCTCCGTTGTTCTCACACCTTTATTGTTGTGATGGAAAATCAAATAAATACCTGATTGGTAACTCTAAGGGAATTTGTGCTAACCAGTCCCTTCCTTTGGATCTTTGGAGAGAACCCTTTCTGCAAGCAAATGACCTCAGCTAACTGACAGTGAAGACTTTGTTGGAGAAGTTCTTCAGTCATGCAGAGGTTGTGTTCATTTTTCATCTGTCTCAACAACTTCTTCTTCTTCTTCTTCTTCTTCTTCTTCTTCTTCTTCTTCTTCTTCTTCTTCTTCTTCTTCTTCTTCTTCTTCTTCCTCCTCCTCCTCCTCCTCCTCCTCCTCCTCCTCCTCTTCCTCCTCCTCCTCCTCTTCCTCCTCCTCCTCCTCTTCCTCCTCCTCCTCCTCCTCCTCCTCCTTCTTCTTCTTCATTTTTCTCCTTCCTTTGAGTACGGTTTCTTAAAGAGACCAAAAGATTTCCCTTTTACATAGCCCGGAGCCTAGTTGCTACCCACTAAGTGATACTTTTGAACTGCCATTTTGTGTATGGTAAAATAATGCTTCACTGTTAAAGCCTATGTTGTAACTGAATGTTATTTTTCCAAATTAGACATTAGAGATCAAGACAAGTGGAGAAACTAAAATCTATAAATTCATTGAAAAAAAATAAGTCTTCAGGCCCCAAAGTATTACTATTGCTTACTTAAATAATTTAGGCAACAAGAGAAAAGACACCACCTGTCATTGTGGAGTAGTTACCATGTGGAAATTGTACCCAGGAGGTAAGGGAAGTAATTACTTTTCTGTTGTTATAATAGAACACCAACAGCAATTTATAGATGAGTTTATTTTGACTTAGAGTTACAGGGGGCAAGTCTATCATGGTGGGCGAGACATGGCAGCAGGCAGCCAGAGTAGGAAACTGAGAGGTCACATCTTCAACAATGAACCCATAGCAGAGAGAGAGAGAGAGACAGAGAGAGAGAGAGAGAGAGAGACAGAGAGACAGAGAGACAGAGAGACAGAGACAGACACGAGAGACAGAGACAGACACGAGAGACACACAGAGAGACAGAGACATAGAGACAGAGACAGAGAGACAGAGAGAGAGACAGAGAGAGACAGAAAGGCAGGGACAGAGACATACAAAGAGATAGAGATAGGGATAGATAGAGAAACAGATAGACATAAATATGTATATCAGATATGCATATGTAACACAGGCAACCAATATGTTTGACCTCATCCTCCTGGCAATGCATAGACCATGTCTTTGAAACAGAAATATATTAAACACTCTAGTTTGGATGAATTCATTAAAAATGTAAGTTGCTTCAAATTTATCTTTAAGAGTTTTATATAAGCTGATCCTGTATTTATCAAGAAAGGCCTGAAAACATAGTGTACATTCATTTCCAACAAAACAGCGGCCTGAGATGTGCACAGAATACTGCATAGGAGGGGAGGAAATGCATAGTTACACTGTGAAAGAGGTGAACAGATGGGAGATCAATCATTACACACGAATGGCCTCTGGAAGGTGAGTGGGGGAATTGGCTACCTTTTAAAAAGCAGACACAATCTTTAAGTAGCTTCAAAATAATGTAAAGCTAGTCCTTGGTCTGTTCCAAGCTCGACATGGGAGGTGAGAGACTCACAGGACTGAAAGGGAGGGACCTTAGATGAAATACCTGACAGTAGGGAGAGGGAACTTATAGAGCCTACCTCCAGCAGGAAGACAGGGCTTCAAATGATGCAGAGGGGGGCATCCCACAGTTATAATTATTCCTGTCTGAAAGCATTCAGGGATGGAAATGGAGAGGAGCCTGGGGAAAAGAAGGTCCAGTGACAGGACCAAAGTGGGATCCAGCGCAATGGGAGGTCCCAAGGCCTGACACTATTACTGAGCCTATGGAGTGCTCATAAAAATGGACCTAGCATGACAGCACTCCAGAAGACCCAACAAGAAGCTGAAAGAGTCAGATGCAGATATTTTCACTCAACCAATGGACAGGAGCAACTGACCCCTGATGTTGAATTAGGGAAGGCTGAATGAAGCTGAGGGTGACCCTGTAGGAAGACCAGCAGTCTCAATCTGGACCCCTGGGATCTGTCAAATACTGGACCACCAAACAGGCAGCATGCACCAGCTGATATGAGGACCCCAACACACATACAGCAGAGCACTGCCAGGTCTGTGTTCATTCAGAGATGATGCACCTAACTCTTAAGAGACTGGAGGCTCCAGGGAGTTTAGAGGCCAGGTGGGGTGGTGGGGGGTTGGGGACATCCACATGTAGATAGAGGGAGGGGAGGAGGTATTTGGGATGTGGAACAGTTAGAGGAGGACAGAGGTTGGTGGGATGGGGAATAAAATATGGAGTGTATAGAAATAATTAATAATTAAAAAAACACAGAGGGGGAAAATAAAATAAGGTAAGACATCTACTCATGGAGAAGATATTCGCAGTTTACTGTTTGCTTTTATAGGAGACTATGAATACCACATATCAAAAGGGAATTAGCATGCAGGGACATGGTCAGAAAGCCAACCTGGGTATCAGTTCAAACAGATAAAGGTTTCAGGTTTTATGCAGAGAAGAATCTGATAAACATCTAGTCTAGCTCTCAAGTCAGTCAACTTTTTGGGGGTCTCCCGATGTTTCTCTAGCAAATAAAGGAGCTTGAAATCAAAGGAGTATCTATAGCCCCATCTTGAATGATTTGCTGTTTTCACAAGGCCCTTGGAAAAGGCAAGAATTAAATCAAACCCTTGCTAACTACAGAAGGTAGAAGCAGAGTCAGGAGTAATGACTATAGATAGCCAGGTGAATTCGTAATTAAACATGAGAGAAGTTTGAAATTTTTTGATTACTTTAAAGCTTATTCATTTTTTTGTATAGAAGTTTTCATTTTACGCAATCATGATAGAATGTAACTGGAGGCCTGTGGACAGCCAGGCGTAGTTGGCTCTCTTCTGTCACCATGCTAGGTCCTGTAGATTGAGCGCAGGACCTCGGGTTTGCGGGCAGGTGCCTTTATTCCCTGACATTTCTCTAGTATGAAAGAGCTTTCTAGCAGTCAAATACACCCTAAAGTGCAAGGCACCAATTACTGGTAAGCTGGCTGATAGTGGAGTGCATTTTAAACAGTGGTTTTGAGGTGACAGTCAAGTGCTTTTTCTTTGTTGTCAATGTGCTTGAGGTGTATTAGGAATCTGTGAGATGCCAGGCTCTGAGTGGAGATCTTACATGTGTTCTGGTAGACAGAGGAACTTCTATAAGGAATGCCATGGAGGAGAATGCTTCAGGGATTGGAGGGAGAGTCTTGCTCAATGGCTGACAGTCTAGCTGGCATGCACATGTTAAGACAGATCGCTCAGTCTCTCCCACAAGTCCTAATTCAGGAGATTTGGGAGGGATCCAATGAACTTGTGTTTTTAACCGAGCGTCTTGAGTGATGCCCTTGTCAATGGTCCATGGACGACACTGTGAGAACCCACAGGCCTCAAGATTCTTTGGAAGTCCAAAGATCTTTTTTTTTTCAACTTTCATTCTAATGCTAAGATCCTAAGTAATCTTTGTCAGTAATTATTCTACCAGCCTGGGGCAAGATCAACCCACAACAAAGTCCTTTTTAAAAAGCTTGTCACCAAGAGGTATCAGTGAGCTTAAGCACTCAAGCCAGTTGGCCTGCCTGCCCCTCACTTCTCTTTACAATGCTGTCATCTCTAAACGGAGGAGGTGGTTTTTTGCCCCAGTAATTCCTCATCATGCCTTTTCCAGACATTTACTGTCAACTTCCACCATCTGGATAAAGGAAATTACATTGGGAAAAATTACGTAAAGAACAGACTACAGCCCAGATTATGTAAAGAATTACTTAAATGCTTTAAAGCGTTAGAAAAATAACCTTGTTGTTGAGCATAGTGTGGAAGTGGGTGTTGGAGGACGAAAAGGACCCAGGGTGTGTGTGTGTGTGTGTGTGCATGTGTTTGTGTGTGTTGTGGTTGTGTGGCTGTGTGTGGCTGTGTACACAGGAAAAAGACAGCCAGTTTCATCCCCAGTTGCTTCAGGTGACTTTTCTCTGCTATTTTTAATGCTTTTATTATTTGAATTTTACAGCACCCTAGGGGTCGTTAGCTATTTCAAGAGATGTCATACAATTCTGAAAAGTTCCTCAAAATAACATTTTAAGTCACTTCAATTGAAAAAAAAATACATATTTGCGGCACAGAAATTTTCCAGAGTGGTGAAGGGAGAGTGTTTAGAATTGAAATAAACAAAATAACTGGGAGGTGCTGGGAGGCATTTAAACTTCCAGTTCGTGCTGGTTCCCTACTGAACCGCCGATTGGTGGGTGTTCTGTACCTCAGAGTCCTGGCATCTAAATCAAACATTAAACACCCCACATATTTTGAAATGAAAACAAAACAGAATGAAACAAAACTGTTCTCTGGCAACTCTCAATTATCTCATTAACAAATTATCTAGATGCACGCTAGCTAGCGCCGGCGATTTTATCTCTTTAATTTGAGATGTTCTGTTTTGTACTGGAGGTGCTAGATCTTTCCCTCCTGTCCTAAGAATTGCACTCAGTGTCAAAGGTGCCGCCACAGGAAGCTGGACGACGATTCATGGCACTTTTGCAAGACAGCTTTCTTCTCAAACCAAAGCAAAAATGCTTCTTCTCTTAAAAGCAAGTGGCAAAGGTGAAGAGAGGAGCCGGAGTGTGCAGCGGAAAGGATTCTGAGCCTCCGGAGTAAAAAGAAAGTGTGGAGATATTAACGCTGTGATTATGTTAATTACCAAAAATTACTTGATTTTCAAAAGTAATAATCCTCTGCTAATTGTGCATATACGAGATGGTGAGGCGGCTGACATTATTTTAAAAAGTGCCAGGTGCACACTGTTCTCTGGAAAAGAGTAGCAGAGTGCATACAGAGGCTCTCAGACCCGAGGCTGCTGTGCGCTGGTTAGAGACAGCCCGAGGCAAGGCTGTGGTTGCCTGCCCTTCTTGGGTCGCGCTCTGTAACCAACTCTGCCGAAGTTTATCCCACTCCCGGTCCAGGTCAGCTCAGTCTACTCTGCACTAACCAATAACAACCTTTATAACTATAAACATCTCCTTCACACTTCCTCCCTGAAACTATAACTCATCCTTCAGGATTAGCGACAAAGTCCACTCAGGAATTTCAGTGTTTTCTTTGGAACCCAGATACAAAAAATGATTGTGTTTGGGTCTTTCTTTCTTTCTTACTTTCGTTCGTTCGTTCGCTCTTTCTTTCTTTTCTTCCTTCCTTCCTTTTTCCTTCCTTTCTTCCTTCCTTTTCTTCTTTTTGGGCTTAACATCATAAAATAGTAATTCTAATATTTTTATAAACTGAAACATGGATACAGAATTGAATATAACCTCTCATATTTCCCCTTCTCTCCCGCCCCACCACTTCCTGCCTCCCAGAGATTTAGGCATCCCTCTTATAGCTCACTGCTCCAGCATGGCTGCTTCAGGATTTGCATCTGGATTCTTTGGTTGTGGCATCTGTGCAGCCAGTGTAAAGTAGATCTGCAGAGACCCTTGTGCAACAGTTATTAAGATTTTCTGGTGACAGCAGAACACTTAACCAAGGGCAAGGTCTTGCTAAACCTGGGGCCTTGTGTAGAGGCACAGAGCTGATGCCAAACACTGGCCCTGGTTGTGTCTCATTCTGTGTTTGTCAATTCTGCATTCCTAAGAGTAAGAATCTGATTGGCTAAGGAAGCAGTTCAGTCCCGGTATGTCATTGGCCTAGTCTTTGGAGGTGTCTTGACCCTTTAACCTAAAACCAAGCATGTGTTAGCCAGGGTGGGAAATGAGGCATGTTGATGGGTCTACAGAGCATGACCACTAGTGGACAGAGGACAGGACAGCTTTGTTTAGGCTAGAGCATAGATAGGCAGGTGGCCATGTGTGAATATCACAGGATGCATTTCCAATTTGACCCTGATGCTTGTACATTTAAAATAGAGTAGGAATTTTTCAAAGGGTTCCAGAGGGGTTAAAGGAAATAGTGACCTAGATATGATACTAAGCAGCAAGGAATGAGACTCCCTTTCCAATGGAAGAAGCTCAAACAACAGATCAGATCTAAGAATTCAGATAACCCAGCACCCCAAACTTGGACAACACAGAGACTGAAGACACAGCTTTAGGGAGACATGTTCAGATGACCACAGCGGCCAAGCACACAGCACAGGTCTCATGTGATGCCACGAGACACCTTGGAGTTTGTGTCTCCAACAGGCTGTGGCTACTGATATCTTTATTTTCTTTAGGTAAGAACATATATCCTTCGGGGAAAAGTCATTTTCCAGTGTTCTCCTAAACAAGGTGCTCTTGTTTCTGTTAGTGACTAGGAGTCTTGCTACGGGGTCTCTCTCCCTCTCTCTGGAGCAACTGTGTGTGACTGTCTAGCTCTGGGTCTCTCTTGGTTTCTCTCTCTCTCTCTCTCTCTCTCTCTCTCTCTCTCTGTATGTGTGTGTATGTGTGTCTTGGTTTCTTTCTCTCTCTTCCCTCTGCCCCATCCCCCTATATCTGAGTGTAGAAAAGATTCTAATTTGCAAATATATGAGTTGGGATTATAAGTCAGTGATAGTGTGCTGTTTTACCATACATAAAATCTACTGTATAATCCCTAGTACAGACAGACAGACAGACACACACACACACACACACACACACACACACACACACACACCACACACATCAAGGGTTTGATCAAATGGAAACTTTCTAAAAAGAACCTCTCACTTTATTTTTAACTTCCTAAAATGAATCAGGAAAGTAAATATTGAAAAAAAACAGAGGCCCGGAGAAAGATAGGGAGCCTGTCATGTCACTCTCCGGGGTGAGGTTCTGTGTTAGGCTAAGGATGCCGGCTGGCTTTGTGTCCTTGTCTGTCTCTTCCTACACAGGGTGCTGTGCTTGGTCTTCCTCACATTTTCCAGCTACACATTTCAGACTTGGGCTACGTGGGCAGTTTTGACCAGTTCCAAAGCCTGGCTCAGTACTCAAATGGAAACTTCTACTAACCACACGCTGCAAGCACTAATGAGGCCAGGCATGGGAACTAAGCCTGTGCTCTCAACTCAGGAGGCTGCAGCAGGAGGCTGCGGCAGGAGGATCCCGAATTCAAGCTATAATAACGAGAAATCAAAGGAATAAGACAATCCTTTCAAGAGTTCATGTCTGCTGTCCAGTATTATTTGCATACTTAACCAATGTGTTACAGAGAAGAGTTTAACGGATGTTTTAGGCAGAAGCAATCTCAAAGCACCTGGGTCTTTTATAATGTCGGCTACCGCCCAGATACAAAGTCACACATGCAGAGGAAATGGAATAATAAACATCCCTAGGATGTTACTCTTTCCCTTTCGTTCGTCAAAAATCAATTGTAGCTTCAACTTTCCATTGTGCCGCAGCACGCTCCAACAAGGAAAGAAGGCATCAGAAAATCAACGGTTCAAAACTGAGGTAGGAGATGCAGCCTTGACAGAGCCAGGTGTGCACTGCCAGGGGTGGGGGGTGGGGGGAAGGGCCTGAGGGCTTTTGCCTGGAGGATGTGTGCTCAGAAGCCCATCGGGAGAGGATGTTGAAACCATTAATCTCACGAAGAACAAATTCTAAATATACTAGCTAGTAAGAGAACTGACAATTCGTGTTTGTTCAGTCCTGGGGATCCGGTCCAAGACTCGGGCATATTATACAGTCATTTTACCATCGAGCGTCATTGCCTTCCTGAGAGACTTAACTCTTATTTTTGAGACGATGAAAGTTTACAGAGCTACATTTTAAGTATGTTTACATTTGTCAAGAAAGAGTAAGGAAAAAAATGTTTCTGGATGCTCACGTCATGAACTTTTGATAAGAATTTATCATCTGAATTTCACACGGAACCAGTAGAACATTCTTTTTTATTAGCATATAATCACTGTACAAACTAATGGGTGTCATTATGATATTTGTATGCAGACTCCTAGTTTTTAGTAGGTTTGAGTGGTTGCTTGGTTTTGAGACAGGCTTTCACTATGCAGCTGGGGTTGGCTTTGAATGCATAGCCATCATGCCTCAGGCCGTTAATTACTGGCATAATAGGTTTGTGCTGTCATGCCTAGCTCAGAGCCCCAATGTTTGATGATCAGAAGTTCATTCTGTAGTAATACAGGAGCTATCTCTCTGTAGGTAAGGGGGAAAGAACCATGAGGAAAACCTAAAAGTCTTCACATGTTAGAGTGAGACTTGGCAGTTATATGGAATGTCTCAACCAAGGCCACTGGGGATGGGAGGCCAAGATGCTTGTTATGGAGTCTGAGACGGCCAAGCAGACCTGATTAGTGCCAGGCAGGCTCTGGGAAGCAAAGCCAGTGTTTGTTCGGTAGCAGGCTAAGTAACTTCTAGGAGATATCCTCACCCCACATCTTCCAATGCCAGATACTATCATTCTTTCATGCAATGTTGCTTCAAAAATGACACTAATTGCCGGGCAGGGGTGGCACACACCTGTAATCCTAGCACTTGGGAGGCAGAGGCAGGCGGATTTCTGAGTTCGAGGCCAGCCTGGTTTACAGAGTGAGTTCCAGGACATCCAGGGCTACACAGAGAAACCCTGTCTCCAAAAAACCAAATCCAAAAAAAAAAAAAAAAATGACACTAATTGTAAAAGACTAAGTAAATAGAGCTTCTAAAAAGACCTTTGCCTATTTTTAGGAAAGAGACCCCAGACCTCCTGTAGACAAAAAATTAACAAAGGTCTGCAGTTAAGTTTTGGGTATCAAGAGGAACAAAAGGGACCTAGAATAATAAACAGCAAAGGAGTCACCTGAAAGGCTGAAGATTGTTAACAGCAGCCAACACCAACGTTGAAAGACAGTCAAGGTCAACAGATAACAAAACAGGAGTCACAGAAGCTTCAACCACCTTTAAAGGTTGGGCAGCACATGAACAACTCATGATCTTCATCCTCTGGGGTCAGGGGAATATGTCCAGAATGTGTGGGCCTTCCGTGACTTAGCCAGGGACAGCCCATGGGATTAACCCATCTCATAGCAACTACAGAAGGCAGCCTAGTTTCTAGTTGTCTAGTTTCTGCCATGGCTCTATTAAACCCAAAACAAAAGGAAAACAAAAAGATAAGAATTTTCCAGAGCCTTTACTCTCTGAGGAACTCCTTTCCTTCTTAGGAGTTTCCCTAATTTTTCTGTAATTTCTCACTTCTTAGTTTCTCAGTTTAACATCTCTAAACAAACTGGATTCCACTCTCTTCATCCTCTGCCAGGGCATGGGACATCTTCATCTTTAATCATTGCTGGAGTGAGACAAAGAACTCAGAAACCGTCAGTCTAAGTCCATCCTTGGTCGTGATAAATGATTGCCACCCTAGGCCCTTGGGTTCCGCACAATTCGGCTGAGAACAGTCCACCATACTAAAAAAGAAAAAAATCCAGCATCAGTATTGTGCCTAATTTGACCTAGTGTTCCAAACATGACCGTCCTGATGTCTTGGCCATTCTATTGACTGTCTTGGTAATGATTGCTTTTAGAAAAACTAATACTACATTATTAATAGATACATTAAAGTAAAACAGGACTATTTTGATAAGCCTTCATTTTTATTCTGTTGGAAGCAGAAAAAAGGAACTTGTCTTAAGTGTGGCCATTTTGACTTCAGACTTCATTTTACCTAAGCTGACCAACTTTTTCTCTAAGCAATAATAGTTCCCCGAAAACATAATGCCTGTTCCCAACAACAAAAAGAAAAAATGGATTTGACTGGCTGAGCAAAAATGTTTCCGTTCAATGTCAGTTGACAATAATAGAATACTTGGGCAAGTTCCTAATCCCCAAGTTCTGATTGGTAAAAAAAATTATAACTGTAACTTGGCTAAGACGCTTGTAGGTTCCATGCTTATAAACACGATATCATCTCCTTATCTGGTGGTCCTGATGAATCAGTGACTCTGCTTATGTGGTGGGAATAAGAAAAGATTTTGTTGTTTCACAGCATCACTGGTGTTTTTCTCCCCCTTTCTCATGGAGCACGAAGGACACAGTACAACAATTCTAGCTTCTAATGGTCTCAGTTAGTGGCAAATAAAATAAAATTTAAATAAAATTTAAAATTCTGAATTGTCAGGGTTTACATTGAAGATGAGGATAAGTGGAAAGGATAAGCCCTACCTTCAAGGGTAAGCCCAGCTTGCTTGCAAACTCGCTCCAGATGAAATGCAATTATCACAGCTAGATTAGCTGTCTATCGTTATATATTCCGTTCCTTGAAGAACACATTTTTTCCCCTGAATTTTTATGGGCGGGCTTGTTAGTTCTTCCACTAGTCTCTCTGCACTTACTCATATGGCTACATTTAGTTGGCTGGGAAGGTTCGAGACCATTTCAATCACGTGTGCTGGCTTTCCACTTGTTTGTCTCAATCCTACTCATGTGGTCTGACTTGGAGTAATTCATAACATGGTGATCTGATGGTTCCCTGGTGGATGATACAACACTTCCTTCTGTCTCTAATGATACAGAAAGTTGGTTGGTACATTATCCCTAGTGGTCATTTGCCATACTAGTTGTTGTATCTTGGATACCCAAGATAAGCATGGATACCTGAGAGCTACACACAATTTCAGGACCCTCTGCCATGGGTTACAATTATGAATTTATTGCTGGGCAGTACATTGTGCTAAGCAATAATGATCATTTTTTTTATTGGTAGCCATAAAATATGTGTGGAAAATAGAAAGAGAACCCCGTATCTCTAAACTTACAGAATGATTTGTCTTTTAAGATAGTTTACTTTGCAATTGTAAACAGCTCAAGATGAATAATTCAAAGATGATGGCCCACCACCAGTTATCCTTCAATTCATCCATGTGCTAGATATGAATTCTTATATTTCATGTGTTTTACATATTACTAGAGGAGACTAGAAACTGAAATTACAAAATCGAAGTCTACTAAACTCATACTTTTTATATAACTATACTCCTTTTATATGTATTTAATGTATCCTTTTGTATTTTGTAGTTATTGAAGCAGCAGTGGCCTTTTAAAAAGTTCACTACTATGATGAATGTGTAATTTGTATAAGATCCTCATTAATATCAACCACCCACTGTTTGGGCCACAGTGACATCATCAATTATTTAGAAACTGGAAGATAAAAACGAAATGAAGAACCGACCTTAAAAAATGATACTACTTTAGAAATACTGTACTCCAGGTGATTTAATATATGCAACAACACTTGGTAAGTTTGCATAATTAATCATTTGAGTGAGTAAAAGTTCAGTTTTTATAAATAAAACCACTTGATTCTAATGAATGTACAAATGAAAATACGACATATCTGGTTTAAGAAAACCTCCAACACTTGTCTGTCCTCACATCCTAAACATCTCAGTGGAGTCATACATATCCTAAAGGGCCATTCTGAAGCTATGATCCTTAGCTTTCACTATTAATTACAGTTTTGCTCACATATCCACCACAATCCAAAAAAGACCCAGGAGAGAGGCGAAATTTAGAAAAGCAGTTATCTACACAACTTCCTTCCAAACTTGTTTCCTTCCACACCATCATGAAACCTCTCTGCTTTTCCTTTCAAAATGGTGTGCATATATGTTTACACACAAATACGAATACTTTGTAAGCTATGATCCACAGATGATGGGGTAAACATGAGTTTTTGTTTGTTTTTCCTGAGTGTGGGCCACTTCACTTAGTGTGATATTTCTAAGGTCCATCCATTTTTCTGAAGATGTCATGATTTCATTTTTCTTTACAACTGAATAATATTATATTTTTATAGGAACCTCATTTTCATCATCCATTCATCTGATGGTGGACATCTAAGCTGATTCTGTTTCCGTGCTATTAATAAATAACGCAGAAACAAACAGGGATGTGTAAATATCTCTATGGTGGGATGTGGAGGTCTCTGGGTGTATGCCCAGGAGTGGAATAGCTTGGTCACATGGTAGTTCTAGTGAAGAACCTCCAAGTTGACTTCCATGATGGCTGTATTAATTTGTACTCCCCCCCCCCAAGTGAACAAGGATTTCTCTTTTTCCACACTCTTCCCAATATTTCAAATTTAGGATCTTATGGTTAATAAAACAATACTTCCAAATAAGAACATTAAGACATAAGCTAACAAATGAAAGAGTTTGAAATTATACAATTATAATTTAGAATTTCTTGACATTTGCAAAGAATCATGATGCAGCATACGTTTTATGATATAGTGTATTATTTCACTAAATGAAATGTTATTGAAAGCTCTATGGTGTCTCAGTAGCTAGATTAGGCAGAATGCTCAAATGAATGACAGGAAGGCACTTACTGCTGAGTTGTGACATATGAAATATTTGTGGGTGTCTTAGTCATTATGACCAAGAAGCAAGTTGGGGAGGAAAGGGTTTATTGAGCTTACACTTCCACCTTGCTGTTCATCATTAAAGGAAGTCAGGACTGGAACTCAAGCAGGTCAGGAAGCAGGAGCTGATGCAGAAGCCATGGAGGGATGTTCCTTACTGGCTTACTTCCCCTGGCTTGTTCAGCCTGCTCTCTTATAGAACCAAAGAACACCAGCCCAGGGACGGCACCACCCACAAGGTGCCCTCCCCACTTGATCACTAATTGAGAAAAATGCCTTATAGCTTGATCTCATGGAGGCATTTCCTCACCTGAAGCTCCTTTCTCTGTGATAACTCCAGCTATGTCAAGTTGACACAAAACCAGCTAGTGCAGTAGGAAATATACATATATAAATATAAAATTAAACAAGACAAACAAAAAAATCACAACCTGACACTTGTGGACACTCTTAGATATTCAATTGAACGTAAAAATTTAGAATTCATATTATCCTCCATTTGATAGAATTTGTACTAAACTTAACAGAGACCTATATAAAAGAGAGTATTTCATTTGTTAAAAATACCAATTTCTATAAAAATGATTAAGTGAAGACATAATTAATCATAAGTGGACACTGACAATCTGGGGAAGTTTTAAGAAAATGTGTCTTATAAACTCAGAAGATGTTACTAATAAAAAATCAGAGAAATCATATGAATAGTTAACACACTTTTTCTGATTTCATATTTTTCCAGGTAATTTCTATAAGGAATTTTAAAATATTTAAGTTTAATTCCTACTGATAGGATTTATTAATTCATAAGTTAATATGTTAACATAAAAAGAAAATAAAACTATTATAAAATATTGATTTATACTATGGATATATTAAATAGTATCATGTTGTATATTATAATATTTTATGGGTATATTATCATTTCCAAAGCAGTCAAGATACAGCTATGTTATAGAGATAGCTACATAATGTAATCAGTTTCTTATCTGATGAATAAATGTTATAGAAAGGACCAATTGTAATTATTTGTATAGACCCTCTTCATTATTTAGATGAAGAATTGCTTATGCTGCCTCTTTTCCCATTGGTTCTGGCCATCTTTGAGGTTCCTTCTTTACCCTCAGAAAGCCAGTTCTTCTTCTAGAAGCTTTGAATGAACTACATCCTCTTGAACTTGTCTTCTTCCAATGTGATAGATCTAAAGTGCCGCTTCCCAAACTGGGCAGATGGCTTCAGGTAAGCTCAGCTTTGCTTACGTGTGAGTTATGCTCAGAGTAACTGAAGACAATTTATATCCCACTGATGTCAGAGTAGAGTGGATTTTAAAGTACAATGTACCTATTCTACAGAAAGTAAACCTCAGGGTTCTTGTACTAAAAAATGTCTAATAAACTAAAATATGTTTATACAGTTTGACCAATTATCCTGAAATTAATATTAATTTCAATGCCCAAGGTATTTAGATAGCTTAGGCTTCAAATGTCAGAAGCAGTCTTTACTCATATATCTGAGGCTAACAGCCTCATACCCTATTAATACTGTCTAGACTACATATCTGGATCTGAAATCTTGTACCAAGTATTTATTTGATTTTATTCGACATATTCATGAATTCAAGAAATACTGATTTCTGACTTCATTTATATAAATAATGGCCTTTGCACTGCAAAATCTTTAATATGGGTCTAAAACCAAACCAAATTTAGAAAGAATTGCATTCTGGTGGAAGAGGCAAATTTTCTGCTTTGGTCCATCTGCTGGTGGTTACGAATGAAGATGGAGCAGGCAAGGTGCATGGCTGTGGAGATTCAGGTGGCTACACTCTTCTCCAGACAAAGAAAAAAATCAAAATCAAATGCTTGATGTCTTCCCACCTGATTCTGTATTTGCATTGTGTATCACTTTGGAGAATTTGTGGCATACAGATAATAAAAACCACAATTCAAAATCTCTTCTAATGTAGGCTTTTTTACTCCACATAATAAGTCGTGGTGTAGGGGCACTCCAGAAGTAATTTATATGCTAGTATCATTGGGATTTTTTTTCTTGCATCACTCTGCCTTTCATAATATGTCACTTAGCAAATTCCCATGGCCTCAGGATGGCTCCAAGAATGTTCTTCTTGCTAATGTTTTTCCTACAATGTGTGAGTCGGGAATGGACCCTTTTGTCACTGAGGTTTCGCTCTAAGGACTAAAGGCAGGAATATACACATTCTGAGAAATGTATCACTTGGTAGTTCTGGGTGTGAACATCATACAATGCACTTACAAGTACTAAAATGACTACTAATATTTCACTAGGTAGTATAATATTTTGGGACCACTACTGTATCAAGTATATAGTTGAGTAAAATATTGTTACATGAGCATGTCTGTATATCTTTCCCAGACCTCTTCCTACTTATTAGACTCATATCACAGTAGCTAGAACCAGGTCACATGATCCTTAAGGCAGTTATAGACTGTGAGTAAAGAATTATCATGATCATCTTAGACAATGTCAAGTTTGTCAGCAAAAGATTTTTTTGTTTTTTTATTGATATATTTTTTATTTACATTTTAAATGATTTCCCCTTTTCTGTGTCCCCACTCCCCACAAGTCCCATAAGCCCTCTTCCCTCCCCCCTGTTTCTCCATCTACCCCTTCCTGCTTCCCTGTTCTGGAATTCCCTTATACTGTTACACTGAGTCTTTCTAGAACCAGGGGCCACTCCTCCATTCTTTTTGGACATCATTTAATATGTGGATTATGTCTTGGGTATTCAAAGTTTCTAGGCTAATATCCACTTATCAGTGAGTGCATACCATGATTTATCTTTTGAGACTGGGTTACCTCACTTAGTATGATGTTCTCCAGCTCCATCCATTTGTCTAAGAATTTCATGAATTCATTGTTTCTAATGACTGAATAGTACTCCATTGTGTAAATATAGAACATTTTTTGTATCCATTCCTCCATTAAAGGACACCTGGGTTCTTTCCAGCTTCTGGCTACTACAAATAGGGCTGCTATGAACATAGTGGAGCATGTGTCCTTATTGCATGCTGAAGAATCCTCTGGGTATATGCCCAGGAGTGGTATAACAGGGTCCTCAGGAAGTGTCATGCCCAGTTTTCTGAGGAACTGCCAGACTGATTTCCCAAGTGGTTGCACCATCTTGCAATCCCACCAGCAGTGGAGGAGTGTTCCTCTTTCTCCACATCCTTGCCAACACCTGCTGTCTCCTGAGTTTTTGACCTTAGCCATTCTGACTGGTGTGAGATGAAATCTCAGGGTTGTTTTGATTTGCATTTCCCTAATGATTAATGATGTTGAACATTTCTTAAGGTGTTTCTCAGCCCTCTGAAGTTCTTCATGTGAAAATTCTTTGTTTAGCTCCGTACTCCACTTTTTAATGGGGTTATTTGGTTCTCTGGGTTCTACCTTCTTGAGTTCTTTGTATATATTAGATATTAGCCCTCTGTCGGATTTAGGGTTGGTGAAGATCCTTTCCCAATCTGTTGGTTGATGTTTTGTCCTTTTGACAGTGTCCTTTGCCTTACAGAAACTTTCTAGAGCAATTAGACAACATAAGGAAGTCAAAGGAATACAAATTGGAAAGGAAGAAGTCAAACTATCACTATTTGCAGATGATATGATAGTATACTTAAGTGACCCTAAAAACTCTACTAGAGAACTCCTACAGCTGATAAACAACTTCAGCAAAGTGGCTGGCTACAAAATCAATGCAAGTAAATCAGTAGCCTTTATATATATTCAAAGGATAAGCAGACTGAGAAAGAAATTAGGGAAATTACTCCCTTCAATAGCTACAAACAGCATAAAGTATCTTGGGGTGACTCTAACCAAACAAGTGAAAGACCTATATGACAAGAACTTCAGATCTCTGAAGAAGGAAATAGAAGAAGATCTCAGAAAATGGAAAAATATTCCATGCTCGTGGATTGGCAAGATTATATAGTTAAAATGGCCATCTTGCCAAAGGAAATCTACAGATTCAATGCTATCCCTATAAAAATCCCAACCCAGTTCTTCATAGAGCTAGAAAGAGCAATTCTCAAATTCACCTGGAATAACATAAAACCCAGGATAGCTAAAACTTTTCTTAACAGTAAAAGAACTTCAGGGGGATTCAATATCCCAGACTTTAAACTTTACTACAGAGCAATAGTGATAAAAACTGCATTGTATTGGTACAATGTCAGGCAAGCGGATCAATGGAATAGGATTGAAGACCCAGAAATGAACCAACACACCTATGGTCACTTGATCTTTGACAAAGGAGCTGAAAGCATCCAGTGGAAAAAAGATAGTCTTTTCAACAAATGGTGCTGGTTCAATTGGAGGTCAACATGCAGAAGAATGCGAATCGATCCATCTCCTTGTACTAAGCTCAACTCCAAATGGATCAAGGACCTCCACATAAAACCTGACACACTGAAACTAATAGAAAAGAAACTGGGGAAAACCCTTGAGGACATGGGCACAGGGGAAAAGTTCCTGAATAGAACACCAATAGCTTACGCTCTAAGATCAAGAATTGACAAATGGGACCTCATAAAACAGCAAAATATTTATAAACAAATATGAGTCACTCCCCCGAAGAAAGCAGGTCATTGGAATATGGAATGGGAGATTATTGTCCTAGTTTAGTTTCTGTTATTATAACTAAATGCCCTGACAAAAAGTAAAAACAATTTAGGGGATAAATAGTTTATTTTAGCTCACAATTCCAGGTTTCAGTCCATCATAGCAGGGAAGTAAGGTGTCAAGAACTTACAATAGTCACGTGCCGTCCTTGATCAAGAGTAGAGAGAAATGAATGCATGTGTTCTGCTTACTGCTCAGTATAGTGTCAGCTCTACAGTCTGGGACCCAAACCTAGGGAATGGTACCACCAACAGTGGGTCGACTCCTCCCACATCAATTAATGCAATCAAGCCAATCCTCCAAGCATGCTCACATTTCAACCTGATCTAGATAAGCCCTATTGAAACTCCTTCTCAGATGACTGTAGATTGTGTCAAGTTGATGATCCAAGCCATTCATCACAACCATCAGTAGTGTTTCTTACACTGCCTCTAAACTTTCTCTTTCCCCAACGTGGCTTTTTTTCATTTCTGGCTATCATCTATTTCCCTCTCACTTAATGTGCTAGAAATCCTAAAATGATTCTTTGACAAGACTCTTTTGTTCCTCCTACATCTTATTACTAATCACCATATGTGCTTATGTGCTTGCAAATGTCAATTCCTGTTCTACATTCCATGTGCTTGCATTGCCTCCCTAATACTTCTACCTACAGGCAGTACATTGAGTTATCATCTAGACCCAGACTGAAATCAAATGATTTCCCCTTTTCTGGGTCCCCACTCCCCAAAAGTCCCATGAGTCCTCTTCCCTCCCCCTGCCCCTCCATCTACCACTTCCCACTTCCCTGTTCTGGTATTCCCCTATACTGTTGCACTGAGTCTTTCCAGAACCAGAGACCCAGACATTTTTGATGCTGAAATGATATACTGTTAATAACTATATAAGGCAAATAGTGTGAGCCATGAAAATAAATGAATCTTACCTATCTTGAAATGAATATTGCTTTATATGTTCTGACTTATCCATAAATATGCTTAAATACATTTCTTAATAAATAAATTACTATGGCCACACAGCTGCTGCATATCAATTGACTTTAAAATCTATAACCACATGCAATAATAACTAATAATTGGTGAGCGCTAAGGAGATCTAAGAAATAAGGAATACGAGAGAAGGAAGTGCTGAGGCAGACTTTTTCTGTATATACTTTTATCCTTGAATTGTTTATGGGTATTGATTATTGATAATTTACTTAAGCATTGAAAAATGTAATTGGAGAGGTATGCTTGCTAACACACAGCTTTAATCCCAGCATTCAGAAGGTAGAGGCAGACAGAGCTTTGTGAATTCCAGGACAGACTGGCTATATAGAGATTTTGAGACCAGTCAAGGCTGCATAGTGATAACCTGTCTCAAAAAATGTAATTAGAAAGTATGACTTTTAAAGCTTTGTTAATCTTATTGTTTTATCAGTATAAGTTTCTATATGCATGTATGTACAAGTACCATATATGTGTACTCATGCCCAGGGAGGCCAGAAGAAGGCATTGGATCCCTAAAAACTGGAGTTACAGGAAGTTGTAGTCTACCTCATGGTATTGGGATCCAAACCTGGGTCTTCTGCAAAAGAAGCAAGTTCTCTTAAGCACTTAGGCATGCATCTCTTCAGTCCCGGAAAATGTGAATTTTAGTAAAAAGTTTATATTTAACTTTTCCTCCTAACACAAAAGATTTATAATAAATACCATGTCTTCATAGGAATTATGTACATAAAACAGTGAGCATTATGACAATTAGTTGGGAAAGAGAAACTGATTACTCTGATAAGTATCTGATAAGATTTATTATACTGTAAGAGAATATCCTAAGGTCCATCAATCAAGAATTTCAGAGAATCAGGTTTCCTTGAGACAATCTCATTTTGACTTAAAACAGGGACAAATCAACAACAATTGATTGCAACAATCAAAGGGACACATCACTGGTTTTAAATATCAGCAATGTGTAAAATGATTCACTTTTCCTGTCTAAAACAAGGATTTAGGGATTGTATTTATACAAGTGAAAATACTTTGCCTTCCTAGGTAACCTAGGGTAGCCTAGAACTTGTCATCTTCCTGCCTCAGTCTTCCAAATTCTGGTTTCATGAGCATACATCCCCATATCCTGGCCTAAATGGGAAATATTAGGGCAACTAAAGTAGATATCCTAGAATTGGCAAGTCTGGAGAGAAAAGTGTGGAGGAGAGCCAGAAGAAACTGCTACTGATATTTCTAACCAGTGTCCCTTTTTTCCTGCTTCTTAATCATGAATTTTAATTACACAAATGGTTACAAGTTTCAATATTTTTAAAAGCAAGTTATTCTAAATCCCACATCTGATCACTCAGTTTTTTCTATTACAGAGGAACAGGATTTGAGTAAGGAGATAATTTTTAACAGTCAGTTTCTTTTGCACTGGCAGGCAGCAGTTTGTGCTTACATAAAAGGAGGTAGACATCACGCTATTCTAACTCAACACAATTCTTATTTGTCTAACAGAGTTAACCATGTATCTATTCTTATATTGTTTCCATAGAAAAGTAAATGTATAGTTAACTAGAGACCTATAGGTCAGAGACAACAGAAAAAGAAGAATCTATTCAGTCTGCAGGCTACACAGCGCTAAGTCCTCAAGGTGCACACACTAAAAACTCATCAGCAAATTTATAGTTATCAGATCAGAAAATTAGAGTTTACAAGAGGCATAGAAGCTCAATCTTAACAGTGGGCACTGAACCTCAATTACTGTCTTTGATTAGTCTGTCTCCTATAGGTGAAACTTGTGAGCCTTAGTAACCAGGCTCCTTTTGTTCTTGTTCTTTGAGCTTAGCAAACATTTCATAGTAACCAAGAATGTGGTTCTTTTTTATTTTTAATTTTTTATTATATATTTTCTTTATTGACATTTCAAATGTTATCCCCTTTCCTGGTTTCCCCTCCGAAATATCCCAATCTCCTCTCCCCTACCCACTCCCATTTCCCTGACCTGGCATTTCCCTACACTGGGGCAATGAGCCTTCACAGGTCCAAGGACCTCTCCTCTCATTGGTGCCAGGCCATCCTCTGTTACCCATATGGCTGGAGCCATGGGACCCTCTATGTGTACTCTTTGGTTGGTGGCTAAGTCCCTGGAAGTTCTGGGGGTACTGGTTGGTTCATATTGTTGTTCCTCCTATGGGGCTGCAAACCCCTTCAGCTCATTGGATCCTTTCTCTAGCTCCTCCATTGGAGACACTGTGCTCAGTTCAATGGTTGGCTGAGAGCATCCACCTCTGTATTTGTCAGGCACTAGCAGAGCCTCTCAGGAAACAACTATATCAGGGTCTTGTCAGCAAGCACTTGTTGGCATCCCTAATAGTGTCTGGATTTGGTAACTGTATATGGGATGGATTCCCAGGTGGGATAGTCTCTGGATGGCCTTCCCGTCAGTCTCTGTTCCATACTTTGTCTCCATATTTCTTCCTGTATTTTGTTCCCTCGTCTAAGAAGGACTGAAGCATCCACACTTTGGTCTTCATTCATTCATCATTTTCCCTCCTGTGAAATGTAACTTCTGGAAATAATCTGGAAATCCCATAGGAAAGCTTGGCAGCCCAAGCATCAGGGTGCCTAAGTAAGTTAGACAGTGCCCTTTGAAGACATTTTAAAAACATGGGGAGATAGCCTAGTCATGGTGGCCATTCCTCTTTCAAGTTTATGAAGTTCTGAGAACATCAATACCTATAGAAGAGGACAGAAAGAAGGGGCTTGAGGTACAGTGAAACACTTAATGTTTCTTCTTCATGGTAAGTGTCTCTTCACTTGAACTATAGCTCTTTATACAATTCATAAGGTAACCACAACCTTTAGAATATATGGTAGCCATTAAGCCAAATTAGTACATATTTTGAGGAATGGGTATAAGAAAGGCAGCTTTCTCCTCATTCATTTTATGAAGGTTTTCTTGTCTAGATTTTATGAATGGGTGGGTGAGTTAAGGCATAGTCTGACCTCCTTGTGACCCAGGAGTGGTGTTTTCTATTTTACACCTTCCCCTCCCTCCATTAAACATTGGTAGTCCTAAAATGCTAAGCCTACTCCTCTGTACTCTAAGTTTAATCTGGACCCTTCTGTGTTAGAATCCCGATCCTCACCCTTTTGTGTTATAATTCTAAGACAACACTAAGGCACAGACCAGCATTCTTTCTTCTCATGCAATGTCAACATCTGTACCCTTCCATGTTAGAATCCTGATCCTCACCCTTTTGTGTTATAATTCTAAGACAACACTAAGGCACAGACAAGCATTCCTTCTTCTCGTGCAATGTCAACATCTAAATACTGTGCAGAAGATGTGAACTACCTCCCAAGGATGCAGCACTCAAGCCACCATAATAGCTCCGCTACTGACTTGAATTGTAGTTTAGAACATAGGTCCTCTTTGACTTGGGAGCATTTAACATGTATGACCTCCAAGATTAGAATTCGCAGCAAAGGTCTTCGAAATGGGCTACCGTCACTTCACTTTCCTGTTGGAAAACAGGCTCAGTGCAGCTCATGTGAGATGACACTACCTAATCTTCATGGTTTTTTCTCACTCATGTGTGTTTAGCTTTCAGCACATATGTGTCCTGAGTGGCAGCAACCTCTGATGTACAGGAACCTAAAACCAGCAATAATTTAACTCTGCTCTAGCAGGTAGCACCACACCTGAGCTTTGGCTGGAGGGCCTGGTAAACAGAAACAAAATGCCAAGATAATGGAAGGGGGACTGGTTGGGTTCCAAGGCAGGTTGGCAAGAGGGGATAAGAAAGAACAGGATGATGACTGTGACAAGAATATTGTATATACACATATGAGATCATCAAAAATAAATTTCAGTAATTATAAATATATTTAAAAACAAAATAAGCTAATTCCACCTAAGAGAATTTACTCCTCCAACGATGTATATTTTTCATATATTTTATTGGCATGAAGCATGGTGGTGTGCAGGCAGACATGATGCCAGGAGAAGCCAAGCATTGTACATCTTGATCTGTGAGCCGCAAAAGGAGACTGTGAGCCACACTGGTCACAGTGTGAGCATATGAGTCCTCAAAACTCACCTCCACAGTGACATACTTTCTCTCTCTTTTTTTTATTCGATATATTTTTTATTTACATTTCAAATGATTTCCCCTTTTCTAGCCCCCCACTCCCCGAAAGTCCCGTAAGCCCCCCTCTCTCCCCCTGTCCTCCCACCCACCCCTACCCACTTCCCCATTCTGGTTTTGCCGAATAATGCTTCACTGAGTCTTTCCAGAACCAGGGGCCACTCTTCCTGTCTTCTTGTACCTCATTTGATGTGTGGATTATGTTTTGGGTATTCCAGTTTTCTAGGTTAATATCCACTTATTAGTGAGTGAATACCATGATTCACTTTTTGAGTCAGGGTTACCTCACTTAGTATGATGTTCTCTAGCTCCATCCATTTGCCTAAGAATTTCATGAATTCATTGTTTCTAATGGCTGAATAGTACTCCATTGTGTAGATATACCACATTTTTTGCATCCACTCTTCTGTTGAGGGATACCTGGGTTCTTTCCAGCATCTGGCAATTATAAATAGGGCTGCTATGAACATAGTAGAGCATGTATCCTTATTACATGGTGGGGAATCCTCTGGGAATATGCCCAGGAGTGGTATAGCAGGATCTTCTGGAAGTGAGGTGCCCAGTTTTCGGAGGAACCGCCAGACTGATTTCCAGAGTAGTTGTACCAATTTGCAACCCCACCAGCAGTGGAGGAGTGTTCCTCTTTCTCCACACCCTCTCTAACACCTGCTGTCTCCCAAAGTTTTTTTTGACTATTTCATGGAAAATTTTACATAAAAATGGTTAATATAAAAACTTTCTAAATTAATTGAAGGTGGAACTAGAAACCTTTGTAATAAAATCAAAGATTTACATTGAAAACATTTCTGATAAAATAGAGGAAGTATATAGAAAGACATTAAAATTGAAGGTTATCATGAAAAATAATGCAGATAAAATGGAAGACATACAAGAAATTACTAAATTAATTAAAAGGGAAATTACAAACATTTTCTGATAAAGTTGAAGATTTATATATGAGAATATTTCATTAGTCTATGTCTTTTTATTGGGGAATTGAGTCCATTATTGCTAAGAGATATTAGGGAATAATGATTGTTTCTTCCTGTTATTTTTGATGTTATTTTTATGTTTGTGTGGGTATCTTCTTTTGGGTTTGTTGGAAGTAGATTACTTTCTTTTTTTTTTAATTCGATATAATTTTTTATTTACATTTCAAATGATTTCCCCTTTTCTAGCCCCCCACTCCCCGAAAGTCCCATAAGCCCCTTTCTCTTCCCCTGTCCTCCCACCCACCCCTTCCCACTTCCCCGTTCTGGTTTTGCCGAATAATGCTTCACTGAGTCTTTCCAGAACAAGGGGCCACTCCTCCTTTCTTCTTGTACCTCATTTGATGTGTGGATTATGTTTTGGGTATTCCAGTTTTCTAGGTTAATATCCACTTATTAGTGAGTGAATACCATGATTCACCTTTTGAGTGTGGGTTACCTCACTTAGTATGATGTTCTCTAGCTCCATCCATTTGCCTAAGAATTTCATGAATTCATTGTTTCTAATGGCTGAATAGTACTCCATTGTGTAGATATACCACATTTTTTGCATCCACTCTTCTGTTGAGGGATACCTGGGTTCTTTCCAGCATCTGGCAATTATAAATAGGGCTGCTATGAACATAGTAGAGCATGTATCCTTATTACATGGTGGGGAATCCTCTGGGTATATGCCCAGGAGTGGTATAGCAGGATCTTCTGGAAGTGAGGTGCCCAGTTTTCGGAGGAACCACCAGACTGCTTTCCAGAGTGGTTGTACCAATTTGCAACCCCACCAGCAGTGGAGGAGTGTTCCTCTTTCTCCACACCCTCTCCGACACCTGCTGTCTCCTGAATTTTTAATCTTAGCCATTCTGACTGGTGTAAGGTGAAATCTCAGGGTTGTTTTGATTTGCATTTCCCTAATGACTAATGAAGTTGAACATTTTTTAAGATGCTTCTCCGCCATCCGAAGTTCTTCAGGTGAGAATTCTTTGTTTAACTCTGTACCCCATTTTTTAATAGGGTTGTTTGGTTTTCTGGAGTCTAACTTCTTGAGTTCTTTATATATATTGGATATTAGCCCTCTATCTGATGTAGGATTGGTGAAGATCTTTTCCCAATTTGTTGGTTGCCGATTTGTCCTCTTCATGGTGTCCTTTGCCTTACAGAAACTTTGTAATTTTATGAGGTCCCATTTGTCAATTCTTGCTCTTAGAGCATACGCTATTGGTGTTCTGTTCAGAAACTTTCTCCCTGTACCGATGTCCTCAAGGGTCTTCTCCAGTTTCTTTTCTATTTAGCTTCAGAGTGTCTGGCTTTATGTGGAGGTCCTTGATCCATTTGGATTTGAGCTTAGTACAAGGAGACAAGGATGGATCAATTCGAATTCTTCTGCATGCTGACCTCCAGTTGAACCAGCACCATTTGTTGAAAAGGCTATCTTTTTTCCATTGGATGTTTTCAGCCTCTTTGTCGAGGATCAAGTGGCCATAGGTGTGTGGGTTCATTTCTGCATCTTCAATCCTGGTCCATTGATCCTCCTGCCTGTCACTGTACCAATACCATGCAGTTTTTAACACTATTGCTCGGTAATATTGCTTGAGGTCAGGGATACTGATTCCCCCAGATTTTCTTTTGTTGTTGAGAATAGTTTTAGCTATCCTGGTTTTTTGTTTTTCCAGATGAATTTGATATTTGCTCTTTCTAACTCTGTGAAGAATTGATTTGGGATTTTGATGGGTATTGCATTGAATCTGTATATTGCTTTTGGCAAAATGGCCACTTTAACTATATTGATTCTACCGATCCATGAGCATGGGAGGTTTTCCCATTTTTTGAGGTCTTCTTCCATTTCCTTCTTCAGAGTCTTGAATTCTTGTCATACAGATCTTTCACATGTTTGGTAAGAGTCACCCCAAGATACTTTATACTGTTTGTGGCTATTGTGAAGGGGGTCATTTCCCTAATTTCTTTCTTAGCCTGCTTATCCTTTGAGTATAGGAAGGCCACTGATTTGCTTGAGTTGATTTTATAACCTGCCACTTTGCTGAAGTTGTTTATCAGCTGTAGGAGTTCTCTAGTGGAGTTTTTTGGGTCACTTAGGTAGACTATCCTGTCATGTGCAAATAATGATAGTTTGACTTCTTCCTTTCCAATTTGTATCCCTTTGACCTCCTTATGTTGTTGAATTGCCCGAGCTAGCACCTCAAGTACAATGTTGAAAAGATAAGGAGAAAGGGGGCAGCCCTGTCTAGTCCCTGATTTTAGTGGGATTGCTTCAAGTTTCTCTCCATTAAGTTTGATGCTGGCTTCCGGTTTGCTGTATATTGCTTTTACTATGTTTAGGTATGGGCCTTGAATTCCTGTTCTCTCCAAGACTTTAAGCATGAAAGGATGCTGAATTTTGTCAAATGCTTTTTCAGCATCCAATGAAATGACCATGTGGTTTTTTTCTTTGAGTTTGTTTATGTAGTGGATTGCATTGACGGATTTTCGTATATTGAACCAACCCTGCATTCCCGAGATAAAGCCTACTTGATCATGGTTTGATGTGTTCTTGGATTCAGTTGGCAAGAATTTTATTGAGTATTTTTGCATCGATGTTCATAAGGGAAATTGGTCTGAAGTTCTCTTTCTTTGTTGGATCTTTGTGTGGTTTTGGTATCAGCGTAATTCTGGCTTCGTAGAAGGAATTGGGTAGTGTTCCTTCTGTTTCTATTTTATGGAATAGTTTGAAGAGTATTGGTGTTAACTCTTCTTTGAAGGTCTGATAGAATTCTGCACTGAAACCATCTGGTCCTTGCTTTTTTTGGTTGGAAGACTTTCTATGACTCCTTCTATTTCTTTAGGCATTATGGGACTCTTTAGATGATCTATTTGGTCCTGATTTAATTTTGGTATTTGGTATCTGTCAAGGAAATTGTCCATTTCCTCCAGATTCTCCAGTTGTGTTGAGTACAGGCTCTTGCAGTAGGATCTGATGATTTCTTGGATTTCCTCAGTTTCCGTTGTTATATCTCCCTTTTCATTTCTAAGTTTGTTAATTTGGATACTTTCTCTGTGCCCTTTGGTCAGTCTGGCTAAGGGTTTATCTATCTTGTTGATTTTCTCAAAGAACCAGCTCCTGGTTTTGTTGATTCTTTGTGTGGTTCTCTTTGTTTCTACTTGATTGATTTCAGCCCTGAGTTTGATGATTTCCTGCCTTCTACTCCTCCTGGGTGAAATAGCTTCTTTTTGTTCCAGGGCTTTCAGGTGTGTCATTAAGCTGGTAATGTATGCTCTCTCCATTTTCTTTTTGGAGGCACTCAGGGCTATGAGTTTTCCTCTTAGCACTGCTTTCATTGTGTCCCATAGATTTGGGTATGTTGTGTTTTCATTTTCATTGTGTTCTAAAAAGTCTTTAATTTCTTTCTTTATTTCTTCCTTGACCAAGGTATCATTGAGTAGAATATTGTTCAGTTTCCACGTGTATGTGGGTTTTCTATTGTTTTTGTTGCTATTGAAGAGCACTTTTACTCCATAGTGATCTGATAGGAGGCATGGGATTTGTTCGATCTTCTTACATACTTTCTCAAACAAGGCCTCACCTCCTAATAGTGACATTCTTTTTTTTTTTTTCTTTTGAGCATTTTGAGACAGGGTCTCAGATAGCCCGGGCTGGCTTCAAATTCACTCTGCAGCCAAGAAAGGCCTAGAGCTTGCTCCTTATCTTCCTAAATGCTGGCCTGGTTCAGGTGGTGCTGGGGATTGAACCCAGGGCTTTGAGCATGGCAGGCAAGCACTTTACCCACTGAGCTACATCCCCAATAGTGACATTCTTTATAGGCCAAGCATTCAACACATGAATATATGGGTGCCATTCCTATTCAAACCACCATACCAAGTATATACAATTAGAGACTTAGAAACTAGAGACTTTAAAAATAGACTGAGCTAAGGATCTCATCACCCAGCTATCTCTACACTCCCTGCTTTGACCAGTTGCACGTTTATAATAATAACACAACACAAGAAAGTAAAACAACTTATTTCTGATTACAGGCACAGAGATTACAACTGAGATTGAATATTGGAGCACATTGGCTCTCCTTTATTTTATAAATGTAAAGGCCAAGAGTCAATGTTACCAAACTACATCAGTGGCAGAATCAAGGGAACAGTTCTAAAATCATTCTGCTCTCTCAGGACTTTGACCTAAGTCAGGGTCAATGACCAAAAGTAGATCATTGCCTTCATTTAGAGCAAATTATAGATATTTTCTCCACTCAATGTATAAAGAGCTTTAAACAAAACAAAATAAGACAAATCTTACAGTATGTTGTAACTAAGGACCCACTGAGGTCCAAAGTATGTCCTCCTCATCTCTCAAACACTTTCTTTAGCTATTGCCCTTGTCTTAAGCCTTCTGTCTTAGTTAGGGCCACTACTGTTGTGACAAAATACCATGAACAAAAGCAACTTGGGGATGGAAGGGTTTATTTATTTATTTATTTATTTATTTTTCTTTCTTTTTTTAATTCGATATATTTTTTATTTACATTTCAAATGATTTCCCCTTTTCTAGCCCCCCACTCCCCAAAAGTCCCGTAAGCCCCCTTCTCTCCCCCTGTCCTCCCACCCACCCCTTCCCACTTCCCCGTTCTGGTTTTGCCAATACTGCTTCACTGAGTCTTTCCAGAACAAGGGGCCACTCCTCTGTTCTTCTTGTACCTCATTTGATGTGTGGATTATGTTTTTGGTATTCCAGTTTTCTAGGTTAATATCCACTTATTAGTGAGTGCATACCATCATTCATCTTTTGAGTCTGGGTTACCTCACTTAGTATGATAGGTGGAAGGGTTTATTTGACTTATATATTCCGAGTCACAGTCCATTGAGGGAAACCCAAGTAGGAACTCAGAAGGTTCTGAATTTGGAGTCAGAAGCTGATATGAGGGACATGGAGGGGTGCAGCGTACTGGCTTACTTCTCATGGCTTGCTCAGTCTACTTTCTTATAGAAGGCCAGGACCATTAGTCTAGGGATAGCACCCTCCACAATGGGCTGGGCCCTGTATCATCAATCCATAATTTTAAAAATGCCCTTCAGGCTTGCCTACAGCCTGATCTTATGGAGACATTTTCTCAGTTGAGATTACCTCCTCTCAGATGACTCTAATTTGTATCAAGTTGACATAAAACTAGGCATCATACTTGCTAAAGGACCCTTCACTTGAACACAGATAATAGAAAAGATTACTGGTAAATGTAAAGAAAAGGTGGGGTTGGGTATCAAACTCACTTTCACTTAGGCTGTGGAAGTTACTGTATTTTACAATAAACTGTAATTTCATAAACATGTATCACATAACCTGAGGGTCCCTATGAAACATGGGCCTTTATGCTAAGTGACTATTTCTTGCTAAGAGGTCTATGCAGCATATGATCCTAAGGAACTTCC
The DNA here is from genome assembly GCF_947179515.1 of Apodemus sylvaticus. Classification (NCBI taxonomy): domain Eukaryota; kingdom Metazoa; phylum Chordata; class Mammalia; order Rodentia; family Muridae; genus Apodemus; species Apodemus sylvaticus. The sequence continues at coordinate 42,652,795 of NC_067478.1, read as the reverse complement.
TTAAGGAACATAGAGTCTACATACCATCCGGCATCATATCCCTTGAGTCTTGGATCCAGAAACCTGTCCTTCACAAGGTGTGCCAGACGCCTGTGAATTGAATAGAGGCATCTTGTAGCTTTGCCGGTTCATCAGTAACATGTTGGTGTTATATTTTATTTCTGTTCTCTTTTATCTTTTCCTTTCTCCTACTTCCTTTGATTTTACTTCCCTGTTCATTTTCTAACTTCCTTAGTGAGTGCTTGCTTGACTCATCAAATTTTTAACCTTATAAAGAAAAAAGTTATGTAGATTTTAGGACCTTAATCTTTCTCAACGATTGATCTTAATCATATCCTATTAGTTTCAGGATATAGAATTTCCAATGTTACTTAGTTTAAAATACTTTCCTAATATACATCATCGTTCCTAATAAATTTCTAAATGTGCTTCTCTCTTGTAGTAAAATATAATATAGGGGTAATATCATTGTCTTTTAAATTTTTCTTTGCAAGCTGGGTTGCAGTGTGGTCTGAGAGAAAAAAACTGTACATGGGCATTGTTTATAAACTATAACTGAAGAAATCTGTCAGTTTGCTCTTTAATGTTTGTGAACCAGATTTTCATTTGTTTCACTTGGTGCATGTTGTAGGCATCGGTCCTCATCCACCAATGTGATGGGACTCACTGCTTTGGGTCTTCCTGTATGGCATTCTGGGGATTTACCCATCATGCTCTTTTTCCTTATGTGCTTCATCGGTTATTATTATGGACTTCACTTTCATTTTTTTTCTAGAAAACCACTTTTCTTTTCCTTTCCTTTCCTTTACTAAATAAAGCATATCTTGCCCGGCCAACACCATGTTAAACTAAATTTGGTCTTAAGGTGTTTTGAGCAATGTCTATGATATCAATTTGGGCTGAAGTCCTACATGTAATAGGGAAACTGGCTTCTGTCATGAGTTCCAGCTTCCCATTATTGCTCTACGCTGGCCAAGGGTACGTTCCTTGAAGCATCTTACAATGGTGATGATGGTGATGATGGTGAGATGGTGGCTGAGGTTCTCAGCAGCTTTCCCATATATTAGGTTACAGGACCTGAGCTTGAAATACCTGCCACTAGGAGACCCTGGATCTGGGAGAGGATCTGTTGTCAGAGGATGGGAAAAAAAAGGCTCGGGTAGGGGAAATTGGCAACGCTGTGTCTGTGCAAGCCCCACTCTGCTGAATCCTTGAATCCTTCCCAAGAGACAGGTGTGTCCTATTTCACAGAAGCAAACAAAACAAAACCCCAAATCCTGACAGGCAATGAGCCCTTGCAGCTTCTAAAGAAAAGGAAACAAACTTCAAGGAACTCAGACCTGGGTTGTTGGAATCCTCCAGGTTCCTAACCACTGCTCCCTCCTGCCAGTAGTTCATTTTCTTAATTTATCACTCACAGAGTCACTATGATTGATGTGGCTTGTGAGTCACCTGGATTAGCTAAAACGTCAAAAGATCTCGAGGTCCAGTTAGAGATCCTGTCTCGGAGGAATAAGATGGGGCGGGGGGGGGGGGGTGTGCACATATCACACAAAAACCACCGTTTTAAACATTTTGTTTTTGTATAGTTCAGTCTACTAGTAGGTCAGGCCAACAAGGTCTAATCTAGCCAAAAGAAAAAAAAAGAGACCTACTTTTTGCTATAGACAGTAGTAACACTTATTCTTGGACAGGAATCTAGTGAGCAGCTCTGGATGGAATTGCTCTTTGTCCTTCAATATCTGTGTTTGTTCTCAGGGATAATGTCCCTGTAAAACACTATTGCTAATCTAATATTGCATGGGCTTTCTGCCTTGCATCCTTTATGACCTGCTGCCACTGGGAGCGATTCAGTGAGCTGCTACTGTCTCAGGAGAGGCTTCGCTCTGATACAGTGGCTCGTGGACATGCAGAGTGAAGCCAGCCGCCTCTCAGCCATAAATCAGGCTCTCTGATACCTGACCTGGCAGTTTCTCATCTCAGGTTTTCATTTTACTCACCAGAAATATCCTTTTGGGAATGCTATAAATGCTTTTTGGAATGAAAGCAAAGTCAATTGCTTCTTTCGCAAAAAAAAATATAAAAACAGACATTATTTGTTTAAAACGAAATTGGTTGGACTAATTGGAAAGTTATTTGTCTTTGTTTTGTGGGTGTGTTATTTTTTTATCACCTATGTTTAGCCCTTAAGAAGTAAACATCCTTCAAGGGCAACAAAAAGAACTTTATTAAAAAAAGGAAGACCCATTTAGGTAAAATCAGTTTCCACACTGCCTCTGGCACATGGCTCCCCTCCCCCTCCCCACCTTCCTTTAATAATATACCCATGACTCATAGTATTGTGACTCTCTTCATCTCTCTCCCCAACCCACACACACTTTATCTCTCCCATCACCAGCCTCTGTGGCCCCAAAGTACAGAACAGATGAGACAACGTTGGCTACCCCACTTCTTTAATTCTGAGATACAAATATTATTTTCAATTCTTTAAAAAAAAAAAGCCATGCATTTCTCAATAAGGAACATGCCATACATTTGATAGCATAACTTTTGTTTTAAATGTAAATTGGGTGGTTTTATTCTTTGACAATTTCATGTGTATATATAATGAATTTTAGTGGTTTGCCCACGTTCCTCCTTTCCACTCTTTCATCACCCATTTCTCTCCCTATCTCTTATTAATATAGCACTTGAGTCCTAGCTAGAGCAATAAGACAACTAAAGGAGATCAAGAGGATACAAATTAAAAAGAAAGAAGTCAACACATTTCTATTCACACATGAATGGTAGTATATATAAGTGACCCCAAAAATTCTACCAGAGAACTCTTACAGCTGAAAACACCTTCAGCAAAGTGGTTGAATATAAAATTAACTCAAAGAAATCAATGGCCCTCCTGTATACAAATTATAAATGGACCGAGAAAGAAGTTAGGAAGACAACACCCTTCATAATAACCACAAATAATATACCTGGTATAACTCTAAGGAAGCAAGTAGGCCTGTATGATAAGAACTTCAAGTCTCTGGAAAAAGAAATTGAAGACTTCAGAAGATGGAAAGATCTCCTATGCTCATGGATAGCTAGGAGTAACATAGTGAAAATGGCCATTTTACCAAAAGAAATCTACAGATTCAATATAATTTCTATTAATATTCCAACCCAATTCTTTATAGATTTTGAAAGAACAATTGTCAACTTCATGTGGAAACACAAAAAACCCAGGATAGCTAAAATAATCATGTGGAACAAAGAACTTCCAGAGGTATCACCATCCCTGACTTCAAGCTGCACTATAGAGCAATAATAATAAAACTACTTCTTGGTATTGGTATAGGAACAAACAGGTTGATCAATGGAATAGAATTGAAGACCCAGAAATAAACCCAAGCATGTACAGACACTTGACTTTTGACAACGAAACCAAACTATACAATGGAAAATGGAGGGCCTCTTCAACAAATGGTGCTGGTCTGACTGAATGTCTGTATGCAGAGCATTTGGTATTCTCAAGGCAGAGCATTTGCTATTGCTCTCAGTGTTGTTAGATATGACAGGGAACAAAATAGACCTTGGGGCGCTCACATCATGAGGAGGGAAACAAACAACAGATAAATGTACTGTTGGCCAAAGCACCAAATAATGAAGCAAAAGCAGCAGGAGTATGGGAGGCAGGCCATGATTTATTTATTTATTTATTTATTTATTTATTTATTTATTTATTGTGTTTTTCTTTTTTAGATAGAGTTTTGCTATATACCACCTGGGATTTGCTATGTAACCCTGGCTAGCCTCAACTCACAGCACTTTTGCCTTAACCTCTGAAGTGCTGGGATTGCACGGATATGCATTATACCCGTTATTTTTAGATGAAATGGTCGATGCAGTCTCAGAGGAAGTGATATTTGCATAGAGAAAGGGGGGAGGTCTAAAGTTCACTGTCTCCATAAGAGTAAATCCTAGAAAAGGACTCAGGGTAGTAGTGTTCAATTAGAGATAAAACAGTGTGTTTTATCAGAAGCCAAGGCCAAGGGGATAGACCAGGCCCTATGAGGTAGATCTATTAGGTCACTGTGCGGACTTGGTTTTTATTTTAAACCAAATGAAAGGCTTTCATGAATTTTGAGGGATATAGCTTATATTGCCAGTGGGGTTGTGTGCTGCTCTGTGTGATGGGGATGCAGGAGGAGGAGGGGTGACTTTGCAAGAGTGAGAATGGAAAGAAAAAAACCCAGGCCCTATAAGATTCAGATGACAGGTGATGATGGTTGGAGATAGGGTGGGAATAGGAGGGAGTAGCGTTCTGGGCAAACTTCAAAGGTAGAGCCATTGAGCTCAGCTCCAGGTCCTAGAACAGTTCATGGAAGAATGAAATCAGGGATGAGAAAGAGTCTTTGACCAAAGCAACTGGAAAAGTAGAATAGCCATTTAGTACAATGTGATGATTGTGAGATAAATAGTAAGGAGGAGGAAAAAAATCAGAATTGATTCTGATGGCTTAAACTAGCAAAGCCTAATAACATCCAAGAGAGGCTGTCTGTACTTTGGGAGATAAATAGAACATGAAATTGAATGGGCAGTCAGCTACATGTATATGGTGCTACCAGAGAAGGGAAATTACTCTAGAGCATGTATCAGGAGAGAAAAGGAGACAAAGGCAGTGCCTTGGGTGTTCCAGCTTGGGTTTTCAGGAGGAAGAGAATGGGCTACAAAAGGACATAAGAGAAGCAGCCAAGGAGGCTCACAGGGGACCAAGGCAGAACAACCGAAATCATCAGTGAAGGAAATGTCTCAGATCAAGGAAGACCAAGGCAGCAATGATGGTCAAATGGTGTTCCTGAAATGAGTGAGATATAAACTGATCTACAACCACCTTTTCTGGAGACCCAGAAGCCATTAATAACCTTATAGCAAGTGTAAGGGTAAAGATCTGGTTCTTAGGGTTAATGGAAGAAAGGGCAAATAAATTAGCAAAGTAAACTGTTTACAAATGACCCTTCCTAAACATCCCATGTCTGTGAGAAGCTCAGTGCAGATACTGGATACCAGCTGGCAGAGGGTGTAGTATAGAGAGGCTTTGCGTTAGAAAGAAGACATCGCATGCTCGAACTCATTACAGAGAGCCTTCTTTCTTAGATCTCTTGTCCATGTTCTACCTAACTGGATCATTTAGGGGAGAAAAATGTGTTGATACCTATGTTTGATATCTTCTGTAAGGTGTCGTCTGGAAGCAACTTATTACACTTGTAGTAACAACTATTGTAAGGGCACTTAGAGAATCAATAATATTCTAATTTATTTTGTTAACAAAATGCCTTTTTTACACATTTTAATTAGAAATAAGCAATAGGTCTTGGGGAGATGACGCAGTGACTAAGACTAATGGCTCACCTTCTAGACAGAGGTACGATGGCTAGCACCCTCATGGGGGCGCACAGCCATTCTTAACTTCAGTCCCAGGGGAGCCAATATTCTTTTCTGGTCTCCAAGGATACTGGTTGCACATGGTGGCATGCAGACGTTTGAGCAAACCCTTATACTCACATTTTTTTAAATTAAAATTAAAAATTAAATAAAGTATATTATAGTATAGGAATACATCAATTTTAATATTGAATCATGAAGCACAGGAAAATAAGGTCTTGCTTGTTCTGAAAAGAGACATTACCATCAGTATTCTCTTCCTTTTCAGTATCAGAGCTGACAGATAAGTGAGTCTTATTAGGAAGAGCCAAGTCTCCAGGCATTCGTTACAGCAAATGGCTGACAGTCATTCTAAACCATCGACTCCAGTTATGATAGAAGATGGCATTAATAAGGATTATAGCCCCACAGGTCAGTACCCTGAATGCACAGCTGATTTACCAATGCATGAGACTCAATCCCAGAGACTCTCCAGATCATTTGGTGTATGCTGGGAAGCAGAGACAGGCATAAAACCTTCTTGGGTAATTTTAACACATAGCTGAAGTGGAGAACCACTACCTAATATCTGCTTTTCCTCTCAAAGTGAAGACATCAGCTATGATGAGGGAGTTTGAAATTTCATCTCATCTCAGAATCAGAACGCAGATGTACTCACCTCTACTGGGATCATTTTGCCCTATAGTGTATTTGGCTGCATATAAAGTCTCTCTCTCTCTCTCTCTCTCCTCCCCTCCCTCCCTTTTGTGTGTTAATACCTTGAGCTGCAAGGAAGGTATCAGGGTGGTAGGTCTACATCTATGAGCGACCTCAATGCTTTCTGTTCTACTTTGTGGAACAGAGATGACTGTTACAAAGATTGCAGGTTACAAAGATGTGGGGACAAGATGGGTCTTTCTTTTTTTCCTTTTTTCTTTTTCTTTTATTTATTTATTTATTCGATATATTTTTTATTTACGTTTCAAATGATTTCCCCTTTTCTGGCTCCCCACTCCCCGAAAGTCCCATAAGCTCTCTTCCCTCCCCCTATTCCCCCATCCACCCCTTCCCACTTCCCTGTTCTATTATTCCCCTACACTGCTGCACTGAGTCTTTCCAGAACCAGGGACCAGTCCTCCGTTCCTCTTGGAAAATGGGTCTTTCTTGACTCCTTTTACTACTGCTGACAGGAGGGTATGGGAAGAAGGAAGTCTGTAGAGAAATTTTATTCCAGCAGCATGGCTTCTCTGGCTATGGATCATATCAAAAGTCCTCCTAGGTCTGTGCAATCCAGCTGGAATGCAGACACGCCACACACCCTTAGTCCCTCTAGCTGGAATACAGACATGATTTTAGTACACACCTTTAATGCCAAACAATGAAAGTAAAGTTAGTTTGTAGAAGGAAGCAGCCATGTTTGAGAGTGACATCTACATAAGGGGCAGACAAAGTGATGAATCAGAGAAAGATTTGACAGAATAAGTAAAAAATAGAATACACCCAACTCTCATAAAAACAGACAGGAAAGGGATAACTCACAGAGGAACAAACAGGAAAAGGAGAGAGAGAAAGAAAGAGAGAGAGAGAGAGAGAGAGAGAGAGAGAGAGAGAGAGAGAGAGAGAGAATTTTTACCAGGACAATTTTACAGATACAGGTTGCAGGTGAAGACAGTTTGAGCCAAAGAATGAGAGAGTCAGAAGATTAGAACAGATTGCCAGAACTAGTTTGAGGCCAAGCACAGCACAGCAATTCAATGTGAATCTGAACAAAATCAGTTGGAATAAGTCATCATAGACAGGGCTTTGATCTAAAACAACTGAGTTGAACCTGCCAGGCAGAGTTCAGAAAGAGCAACAAAAAGGGGAGCTTACTCAACAGTAAGCCCCCAAGACAGTAGTCTCATCGAGTAAATAAAGGTTACTTTTACAGAAGTCTGTTATAAAAATTATCTTAAATGATGGAGGGAGAGCAATAATGAGAAAAAGACAATTTCACTTAAGAATGCAGCGGGAAGCATTTTGAAGGAAAAAGACAAAACCTAGCCAGTCAGCTGCTAGAGGCAAAATCATTGTTGGTTTCAATGGTCAACCTAACAAGGCTGCATACACCTCATCTTCAGTTATGTAGATGTGGATCAATGAATAGCATACACTACTTATTGTCAATATGTCTTTTAATTTATATGAATGGTAATACGTTATGGATTCAGTTCAGTTTTTTGAAATTCACTCAGTACGGCACATGGATTTTTATTTGACTTCTGCATAGTATCCTATGATTAGCCCACATACTGCCAAGGTAATCCTTTTCAACAGAGTCGTAATTTTTTATTTTAATGTCAAACATACTGATAGATGAGTTTAAGTACTTTCCTATGTGGTCACTTAGATACTTTTATATCATACACATATGTATCCTGTATTAGTTTTCTGGAGCTACTATAATAAACTGAAGCAAATAGGGTGCCTTAAGTAATAGAAGTGTATGTTCTCATAGCCATGGAGGTTGAGTTCCAAGATTAGATATCAGTAGTGTTGACTTTCTCTGAGGCCTCCTTGGTTCTCTCCCTTTGTTCTCATATTCTGTTTCCTTTTTCTCTGTGGGTGCTCAAGGTTCTTCATGAAATAGTCATGTTGAATTAGGGCTTGTCATAAATGTTTTGTTTTAACTTGATTTCATCCCTAGGAACCTCGTCTTCCTATATTAGATACATTCCATGAGGAACAGAACTGGTAAGGATATATGTAGATTACAAAGAGGGCTTACTAAATTGGCTTCTCATGGAAACCAGCTGGTCTAAAAGTGGTGGTTTTCACTCTGGAGAAGCCAAGAATCCCATACTGCTCAGTTCTCAAGCCTGGGTGTCTCAACAGTCCCAAGATGGTGCCAAAGACTTGGAAGAGTCATGGAAAATCATTGGTCTTCAGCCTACACTGGACAATCAAAGCGGCTGGGTTCTAATATCAATGAAAAGTAGATGAACTTGCCAGCCAGGGTGAAGACAACCAGGCAAATAACAAGGTTTTCCTTGGTTCTCCTGTAATCTGAGCTGCCATCAGAAGGTGCCAGTCACATTTGGTGTGAGTCTTCTCACTTTAAAAAAACATGATCAAGTAAGTCCCTCATAGATGAGTCCAACATCTTTTAGTTGATTCCAAATTCAGTCAAGTTTACAACCAAGGTTAATAGTTACCTTTCTTTTCTGATATACCAGGGGCTAGACTTTTTTTTTAGATTTTGAAGAGCATAATTCCTTCTAGCATACATATGTACACACACACTTGGTGAAAAGAAAAGCTAATTTAAACTCTGTTCCCAATGGTATGTGTATAACTTTAACATATCTTTAGAAATTGTACATCTCTGAAGTAGTAACTTCTATTTCTTACAAAATAGCATATGCATAAATATGTACTTTATAACATTTTAAATGATATATTCTACTATATAAAAGAAAACATAACACATTTGTTTTTCCTGGGTCTTATTTACTTTATTGAACGTGATGACCACTAGTTCTATCTGCTTGAATGCAAATAGAATAGTTTTGATCTTCCTTATGGTTGAATATTTTTTTATTGGGTGTATATCTCTTATCTACACATGCATCTAGAACATGTACAACTGGTTCAGACTTTGCCTGTTGTGAATAATGGTGCAATAAATGTAGATGTACAAGTATCTTTGTGGTGACTTGACAAATGAATCCTCTGTGCACAAACTCATAGATAGTAGAGCTCTATCATATTATAGTTTCTATTTTAGTTTTAGAGGACCCTGCAAATTGATTTCCAAAGTAGCTATAATAGTTTACATTCCTGCCAACAGTATGTAAATGTTCCTACCCCTGTTCTCCCTGGGCTTGCCCCCACATTCTCTTCTGTATTTGTTAGCTGTTTTGTTTATGCTATCTGACCAGAGAGAGAGGAGGAATCTCAATTTAGATTTTACACTTATTTCACTGATGGCTAAGAATATTGAACTTCTATTATACATTCAATAGCCATTTTTTCTTCCTTTGAGAACTGTCTGTTCAAATCACTTAGCAATTTATAGATTAAACAATTTGAATTTTCAAAAGAATTTTTTAGTTACTGATATATTTGAGCTATCAATCCCATGAAATTTCTATGTCTACAGCATGTCCTGATCCGAACAACGTACAATATCAAGACAATTCTGTACTTAGGCACCATAGTAATAGAATAGTAATAGAAGGTTCTTTGCAAAATAGTCTATGGAATGTATTGCTATAGTTATTCATGAAGGTAATTATAAAACATTGATAACTTGATTGTTCCTAGTTGTATTAGTCAAGGTTCTCTAGAAAACAAGAGTTATGTTTGAGTAGATGTTTTATGTGTTTCTGTGTATTTGTGTGTGTGTGAGTGTGTTGTAGAAAGCAAAAAGCTTACTTAATTTACACTGTGTTATAAACATATAGTTAATAAATTAAATGAATAAATATGTTATCTTCTGCTCTACTTAAAAGATATGGAATTTTTATCCATTTAAATTTTATTTGCTTTATTTCACAACACGAATCATGTACTTGAAAACATCAGTCTGAAACAAAAATTTTAACTGGATTAAACAGTTTGAAAAGGGATGAAATTAAGCAGGGCAGTGATGGCACACACCTTTAATCCCAGCACTCAGGAGGCAGAGGCAGGTGAACTTCTGAGTTCAAGGCCAGCCTGGTCTACAGAACAGCCAGGGCTACTGGAGAAACCCTGTCTCAAAAAACCAGAGAGAGAGAGAGAGAGAGAGAGAGAGAGAGAGAGAGAGAGAGAGAGAGAGAAGAAGAAGAAGAAGAAGAAGAAGAAGAAGAAGAAGAAGAAGAAGAAGAAGAAAAGAAGAAGAAGAAGAAGAAAAGAAGAAGAAGAAGAAGAAAAGAAGAAAAGAAGAAGAAGAAAAGAAGAAGAAGAAGAAAAGAAGAAAAGAAGAAGAAGAAAAGAAGAAGAAGAAAAGAAGAAGAAGAAGAAAAGAAGAAGAAGAAAAGAAGAAGAAGAAGAAGAAGAAGAAGAAGAAGAAAAGAAGAAGAAGAAGAAGAAGAAGAAGAAGAAGAAGAAGAAGAAGAAGAAGAAGAAGAAGAAGAAGAAGAAAAGAAGGAGGAGGAGGAGGAGGAGGAGGAGGAGGAGGAGGAGGAGGAGGAGGAGGAGGAGGAATAACCACACAGGAAGATAACTTTACTGCAAGCTCACCTTTTTCTTCTCAGTCCATCTTAGTCTACAGAGAATGGTGAAGTTAGGTGAGAAGCACACTGTGCCTGTGGCAGCCCTGGCCCTGGCCTGGAGAGAGCAGGCAGTGTGGCAGCGCCAATGTTTCCCTGTTGTAGGTGCAAAGAATTTTCTCTAAGCTCAATTTTCAACTTTTAAAATCATTTTTTTCCAAGAATTCATCCACTTCTCGGGATAACAGAGCACAGAATGAAGATTGATCGAAAAATGTTCAATTTAGAGACAAGCCATAAACTTCAAACCCCTGAGAACAAGAAAGAAAGGCACTGCTGGGGGCTGTAGCATTTCTTTCCTTTCTTTTTGAGTCTACTTTTTTCTTTTAAAATGTTGTTTTATGTGTATGGGTATTTTGCCTGTATGTTTGTCTTGTGCCATGTGAACACTTGTTGCCCTTTTGTGGAGGCCAAAAGGGAGCATCAGGTCCCCTGGTACCTGAATTACAGACAATTGACAAGTTAACCTGTGAGAGCTGGAAATCCCACCCAGGTCCTCTGGAAGAGCTGTCAACTCTGTTCAACACTGAGTAATCTCTCCAGCCCAGCAGATATGTTTTAAGAGAGCAATATGACTGAACATTCATAGCTGAACATAATAGGAAATTGGCACAATGTCTGGGCAAAGAGCAAAGATTAGGTCCTTTGTAAATATTAAATGTTTTCCCCTTAGGGTAGCTTTGTAAGAATTCTCTGAAAATGGCCAAGAGGTCATGTCACAGTTAGAGGAACCGAACAGCTAAGATCACATGGGAGTAGACACAGTCCCCCATTCTCACTAAGTGTTGGTGAAAGGGAAGTGTAACGCTCGTGCCAAACATCACTGCCATCCATTTAAGGTTCATTGTTAGATGAAAAATGCAGTGACATATGTATCACTGTTCATGGATTTGGCATCCTCAGCGAATCATCTATGAGCCTCAGAGTAGGCTCAGACTGGCTACTCTCAGCTGGCATCTTGTCTATTGATTTGAGGGAGATCTTGGGACAAATAAAGGTCTTATGAGAAACTCACACCCATATTACTCCATTACATATTACTCATACTATTCTAGATTTCTTTAGACCCTTGAAAAAGACTATAAAAATATAAAAGCAAGTATTTTAAATAATTATAATTGTAAACATTCTAACTCAGCAGTCTGGCTGAAATTCTGGGGATTAGAGCAAGTAAATCAGATAAGCTGTCCATGTATAAATATATGCATTCACAGACCTGAGCATTCTTCATGTAGCACTGTCTCCTAGGGAAGAAGACATTCTATGAGTGCAACAGAGAAAACGTTTCCTAAAGACTTTGATTTAACAGTATCCACTGATTAGTAAGATATACCCTGTGAACATTTCCATTCCTTTCTTGTTCAAGGAAATAATCACTTGACCTGCATTTCCAGACATTATTTGTAAACACAGGTCTGACAAGAGCTAGACAATAAGGCAGGGGGCAGAAAGGGCAGGGAGCATGGCTGTGTCTTCTAGGTTAACTACATGTTTCTCTAAGGTTCTAGGGACTATTTTCACTTCTATGCAAATGGCATGGACTGTGACAACCTCGGGGCAATGCTGAAGCCTATGATTTTGAATAGAGAAGGAACTATGACTGTGTGGATGGTAAGAGACCAAAAGAGTGAGTGACAGACCTTATGGAAGGCAAGAGAGGCCTACAAAGAGCCACTGGACTCAAACTCAAAGTTCGATCTTGACTGGTGAAAATATTAAAAGGGAAAGAACATTTGGAGAGGCAGGGGCATAAATAGAGGAGAAAAGTATTCGTGGCAAGTGTATAGGATGAGAAACCAGGAAGATGAACAAAGTAATGCAGGATCTGGAGCGCATCAGTGTGCTCAGGAAACTGTCACTTCACAACACACACAGCCCCTTCCTGTTTGCTATGACAATGTAGTCATTGTGCATGCATGGCACAATGCTGATAGAACCTTACTGATAGAATTCTATTCCCCAGGCCCATTTCCTCAATGAGCTTTTTCTTTCGTTGTGTACATTCAGTGTACATACACACAAGGACATCTCATACAAGTATACAGTGTATGCTGAGCACAGTCTGCCTCTTACCTACTTTCCTTTCTGTTCCCCCCAGATTCCCCTTTGTTCACTTACAAAGCTCTCTCTACTTTCACCTTATCATAAATGCAATAATAAACTTTATGTCTCAACTTTGCTAACTGACCAAATACTTGGTCAAATGTTGTTCTCTATATATTTGGGATAAAATTTGCACTTAAATTATAGGACTTCAATTTAAGCAGATAGCCCCATGAAGTTCAGCCTCTTTGAATCCACTAAGGTTTTAAGAGGAAGGAAATAATCTTCCTGAACAAGAGGAAACCAGGCAGTAGTTTCCTTCATATGTTATCTGTAATGTTGAGTTTTTTTCTAGAGTCTTAGTCACAGCCTCAACAAACATGTTACATGTTCTTGAAATAAACTTCTTTTTAAAACAAAGAATTTTTCCCCAAGCTAAGTTCATAGTATGCTTCCAGACACACACTGCTTACACACACACACACACACACACACACACACACACACACACACCATATCTTATTGTTTTTGTTTCTTTGGAAAACTCTGATTACTTTAATAAATAAGCTTAAACTAAATTAAATTGAAGTAAGTATAATTTAATCCTTCTGGCGTTGCACAAAAGAATTTATGGATTTCAAGAAAATTGAACCTCAAATGAATCTCTGTAGACATCACTTTTATAGTCCAATGGGTGACCTTCCAGGGAGCTGAGACGGGCATATAGAAGTTGATGAGACAGGAGCAGTGGAATGCCCATCATCTGTGACCTGATGATTCTGGGGGTGATGGTCTTTCACTTTATCTTTTCCAGGACACTCTGCTCTAGCATATTGTCTTGATGACAAGGGATTGAACCACCATTGATTGTTTATTGTTTTTATTAGAATAAGGTTTCAGGGTTGGAGATCCCACAACTCTCAGAGTCAGAATTTCTGCTGATAAAGTCAATTCTAGGTTAGATATTGTACAAAGGGCTGAGGAATATAAAAGTATGTAGTATCCAATGAGCAAAACTCTTCAGAGAAGAAAATGCAAGGAGACTCAAATGCTAAAGTACAATTCAAGAGTTTTATAGTTATATAAGACAGTAATGTAAGCCAATAATCTTAGCAACACAGGATTCTTGAGTGAACCATGGAGAGAGAAGGTCAATAGGCGTCCAGAAAAAGCTGCAGCGCTCATGAGGGAAAAGGGATTTGATCAAAGCTATAAACAGAAGTTGTGATATTATAGGCTGACCTTTGTGCAGAAGAGGCCATGCAGGATAGCCTTCCCATTCAATATGCTTTAAAGAGAAAGAGCGAGGGGCACGGAGTAAAGAAAAGGAGCCAAACACGAATCCAGACAGTCCGCCAACAAAACCTGTGCACTTGATGCATTCTGCTTGGAAACCACAAAAATGTCTCTAAGCTAGGAGAAGACTGGAGACAGTGACCACAATTACTTCTTAATCGCCCTTTCAAAGCACCTCCGTTTGGTACTGTTGGACCTTAAACTGTTTGAAAAGCTCTGCTAATACCTTAACTAACTCCTGGGAGAGACTAAGAAGGATGGCTTAGCATAGAGAGTTGCATAATCTCCAAGAAAAGCATAACCATATTCAATAAACAGACTATTGAAAGAATATACTGGGATGTATCCCCTGCGTTTTCTGTAATTAATCACAGGCCATGGTCCTGTATCAGACACATCTTTCATTCTTCTTCTCATTAAAAGTTCACATGCCTGGCACATCACTACTTCCCGTGTATTCTGAGCTTACTCGGTAGTGCGTAGGCCACGGCCCTGACTTCCGTTCTTCCGTTTGTATTTTGGGTTCTATTATGTATGCTGTTTGGAATTATGAAAACCATGCAAAACAGCTACTGATTGCCTGACCCAGCATGAAAACAATTCTCCAGCAAGATTTCCTAGAACTTCTGAGAAGGACATAGAGGAAAGCTGGGCCTTTAGCCTGACCCAGGCTGGCAACCAAACAAACAGTGGGCCTTGTTCTAACAAGGACCACTGGAGACTTCTTGAGGCTGTGAAAGTGTTGCTCAATTACAGTTAAATCTGATTTTAAGTTTAATATACCCAACACATGCATTTTCTCTTAAGTCAGCATTAAAAGGCTTTAGATCTGTACTGAACTGTCACATTCTTTTCTCTATGACATTATAGACCCAGAAGAGCTCATATATGTTCTAACATGAACTCAATGTTTCAACTCTTCCTAGGCTTACAAACATGTTTGAGCTATAATCCTTTTCTAAGCAGATGAAAATTCCAGTTAATAAAACTAGTTTTCTATTATATGGAGGTATTGTGATAGGTTACCTTTTCCTTCTTGGGTTAGAAAATCCAAGTTCTATTTATTTTAATAAAATAATTCCTCCAGGGAGGAGCTTCCTGCATGGGTAGTCCAATCTCAACTGATCAGCCATGGACACAGCATATAAGCAACACTAAATGGATTGTGTGTGTGTGAGTGTGTGTGTGTGTGTGTGTGTGTGTGTGCGTGTGTATCTGTTAGGAAAGAAGATGTCATGAATTTGGAAGAATGATAAATGGAACAGGAAAGGGACCAGAGTAATGTAGTTGCAATGGTCGTATATAAGTTCTCAAAAATTTTTTAAATAATTCATTTAAATTAAAAATCGCGATTATGCTTTCTGGGATTAGGGGCTAGAAGAAAAGACAATGGAGAGAGAGTCCTTTGTTAT
Organism: Apodemus sylvaticus; assembly: GCF_947179515.1. NCBI lineage: Eukaryota > Metazoa > Chordata > Mammalia > Rodentia > Muridae > Apodemus > Apodemus sylvaticus. The sequence continues at coordinate 42,637,407 of NC_067478.1, read as the reverse complement.
AAGTCTCACGAAAAAGTGTTTATATTTAATTACATCTTCAGGATATCAAAAAAGGCAAATGCTTCATGTGTCTGCTAAGTGAGCCCAAAGCCCTAAGTCCTGCACATGCAACAGTGTAGGCTCCTTTGTTCTGACCCTACAACAACAACGCACAGGATCCCTGCTTGCCACTCCCCCTCCTTAGTCACCTCACGTGAGAACTGCAATTAGAAACGATATTTCCTCAGGAATCTCCACTATCCATCTTTTCTCCTCTTTGGTAATAGAAGAGCTTGATACTGTGAAGGTCACCGGAGACTTCATGACTCCTCGACAATGTCCAGGGTCCTTTGTCAGGATGTATGAATGTCCATTTAAAGGGGTAAGTTAGACTTCAGTTTTTGGTTCAAATGTAGAAAGATACAAAAGAGAAAATAAAGAGCATATGGTGCTCATGGGGAAACAAAGACAAAATAAGGAAGCTTTGATGGAGTGTATCTCCAGGGAAACAAGTGCTTCTGAGGTAAACAAAGAATGGACAATCCTCGGGCTCTCATCCCCAGACCCAGGGAAGCTGCTGCTAAAGGGAAGAATCCTCAGTGAATGGAAAGAGTCTGGTCTTCTTTGAATGATGGGATGGGTGGGAGTCTGGGACACAGACTGTAGCGAGTCAGTCTGTCTAGACTTTCCCACCCTGAGATGCAGCTGAAGAGAACAGGCTGGCAAGCAGACCTGGGCATATTCATGGTTATTGGATTTCCAAGACTAGAGGCAACCATTCCCAGTGAAAATACCAACAAGAATAGAAGAAAAGGAAGAGGTAGTGGTGGTGGTGGTGGAGGAGGAGGAGGAGGAGAAAGATGAGAAGGAGGAGGAAGACTGTAGTAACATATGCATTATAGCCTATTTGTGTGTATTATATTGTGTATTTTGAATTTGAGTTAAAATTTAAGAAAGCAGAAAAATGTGACTACCAAGAGGAAATTTTAAGGACGATAGAGACCTAGAGACAAAGAAACAATTTAGTTCTTAAAATTAGTCTGTGGGAATTTCTCTTGACTTATTATAAAAATTGAGACAAATGCTATTTGTGAAAATGGAAATTTCAGTGTCAGAAGTCAGAATTTATGGATAGGCCTCATTGCAAGTGGATATTGCAGGGAACAAAAGCATGAGCAAACTTGAGACAAATAAAAATTGTCTAAGTAGAAGTGAAAAGAAAAAAATATAATCCACAGAACATACACAACCGCGACTGTCTAATAGTCAAATATAAATACAGTCACAGTAAGAAACACAGGAGAGAAAATTGAAGCAGTTTTTCAATAAAGCAAAGAAGTGTTTGTTTCTCTATGGTGTTTGTCTCACCCAGCATTGGAATTGGACTGTGCTCCACTTTCTGGGTTCGTCCTTGGTCAGGTGTATGAGTGGCCCTATCCATTTGAACAAAGATCAGTACCAATCAAAAAATGTAAACAAAGTTTGCTTTAACACTGTGCCTCTCAACCTTCTTAACACTGCAACCCTGTAATACAGTTCTTCATGTGGTGGTGACCTCCAACCATCAAATTATTTTCATTGATACTTCATAACTGTCATTTTGCTACTGCTATGAATCATAGTATAAGTATCTGAGGTACAGGATATCTCATATGCAACCCTAAAAGGGTCACCATCTGCTGGTTGAAAGAGCTGTTGCTCTGGCATGTGATGTAGTAACATAAGGAAGACAAAGAAAGCCATGCTGTTCTTGCTCCTCTATTCTTTCCACTTAGTAAACTATATAACACAGTAAAATACATAACATCCTGGCCAAATCAAACAAATAAACCTTAGATGTTAACCTTGCACCACATGGGTTAATAGTACTCACCCTCCCATTCATGACATACATAAAATATAAAGCTTTAATTTGCAAAGGTAAAAGAATAGTGCTAAAGCAAGGAAATTTTGGCGTGTGCCTGTTACTATTTTGTTGAACTCCAATGTGTAATGGGATAGACGTATCCATGTATGAGAAGGCATTAAAGAAACAGAAATGGGGGTCAACCAAGAGATCATAATGGTGGCAAAAGCTCCTCTTCTACTAAGAAATATATGTGGGTCATAGGTCATAGGTCAGGGGTCATGAGTCAGGGTAGGAGGAGAGTGGATGTGATAGTAGATACTGTTTAAAGATACCATGGTAGGACCTCCTACTGTCACACAATCTGAAAAATGAAGCAAAGCTACACTTTGATAATTTACAGAATTTTTGAAAATATATAAAAAAAAATCAAGCTTCAATCATATAATAGTTGTAAAACCTGATGGGAAAAAAAGATTCTGGTTCTTTCCATAGTCTATGCTTTCCAGCTCGTCAGTCAGTATTCAATTTTAATGATTCTTTGACAAGTGCTTCACTTTCTTGCTTTGGGGGACATTTTGGCTATATTGTTTGTATTTGAGATGCATTCCTTCAGTGAAGGGCAACCTGTGGCATCAATTAATTTAATCAGTAATTTCCATCATATTTGGATGAAATTGTGTTCTTTGGTAAATGATAGTAAGAGATGAAATGGTAGCTGTGAGGAGACTTTTGAGGACCCTGACAAATCCCAATGCCAAGGAATCTTATACTTGTCCTTTGGTACCACCTGGATGGAAATCAAAGCAGAACACGTTCAGGGGACACAGGAAGGGGCTATCGATGACACAGAGTAAAGACAATAGGGACTGGCTAGGCTTGATTACCCAAAGTGCCATATGGGATGGGAGGGAATCACATTAACAGAGAAGCCTACTGCTACATTGGAGGCCTGACTCTTGAGCAGATTGTAAGCAGGGCCACCTCAGCTCATGTTTGAATAGCAGCCACCTGCTTCCTGTTGTGAGAGTCTTCTAAGACCACATTCCAGAAATTTCCCTTTGGATTCTTAAATTCCATTAAAAAAAAATCTTTGCCTTTTTAAAGGCGACAGGAACAAGACTCCTTTTACTTTTCATGCTGAGATAAGAAAGGAACTAAAAGAAGAGGATTCCTTTCCTTCTCGTAGTCCATGTCCTTACTGGGCAGCAACCCTCACCACTTTAATTTTTCAGCAGCCTGCACTGTGTGCATTAGCAACTCACCATTGGCAACACTTCGTTCTGAAAGGTGGAAAGCATTGCTAGCTAGAGACTGGACATCTGGAAACTGTGCTGGCTATTTGGCTAATAGCTAAAAAACAAAAACAAAAACAACCAAAACAAACAAACAACCCCAAACAAAATAGCTAAAAAAACAAAACGAAAAAAAAACAACCAACCAAAACAAACAAACAAAACCCCAAACAAACAAAACCAAAACCGTTTTCTAGGAATCATGACACTGACACTGAAAGGGTTAATTTTTCATTGCATCAATCAACATCCAGCTTGACTTCACAAGTAGAAATAAGATTTGAATTAAGCTTGAAGGAATCAACATAGTAAAAAACAAAAAGAAAAAAATCCTCATTAAGTGATTATTATATTCACTAAATCAACAAATTACATTCTGTAAAAGGCATGTACATATGACACCCAATATTAACTAACACACACCCAACACACACACACACACACACACACACACACACACACACACACACACACAGTATTAACCACATATTAAACTGCAAGTCTTGGTAGGAAAAAATTGGGAAGAATAATAAGGATCTATAAGGATTTGCTTCCTTTCTCGTTGAGTTATTAATGGCCACAGGAAAGGAAGGTGATTTGAGAAGAGAAGCATGCTGGGTACCAGCTGCTGCTGAAGGCAACTAATTACCACATCCTGCCTCAAATCTCAGCAGATACACATGCACAGACACTGAGGACTGCAAGAGCTTACAGCTAGACATTAAATTACCTTCTGGGAGATTCAACATAGGCAAAAGTCTTTGCATGCATAAATAATGTCAACACATACATTTCCAGCTAGGTCTCATACAGCCAACCCTTATCCCTCTCAGTGTATCACCAACACAGAATATAGCTCTTCACCTTAGTTTCCACTAAGACCAAGCAGTTCTTGAGAAGACAGAACCACTGCTTCTATCAATTTAAAAATCACCCGAGAAGACTGACTTGACTTGACTGCAAGCATCTCCTGGGAAGGACAAGGAGGTTTATTTTGGAATCCTTGATCCTTAGCACAGAGCCTATTATTCTGGAAGGTAAGCAAACACTTGTTGAATGAATAAAGGATGCAGTTACCAGCGTATGGTTGAAAGTAGCACCCTTAGGAGTAGTTACTCCTGAGGCAAGGAGTTCTCATTATCATTTCTTCTTTGAAAGAAAATGTTAAGGGTACTGTTTTGAAGAACATAAAACATACTTAAACAACTGCAAAGGTCCTTCATCCATTCTTGGGTAGAATGATTCAGTGTTATAGAGACATCAACTCTCCCTAAGTTAGCATACAAATGTAATATCAAGATTGCAATGGAAAATGTCAGTGTTGCTTTTTTATGGAATTAGACAAATTGACCTTAAAGTTCACATGAAAACAAACATTCAAGAATACTCAGGAGAACACTGAAAAGGAGAAACTGTAAGACAGAAGTATCCCCCTCCTTAACACTGAGGTAGGTACGTGGGTAGCACTGTAGTCCTGGAGCATGGATGGACAAAGACCAAAAGAAAAGAGCAGAAATCAACATAAACATTTATGAAAATCTCATATGTGATAGAACTTCACCTCAAATTCAGGAACCAAAGAAGATTTTATAACAATTTGAAATTCATCTGTCAAAAATAAAATTCAATCAATGATATACTCTAGACAGAGGAATAAATATTGAATAGAATAGGAATTATAATATAAAAATCATGTAGATATTAAAAATGGATGAATTTTTTAAATTTTAGTATAAGAAAATGTCTTCTAAATATGGCTTAAAATCCTGAGGCAAGTAAAGAAAATAATGGTAAATTTGATGTTAAAGATTATATAGGAACCTTCATAAAATTCAGAGACAAAAACTGGAATAAATATTTGCAACACATATTTCAGGTAAAGGGCTAAAAGTTTTACTGAAAACAAAACCTGAGGGGCTAGAAACTGAAACTAAGGAAAATGAGGAAATATATAAATAGATTACTAACCAAAACATACCAATGTCCATTTAAACATGTGTAAAAATATGTGAATTTATTCATAAGTAAAGAAATACAAAGCAAAGATCAGTCTGGATAACATTTAAAAGGCTGATAATGCATACCACTGGCCAGACTGGAAAGAATTATACCTTCTTTTCCATTGGTAAGAAAGCAAACTCCTACAAACCTAAGGAGGAGGACCTCAAACGTTGAACAAAGTTATTCACCAGCATATGAGAGATACCACTGTGAATCCGCAGTGGGGCACTATCCAACTGCATAGATGCAGGAAAGATCACCACAAACAAAACTGTGGAGATGGATGGTTTTCAGAATATTTGTCAAGTGAATCACACAAATCACACATGTATGCACACCCACATACACATAAACACACACACACACACACACACACACACACACACACACACGATGAAAATTGAATACCTCACGTGAGCAAAAAGTAAGAAAGTGCTTAAGAAGAAAGAAAGAAGAAAAGAAACAAAGAAAGCAAGAAAGAAACAAAGAAAGTAAGAAAGAAAAGAAACAAATAGAAAGAAAGAAAGAAAGAAAAAAGAAAAGAAAGTATGAAAGAGACTGTTTTAGTAAAGACAATTGCTTATTAATGAATAACTGCTATGGCCAAATTTAATAGTTATAAATAGTGATAATAGTCCCTATTTATTGAGTACTTCTATGTGCCACACTTGCCTGAGGTTTTTAGGCAATGCCTCATTTAACCTGTTTTCTCTTCTTTTTATTTTTGTTCCTCTTTCTTCCTTCCTTCTTTCCTTCCTTCCTTCCTTCCTTCCTTCCTTCCTTCCTTCCTTCCTTCCTTCCTTCCTTCCTTCCTTCCTTTCTTTCTTTCTTTCTTTCTTTCTTTCTTTCTTTCTTTCTTTCTTTTTTTCTTTCTTTCTTCATAACATCATAACTGAATCTCCCCTCCTCCCAGCCCTCCCATCACACAGACCCTCCTTCAAACTCTCTCCCCTTCTCCTCTGAGAAGGGGGACCCTCCATACCAACCCACTCTGGCACATCAAGTCACTGTAGGACAGGCACACCCTCTCCCACTGAGGCCAGAGAAGGCAGGCCAGCTAGGGCAACAGGATCCACAAGCAGGCAACAGTGACAGGGACAGCTCCTGCTTCAGTTGTTGGGGACCCTCATGAAGACCAAGATGCACATCTGCTACATATGTGCAGGGCCTAGGTTCATCCTGGGCTTGCTTTTGGTTGGTGGTTCAGTTTCTGGGAGCCCCCAAGGGTCCAGGTTAGTTGACTCTGTTGGTCTTCCTGTGGAGTCTCTATCTTCTTCAGGTCCTTCAACCCTTACCCCAACGTTCCCACAAGGCTCCCAAGCTCCGTCTAATGTTTGGCTGTGGGACTCTGCATCTACTTCCATTAGATGCTGGGTGGTGCTCTCAGAGAACAGTTATGCTATAACAGAGTATCATTAATAGCCTCAAGGATTGGTTCTGGCCCATGGGATGGATCTCAAACTGAGTCAGTCATTGGTTGTTCATTCCCTCAGTTTCTGTGACATTCTCCCCTGCATTTCTTGTAGGTAGGACACATTTTGGGTGGAAGGGTTTGTGGATGGGATGGGTGTCCTTATTCCTCCACTGGGAGTCTGCTCGGCCATAGGATGAAGCCACTTCAGGCTCCATGTCCCCCACTGCTAAGGAGTGTCAGAGTCATCCTCATAGACTCATTTTTTCACACAGCATCAGGCTGTTACAGAGTAGGAAGTGGAGACAGGGTCACCTATTCATTCTTGAGTCTCAAGCAACAATGCCTTCCCACTCAGCCTCTGAGGACAACCATTCCTGGCTGCCTGCACCATCACACTGTGACAGCTCTCTACTGCCCTCGTGACTGCCTGTACAGCAGGATCAACTCTGCACTGCATGCTGTCAGAAGGGCTGCATGCAGTTGCTTTCCTATCTCAATGCCCTGGTGGATTCTGTTTCTTTATGTATCTGTATCTGGTACTGTGTACATCCTAGAACCCAGTTCATTTAGCATCTTCTTCAAAGATGAACACAAGGAAAGCAGAGAACGCAATGGGAAAAAAAATTTCTATGAATCTACCCCAAGATTTCAACACCTGGAAAAGATTGTATTTTCAGCAGGAGGCTTAACTTCAGTTTTATTCTTGCTGACCTTGGTTGCTCCACATACTTAGAACCATAGGAGGGAAGAGCTAAGGAATCCCTGAAATGCATAATCCACAAGAACTAAGGGTTCTCATCACCCCGGGAGCCTGTGGTGACCCGAGAAAGGAGACTGTAGTCTTCACATGATCATGTTAACTCTCTAAGCTTGGATTCTCACCCTTCCTAATGCTGTAACTTTAATACAGTTCCTCATGCTGTGGTGACCCCAACCATAGAATTATCTTTGAAGTTAGTTCATAATTGTATTTTTCTACTCTTATGAATAATAATAATAAAAATGTGATTTTTATTGAGATAGAAGCTTGCCAAAGCGATCAAAACTCACAGCTAGAGAACCTCTGTGCGAGGCTGACCCTTCTTTTATCAGAGCGGTAAAAGCCTCCCTTCCTCTGCCACTTTCTAGATACCATGCAACTTGTAAATGAGAGGTCAGGTGACGATGACAAGGGCCAATCTAAATTGACAGCTTGTGGAGAAGAAAAGTCAAGGTTGAAAAATATTCAGACTTAAGCAAAACCTGTCACTAGGCAGCCAAGTGAGATTCATCACAGGAAAAAAATGGAGCGCTTGGGCAACTCCCTGGAAGCCTTCCTCTGTCAGTCTCTTCTACTCACAAATTTTCTTATAAAACAAATATGTCCACTCACTCATAAACAGTGTGCCTGGCCCATAGCTCCCTGCCTTGGTGGGCAGTTGCCTCCCAGTTCCAACTGTCATGGATTTTTCAAGAGAGGAAGAACAGTGCTCTATCGTCTATAGAGTTCTGTCAAGAACAGCGAGCAACAAGGTGGCTTTCTTAGTGACCAATGGTTGCAGGGAAGCATTTAAGGTGCCACTGTGTGGCTTCTTTTTCTCAGACCATTCAGCCTAAAATCCCCAGGAGCAGAAAAATCATAAAAAAAAATTTATGGCTAATTGTGCATATTTCATACATGATATTGACCTTCAAACAGCTGTAGGTATAACAAAGTCTAGACCTGGAAAATAGGTTGTTTATTTAAGAGCCTTCACTTCATTTAATTTTAGGAACCTGCAAAGACATTCTAGGCTGCCTCAATCTATTTTGAACCAGAGAATATAAACTCTTTAATGAGATAGAAGTTCTGTACATGATACATGTACGGAACAATGATACATGGCAGAGTTTTCTTAAATCAGTGAAGTCACTCAGACTAGAATGACTCAGAGAACCAAGAGAGTGGCGTTCATTGAACAGAATCCCACTCAGGACCAAGTGCTTGTGCTCCCCTCAAGTCCTGGAATTGCCTTTGGGTCTGCTCCACAAACTACAGCCAGAACAGAAAGTGCAAATTATTCAAAGCAACTCAGATAGGCACATCATTCCTCCCAGAATGCACTGGCTCGCTCAAGGCAAGAGTTGGGGTGAAGCAGGGATAGGGGTGGATACTCTCATCTGCATTCCACTTCTCAGGGAAACCTATTCGAAGGAAAATGTATGTCAATCATGTAGATGCGTGAGAAATTTGACTTTTGTCAGTCACCTTTAACCTTAATTTAAAGCTAGAAACCCATATAATGGAAACACAAAAAAATCACTTAAAGAAATTTAGGAGAATAAGGATCAAGAGATAGAAGCCAATAAAGAAGAAACGCAAAAAACAAACAAAACAAAACAAAACAAAAACAACAAAAAAACAACAACCCCCCCCAAAACAAAACAAAACAAAACAAAACAAAAAAAACAAAAAAAACTTAAAGAAATGCAGGAGAACTTGAGTCAACAGGCAGAAGTCATGAAAGAGGAAACACAAAAATCTCTTAAAGAATTAAAGGAAAACACAAACAAACAAATGAAGGAACTGAGCAAAACCATCCTGGATCTAAAAACAGAAGTAGAAACAACTAAGAAATCATAAAGGGAGACCATTTTGGAGATAGAAAATCTTGAGAAGAAATCAGGGGCCATAGATGCAACTATAAGAGATGGAAGAAAGAATTTCAGATGCAGAAGATACCATAGAAACCATTGACTCAACAGTCAAAGAAAATGCAAAATGCAAAAAGCTTGTATCCCAGAACATCCAAGAAATCCAGGACACAATGAGAAGACCAAACCTAAGGATTATAGGTATAGATGAGAGTGAAGATTTACAGCAGAAAGGGCCAGCAAATATCTTCAACAAAATTATGGAAGAAAACTTTCCCAACTTAAAGAGAGAGATGCCCATGAATATACAAGAAGACTACAGAACTCCAAATAGATTGGACCTGAGCAGAAATACCTCTCATCACATAATAATCAAAACCCCAAATGCACTAAAGAAAGAAAGAATATTAAAGGCAGTAAGAGAAAAAGGCCAAGTAACATATAAAGGAAGACCTATCAGAATCACACCAGACTTCTCACCAGAGACCATGAAAGCTAGAAGATCCTGGGCAGATCTCAAGAAGACTCTAAGAGAACACAAATGTCAACCAAGACTACTATACCCAGCAAAACTCTCATTCACCATAGATGGAAAAACCAAGATATTCCATGACAAAACCAAATTTACACAATATCTTTCCACAAACCCAGCTCTACAAAGAATAATAGAAGGAAAACTTCAATACAAGGAGAGAAACTACACCCTGGAAAAAGCAAGATAGTTACCTTCTTTGATCAAACCCAAAAGAAGATAACCACTCAAATATAAAAATAACATAAAAAATGACAGGAAGTAATAATCACTATTCCTTAATATCTCTTAACATCAATGGACCCAATTCCCCAATAAAAAGACATAGACTAACAGACTGGATAAGGAAACAGGACCCTACATTTTGCTGAATACAGGAGACACACCTCACTGTCAAAGACAAAAACTATCTTAGAGAAAAAGGCTGGAAGACAATTTTACAAGCCAATGGTCTCAGAAAAGGAGCCGGAGTAGCCATTCTAATAGAACTTCAAGACTCTGAAGAAGGAAATGGAAGAAGACCTCAAAAATGGGAAAACCTCCCATGCTCATGGATCGGTAGAATCAATATAGTTAAAATGGCCATTTTGCCTAAAGCACTATACAGATTCAATGCAATACCCATCAAAATCCCAACTCAATTCTTCACAGAGTTAGAAAGAGCAATTACCAAATTCATCTGGAACAACAAAAAACCCAGGATAGCTAAAACTATTCTCAGCAACAAAAGAAAATCCGGGGGAATCAGTATCCCTGACCTCAAGCAATACTACAGAGCAATAGTGTTAAAAACTGCATGGTATTGGTACAGTGACAGGCAGGAGGATCAATGGAACAGGATTGAAGATCCAGAAATGAACCCACACACCTATGGCCACTTGATCCTCGACAAAGAGGCTGAAAACATCCAATGGGAAAAAGATAGCCTTTTCAACAAATGGTGCTGGTTCAACTGGAGGTCAGCATGCAGAAGAATGCGAATTGATCCATCCTTGTCTCCTTGTACTAAGCTCAAATCCAAATGGATCAAGGACCTCCACATAAAGCCAGACACTCTGAAGCTAATAGAAAAGAAACTGGGGAGGACCCTTGAGGACATCGGTACAGGGAGAAAGTTTCTGAACAGAATACCAATAGTGTATGCTCTAAGAGCAAGAATTGACAAATGGGACCTCATAAAATTACAAAGTTTCTGTAAGGCAAAGGACACCATCAAGAGGACAAATCGGCAACCAACAAATTGGGAAAAGATCTTCACCAATCCTACATCAGATAGAGGGCTAATATCCAATATATATAAAGAACTCAAGAAGTTAGACTCCAGAAAACCAAACAACCCTATTAAAAATGGGGTACAGAGTTAAACAAAGAATTCTCACCTGAAGAACTTCGGATGGCGGAGAAGCATCTTAAAAAATGCTCAACTTCATTAGTCATTAGGGAAATGCAAATCAAAACAACCCTAAGATTTCATCTTACACCAGTCAGAATGGCTAAGATTAAAAATTCAGGAGACAGCAGGTGTTGGAGAGGGTGTGGAGAAAGAGGAACACTCCTCCACTGCTGGTGGGGTTGCAAATTGGTACAACCACTCTGGAAATCAGTCTGGCGGTTCCTCCGAAAACTGGGCACCTCACTTCCAGAAGATCCTGCTATACCACTCCTGGGCATATACCCAGAAGACTCCCCACCATGTAATAAGGATACATGTTCTACTATGTTCATAGCAGCCCTATTTATAATTGCCATATGCTGGAAAGAACCCAGGTATCCCTCAACAGAAGAGTGGATGCAAAAAATGTGGTATATCTACACAATGGAGTACTATTCAGCCATTAGAAACAATGAATTCATGAAATTCTTAGGCAAATGGATGGAGCTAGAGAATATCATACTAAGTGAGGTAACCCAGACTCAAAAGGTGAATCATGGTATGCACTCACTAATAAGTGGATATTAACCTAGAAAACTGGAATACCCAAAACATAATCCACACATCAAATGAGGTACAAGAAGAAAGGAGGAGTGGCCCCTGGTTCTGGAAAGACTCAGTGAAACAGTATTGGGCAAAACCAGAACGGGGAAGTGGGAAGGGGTGGGTGGGAGGACAGGGGAAGAGAAGGGGGCTTACGGGACTTTCGGGGAGTGGGGGGGCTAGAAAAGGGAAATCATTTGAAATGTAAATAAATTATGTCGAATAAAAAAAAACCAAACCCAAATCCAACCCCCCCCCCAAAAAAAATATCAGATAAAATTGACTTTCAACCTAAAGTCATCAAAAGAGACACAGAAGGACACTTCTTGCTGGTCAAAGGAAAAATCCACCAAGAAGAACTTTCAATTCTGAACATCTATGCGCCAAATGCAAGGGCACCCTCATTCATAAAAGAAACTTTACTAAAGCTCAAAGCACACATTGCACCTAACACAATAATTGTGGGGGACTTCAACATTCCACTCTCCTCAATGGACTGATCGGGGGGATAAAGAAACTAAACAGGGACACAGTAAAGCTAATTGAAGCTTTGGACCAATTGGATTTGACTGATATTTATAGAACATTTCACCCTAAAGCAAAAGAATATACCTTTTCTCAGCACCTCATGGTTCTTCTCCAAAATTGACCATATAATTGGACACAAGGCAGACCTCAACAAATATAAGACGATAGAACTAATCCCATGCCTCCTATCAGATCACTATGGTATAAGAGTGGTTTTCAATAGTAACAAAAACAACAGAAAGCCCACATACACATAGAGGCTGAACAATACTCTACTCAATGACACCTTGGCCAAAGAAGAAATAAAGAAAGAAATCAGAGACTTTTTAGAATTTAATGAAAATGCAGGCACAACATACCCAAATCTCTGGGACACAATGAAAGCAGTGCTAAGAGGAAACCTCATAGCCCTGAGTGCCTCCAAAAAGAAAATGGAGAGAGCATACACTAGCAGCTTAATGACACACCTGAAAGCCCTGGAACAAATAGAAACCAATTCACCCAGGAGGAGTAGAAGACAGGAAATCATCAAACTCAGGGCTGAAATCAATCAAGTGGAAACAAAGAGAACCATACAAAGAATCAACGAATCCAGGAGCTGGTTCTTTGAGAAAATCAACAAGACAGATAAACCCTTGGCAGACTGACCAAAGGGCACAGAGAAAGTATCCGAATTAACAAAATTATAAATGAAAAGGGAGATATAACAACAGAAACTGAGGAAATTCAAAATATCATCAGATCCTACTACAAAAGCCTATACTCAACACAACTGGAGAATCTGGAGGAAATGGACAATTTCCTAGACAGATACCAAATACCAAAATTAAATCAGGACCAAATAGATCATCTAAGCATTCCCACAACCCCTAAAGAAATAGAAGGGCTCATAGAAAGTCTTCCAACCAAAATAAGCACAGGACCAGATGGTTTCAGTGCAGAATTCATGTGAAAGATCTATATGACAAGAACTTCAAGACTCTGAAGAAGGAAATGGAAGAAGACCTTAAAAAATGGAAAATCCTCCCATGCTCATGGATCAGCAGGATTAATATAGTTAAAATGGCCATTTTGCCAAAAGCAATATACAGATTCAACGCAATACCCATCAAAATCCCAACTCAGTTCTTCATAGAGTTAGAAAGAGCAATTCTCGAATTCATCTGGAATAACACAAAACCCAGGATAGCTAAAACTATTCTCAACAACAAAAGAAATTCTGGGGGAATCAGTATCCCTAACCTCAAGCAATACTACAGAGCAATAGTGTTAAAAACTGCATGGTATTGGTACAGTGACAGGCAGTTGGATCAATGGAACAGGATTGAAGACCCAGAAATGAACCCACACACCTATGGCCACTTGATCCTTGACAAAGGGGCTGAAAACATCCAATAGAAAAAAGATAGCCTTTTCAACAAAGGGTGCTGGTTCAACTGGAGGTCAGCATGCAGAAGAATGCGAATTGATCCATCCTTGTCTCCTTGTACTAAGCTCAACTCCAAGTGGATTAATGACCTCCACATAAAACCAGACACTCTGAAGCTAATAGAAAAGAAACTGGGGAAGACCCTTGAGGACATCGGTACAGGGGGGAATGTTTCTTCACAGATCACCAATAGCGTATGCTCTAAGATCAAGAACTGACAAATGGGACCTCATAAAATTACAAAGTTTCTGTAAGGCAAAGGACATCATCAAAAGGACAAATCGGAAAAGATCTTCATCAACCCTACATCAGATAGAGGGCTAATATTCAATATATACAAAGAACTCAAGAAGTTAGACCCCAGAAAACCAATTAACCCTATTACAAAATGGGGTACAGAGTTAAACAAAGAATTTTCACCCAAAGAACTTGTGATGGCAGAGAAGCATCTAAAAAAAATGCTCAACTTCACTAGTCATTAGGGAAATGCAAATCAAAACAACTTGAGATTTCACCTTACACCAGTCAGAATGGCTAAGATTAAAAATTCAGGAGAGGAACACTCCTCCACTGCTAGTGGGGTTGCAAATTGGTACAACCACTCTGGAAATCAGTCTGGCAGTTCCTCAGAAAACTGGGCACCTCACTTCCAGAAGATACTGCTATACTCCTCCTGGGCATATACCCAGAGGATTCCCCAGCATGTAATAAGGATCATGCTCCACTATGTTCATAGCAGCCCTATTTATAATAGCCAGAAGCTGGAAAGAACCTAAGTATCCCTCAACAGAAGAATGGATGCAAATATGTGATATATATACACAATGGAGTACTATTCAGCCATTAGAAACAATGAATTCATGAAATTCTTAGTCAAATGGATGGAGCTAGAGAACATCATACTAAGTGAGGTAACCCAGTCTCAAAAGATCTATCATGGTATGCACTCACTAATAAGTGGATATTAACCTAGAAAACTGGAATACCCAAAACATAATCCACACATCAAATGTGGTACAAGAAGAACAGTGGAGTGGCCCCTTGTTCTGGAAAGACTCAGTGTAGCAGTTTAGGGTAAAACCAGAACAGGGAAGTGGGAAGGGGTGAATGGGAGAACAGGTGGAGGGAAGGGGGTTTATGGGACTTTCAGGGAGTCGGGTGCCAGAAAAGGGGAAATCATTTGAAATGTAAATAAAAAATATATCCAATAAAAAAACCTAAAAAAAGAAAGAAAACTAATTTCTTTAAGCAATGCAGCCACAAATAAATTTTAAGAGAATAATACACACACACACACACACACACACACACACACACACACACACACAAAAGAAATATAGCACCAAGAAGTGACTGGGCAGGATGTGGGGATCAACACTTTAGATGGAAGGTTTGGCTGAGACTGAGTGTCAGAGGGTAGGGAGAGAGAAGGCCTTCTTCAAGAATCTTAATGCTACAGCCTTTTTTAGAGAAAGGCCTTCTCCAAAGGTCTTCATTGAAACATGTCTCTTAGATGATGTCTCTAAGTTTGTGTGCATACCTTTATTCAGGATGGGTTTATACACATGCACTTTATTCAGGGTTAACCAGTGGTATATAAGGGCACTGGAGAGCGGGAAGGAGTTTTCAGGAATGTTCAGGAATGAAGTTCTGTGAATGCTTCATTTGTATGGAGAGGCATTCCAGGAATCACAGGTATTTGCTGAGCAGGTTCTTTTGGGGAGAGAAGGATGTTTGTAGGTCTGACAAGGACCACTCAATCTTACCTCCAGGTAGAGCATGTGGGGAGTGAGGATCCCCAGACAAGGTCAGAGAAGGGGAAGCCCTGCTGGTAAAGGGAGTTCTCCATTTTATGTTGAGCTCAGATGAACTATCTGGTCATGGTAGACTTTGACCTTAATTAGCAGGGTTCCCCTGCAGATGACCCGTTAATACAATAATAGATGAGACCACTCAAAATCTGCTTTTCTGTAAATACAAAGGTAAGATATATATTCCTGCAAGAGACAGTTTTATTTTGCCTTGTAATATGAGTTCCTCCAAAGGGCTTTCTTGCTGTATAAATTTGGATAATTCCTAAATCACTGAGATGGTTGAAAGTATAGTTCAAACACACACACACACACACACACACAGAGAGAGAGAGAGAGAGAGAGAGAGAGAGAGAGAGAGAGAGAGAGAGAGAGAGAGAGAGGCAGTAGTCTATGGTATGGTCACATCACTGTCTTATTAAAAAGAAGTTAACCTAAGGCTAACCTCAATCTAACAGAAAGGAATTTCAGCTTGGAGCATCACCTAAAGTTCTCAGGGCACTTAACTGTGGAAGGATCCATCACCTGATTCCTGGAAAAAGCTAATCCAAGAATCTCAGACCTGAGGGAGAATGAAATGCTCTGTGTCCCCTTCCTTGACCTTCACAAAGAGTGATGAGTGAAAATAAATGAAAATAATTTCACTTTTCAAAACTGTGGAACAGGTTCTCTAACTTTTTGTGTGTGTGGCCTATTTATCTTTCACAAAGGGAAGTTTTTTCTGCCGATCCTAACTCCTCCAGACTTAAACATGTTCGATCTCTTACATGTAAAAATCTAGTATTTCTAAAAGTTATTAAATGTTCCTTCACCTTCCTTCTCCAGCACGTTTGACCTTCCCACAAGAGTAGTTCTTAGGTTCATACATCATCCTCATTGCTTTTCTCTGAATTCCTTCCAGTGGTTCATGACTTGGCTGTGACTGTTTTGATCAGAATATGCAGGGACACTAGAAAGAGAGGAGGCTAGACTCCCTCAATTGACTGGTAGACGTACCTAAAATTATAGACAGCCCAAATCTCATGTTAGTCAATAAGAAATTGCTTGAAAATAAGGACTATACAGTTGATCCTGGGTGAAATTGTAACATTAACACACAATGGCCCAGGTTCAACAACTTTTGTGGGTAATAGGAGTAGCCAGATCTTCAAGAGCATCATCTGACTAGATCACACATCAAAATAAAGGTGGCTACATCGGACAGGAGTTTTGATCCTTACGACAGCTTGATGACAGTCCGGCAGAGAGCCACACCAAGACAGAGCCAGAAGTGACTTCTGGAGAGGATGGGTGGATCAGGTTCCTCTGATCATGCTGGTCCCTTGCTGTGTGAAGGCCACGGAACCCTGAGCTCCTCCTGTCATTGACTGTCTGAGTCATTTCCCACAGACTCTGCTCTCCATGACACCTACTTACAGGAAACAAATGTTCTATTCAAACTAATGCAACATTTTGCTCCCCGTTAAGTTCATTTATCATAGAAATTTAATAAGTTGGCATTCTGTTAGCAGCAAATATGTGTCACTCGCTCAGACTTGCCCACTTCTACCTTCAAAGACCAATTTCTGAGTCAACATGACAGAGCTGGGGAGAGGTAAGCATGCTCTAAGCAGCTTTATGATCCATTCCTTCTGGAATGATCTATTCAGGTTATAGCTCTTTGTATAAACACACATTGAGAGAGATAAGTGTCATTGGGTGACCCTTAAGGAGTCCAGAAGATTCTTTTTTCCTTTAACACAATTAGTTTCTTTTAAAAACATGTGGGGTGTGGGACAAGATCATATGTAGTGAGAGCAGGGGAGAGAGAAGGGAGATCTTTGGGGGTGAAGGGGCTATCTCTAGGAAATGTCAGTGACCTATGATAGGCTCCAGAGGGTCTATGGGAGCCACTCTAGCTGAGACTCCTAGTAATGGAAGACGTGGAGCCTGAAGTAGCTGCCTCCTGTCAACAGACAGGATGTCAATGGAGGGGTAAGGACATCAACCCACCCACAAAACCTTCTACCCAAAATGTGCCCTGTCTATAAGTTGCACAGGGACAAAGATAGAGCAGAGAGGGAGGGAAAAGTCAGCCAATGATTGGCCCAACTTGAGATCCATCCCACTGGCAGAACCAATTCCTGTCATTATTAATGATACTCTGTAATGCTTGCAGACAAAAACCTAGCATTACTGTCCTCTGAGAGGGTCCATCCAGCAGCCAACAGAAACAGATGCAGAGACACCCAGACATTAGATGGAGTTCAGGGAGTCTTACCAAAGAGTTGGGAGAAGGACTGAAAGGCCCAAAGAGGTCAGGAACTCCACAGGAAAACCAACAGAGTCAACTAACCTGGATCCTTGGGGGTTCCCAGAGACTGAATTACTAAAGTGTGAGCAGAGGCTTGATCTAGGCTTCCTGAACTTATCTAGTAGATCAGCAGTTTTTTCTTCATTTAGGTCCCTAACAACTGGAGCAGGAGCTGTCCCTGAGCCTATTGGCTGCCTACTTGTGGATTCTGTGCCCCTAACTGGGCTGCCTTTTCTTTTCTTTTCTTTCTTTTTTTTTTATATGTCAAATTTTACTTTCTTTTTTTTTTAATTCTATATAATTTATTTACATTTCAAATGATTTCCCTTTTCTAGCCCCCCCACTCCCCGAAAGTCCCGTAAGCCCCCTTCTCTTCCCCTGTCCTCCCACCCACCCCTTCCCACTTCCCCGTTCTGGTTTTGCTGAGTACTGTTTCACTGAGTCTTTCCAGAACCAGGGGCCACTCCTCCTTTCTTCTTGTACCTCATTTGATGTGTGGATTATGTTTTGGGTATTCCAGTTTTCTAGGTTAATATCCACTTATTAGTGAGTGCATACCATGATTCACCTTTTGAGTCTGGGTTACCTCACTTAGTATGATATTCTCTAGCTCCATCCATTTGCCTAAGAATTTCATGAATTCATTGTTTCTAATGGCTGAATAGTACTCCATTGTGTAGATATACCACATTTTTTGCATCCACTCTTCTGTTGAGGGATACCTGGGTTCTTTCCAGCATCTGGCAATTATAAATAGGGCTGCTATGAACATAGTAGTACATGTATCCTTATTACATGGTGGGGAGTCTTCTGGGTATATGCCCAGGAGTGGTATAGCAGGATCTTCTGGAAGTGAGGTGCCCAGTTTTCGGAGGAACCGCCAGACTGATTTCCAGAGTGGTTGTACCAATTTGCAACCCCACCAGCAGTGGAGGAGTGTTCCTCTTTCTCCACACCCTCTCCAACACCTGCTGTCTCCTGAATTTTTAATCTTAGCCATTCTGACTGGTGTAAGATGAAATCTTAGGGTTGTTTTGATTTGCATTTCCCTAATGACTAATGAAGTTGAGCATTTTTTAAGATGCTTCTCCGCCATCCGAAGTTCTTCAGGTGAGAATTCTTTGTTTAACTCTGTACCCCATTTTTTAATAGGGTTGTTTGGTTTTCTGGAGTCTAACTTCTTGAGTTCTTTATATATATTGGATATTTGGGCTGCCTTTTCTTGCCTCACTGGGAGAGGATGCATCTAGTTCAGCAGCAACTCCATGCATGGGGGGAGGGGGCATGGGCGTGTTAGTGTGAGGTGACACCCAGAGGGGGGTCTTTCCTTTCTCTGATATTGGGGTGTAAAGTGAATAAGTAAATACATTAAAAAATTTTCTTATGGCACTTTCATTTTTATTCACACAAGTTTTGCATGCCACCCATGCAATCATATTTTCTGAAAAGTTTCCGATTCACAGCAGCTAGTTTTCCATTCTAATTCACTTACCTGCTGCTCAGTCCATTGCTTTACCATCCAGCTTCTGTCACGGGAAATTGAATGGATGAAGCTGCTTACATCTCCCATCAATAGGCAACATAAAATCTGGGGACAGGTCAAAGATTGATTTGTTCCTTGATATGAGTAGTGGGCTCTCTTTGGATGCATGGTTTCTGTGCAATGTAGAATTACTGGTTCTCTTGTTAATGATGCTAGGGACACTATTCTGAGTGATGCTAAATTAGAGATAGCTCCTGAAGTATCTGGTGCATGGGAATGGTAGAGAGAGGCAGAGTTATGATTCTTGAAGTTAGCCATGAGACCCAAATACTTTTTAGGGTGCCAGCTCGTAGCAAACTTTGCCAGAGAGACTTATGAACATGAGCAGTTTCCTAATTAACCTTTGGGAAGATCCACGTTTCAGGGCCAGGTGATCACTTCCTCCTTGTCCCAGCTCTGTGTCTGTCCCTTCCCTTGGGACAGGACTCTTCTCAGAGTATCAGAGGCTCTAATTTTTACAGTTAACCCTTTATAACTGTCATAGTTGCCCAATTGCCATCAAACTCTGCCTGATTCCGAAGTCAGATGATGATACCCACATGTCTTTTCAGTTTCCTCATGAATTCAACAAGTGACACATTGAAATATCTATCCAAGTCCAGAAAGTTTATATCTACTGGGTTTTTTTTTCCATTTTAACCAATCTAGATAGTTTGGTATAGAAGGTTAAATTAACTCAAAGAAGTTGTTCTTTGTAAATCAATAATGACAATATCCTATATTTCAGATTTCTTTGGGTTGCTGATGAATCAATTTTTAGATGATTTTGGCCAATATATGAGTCATATTTAATGAGTTAATGTTTCAATTTTCATAAGCTTTGTTCTATTTCACAATTGAATATGAGATAATTTACCTAGTAGTTTAAACTCTGAAGGTAAGGCAAACATCACGTCTATTGGTTACTCTGCTGATGTTTATTGGGGTAAAGGGAAATGATTTTTTAATTAAACTTTATGTTTCCTTCTTTGCATTAGGAAATAGAGATAATTATCAAGTAAAATATTAGTCCTTAACATGTATCTGATTTCTAAATATCCACTATTGGTACATCCCTAGCAGTGCCATTAATTAACCATATCTGAAGATTAAAAATGAACAAACCATTGGCCAGTATCTTGTACACTGAACAAGATCACCCTAAGTGAATGCTATAAATCATGTGTGAAATGCAGAGGGATTCACCAAATGTCTTTAGTGAGTCAAACAGGAAGACTTTCATGATGTGTGTAGCTGGACCAAGACTACTCTTGCACGTTCTCAAGGGGGTAGGTAACAAGTGCAGGCAGTAGACATAACTGATGGCCCTCCCCTCACTCAGGGCCTCCTGAGTATCATTTGCAAGAACAATCTGGAAAGATTTGCCAAGCCTTCCTAGTCATCCACACGCTTCTACCCAGTGACATCTCAGTTGTATCTGAGAACCACAGGAAATCAGTTTTTCAGCAGTTCCATCAGACACAATGATTTTCAGTTAAAACTATGACATGAGGTGAAAGTAATGATTGGAAAAAACATTCAGTGAAAACTGTCTTCATTGATCTTTATGTACA
Source organism: Apodemus sylvaticus (assembly GCF_947179515.1). Taxonomy (NCBI): domain Eukaryota; kingdom Metazoa; phylum Chordata; class Mammalia; order Rodentia; family Muridae; genus Apodemus; species Apodemus sylvaticus. The sequence goes on along the minus strand of NC_067478.1, from coordinate 42,616,595 downwards.
AAATTTTGCTAGAAATAGGAGAGTAACAGGGGAGGGACATGGTGGACTGTTTTCTCTCCACTCTTAATGTAGTTGAGATAAACTTTTAAAGAAAAGGAAGCCGCATTCATATATTAGTTTGTTCCAGTAATGAATAGTTTCTATATTTTCTGCTTGGGTCTTAGCTTTGACAATTTTTAAAAAATTTGTAACATGAAATGACAAAATTAAATTAACCAGAATTCTCTTATAGTCATTATCCAAACTCAGCAATTTATGCATAGTAACACAGTATGGTACAAACAAAAAGTCACAAAATACGGCTGAAGTATATTCCATAGATATCGACCTGTAGCAAACTCGTTCATAAAACAAATTCATATACTGAGTCACTCATGCCAGAGTCCAACTCCCTATCTCGCAGTTCTCTGAATTAGCCTTTGTGGATGACTGTGCTTTTGAAAAGGAGTTATTTGAAGCATACACATATTGAAATGAAACAATAACCATTTTATTTGTTTAGATTTTAAACCAATTTTTTTAACAGGGGGATCTTATTTTCCTATTTAGCATTTAGAATCATTATAACTGGTTTTTAGTATTACCTTTACCTTATCTCTAGGTACTATGTAAATGATTGTCCATGCCTGGGCAGGCCAATCCTATTTTCCCATATCTGGTTTCTATGTTCTCCAACTCTATGAAGTTGGACCACAGTCTTAATAGAGTCAACCCCTTCTTACATCAATTTAAACATCTCTTCTACTTTCAGTCATAGACTATGAAAAATTACCTTCTTTCTCCATAGATAACTTCTGCATCAGTTTTTTTTCTGTCTTATAAATAAGAAATTGGGCTAGAGACATACCTCTGTGATAGAGTGTTTGCCTGACACACATAATACCTTCAGATCATTCTCCAGTACAGAGACAAAACACAGGCAACATAATGGTTAAGAGAGCACATGGTCCTGGATCCAATCCTAGCCCTCCACCGTGGGCGAAAATGGATCTCAATGACCTAATTGATTTCTCTGGGTTTTATTTTCCTCTCAAATAGAGTGAAGGAAATGTATGTGTCAGTGAGTAATTGTTAGGACTGCGTAAAATATAAAGAGCTGGGGAACAGTGCCTAATACACAGGAAATGAAGGAAACTCAGTCATCATTGATTTGTGGTTTTCTATTAAGAATATTTCAACAAACAATCTGTCTGATGATGAATATATTAAAGAAAGTGTAGGTCCATTGTATCTTTAAAGGCTCCAAATCAGCATGCCCCTCAAAGTTGTCTGTTTATAAATATATCACTTGAGATCTGGAAGTACCCATGCAACAATTTCAAATAAATGGGCTCAGCTACCAAGGTACTGGCAGGGTGAGAGAGGAGGGAGAAGTGTCCCAGGGTAAAGAATCCAGGGCACACAGTTTGCACCCATTCCCTCTGAGGTTGGATATAGCCTTCAGCAGTATTTTAACCAGGTGACCAGTGCTGCATCTGCCTAGGAAGCATCTGTGGCCCAAGTTTTACCATGTAGAGGTGTTGCCAGGCAACACCTCTCCTAAGGATGCCCATCATCTTCAGCCATCCTCAGAAACTGCCCAAAGCATCTAGTCCCTGCTTTCTCCTTTGCAGAACTTGTGGGAAGACAGCTGAATACAGCCCCAGTACTACAGAGCAAAATAGAGTAGAGCAGCAGGAAGCCAAGAGACCACAGCTCAGCATCATAGAAATACATGTCAGATGCACTGTCAAAGAAGAGATGGTGGTCATCAAGATAACGTAATCCAACTTCAAGTTGGAAGACAAAATGCAAATATTCTTTCTTGCCTGCTTTTTAATGCTTCAAGAATTGATTTTGTTTCAGCCATGTTCCACTAGTTTATCCTGACACCCAAATTCTGCTCCAGAGCTTTCTAGAGGTTTCTATTATATGTGTTCCCAAAGCAAAAACATTGTAAGCCATGATTTTTTTTTTTTAAAAAAGAAGGCCAAGAAAGTGTTTTCCAACACAGAGATTCTGACCTTTGGAGAAATGGTAAGTTCTCTCGTAGCTCCTGATGATCAGTGCTGTTATCATGGTGATATGTTCCCTCAGATGCATTTGGGTCAGCAAGTGGGCATGGAGCTTCTGAAAAGCATCCTCAGCAAATGCAAGTCAGGCCAAGAAACTGGCAACGACTAATGATTACTGTCCACATGGCAAAAGTGTGACCCATGACCAGACATTGCCTCACTATGTTGTCTGGACAGAAGAGAAACCCTGGCTTCTAACTACTTCTCTTTTATTGCATTGTACTATTTTTATTTTGTTTTCTTTTGTTTTTCAGTACATCCCAAGCATAGTTTCCCTTCCCTGCATCTCTCCCAGCTCCTCCTCCCCTCTCCCCAAGATTTATTACTGCATTTGCCTTCAGAAAAGAGAAGGCCTTCCAAGGATGCTAACAAAATACAGCATAAGAAGATACCAGAGCACTAGGCATAAAACTTAGCATAATTTTTTAATTTTTAAAAAATTAAAATAAAAATAAAAAAAACAAGCAAACACTTATCATAAAACCTATATCAGGGATGGACAAGGCAACCCAGTAGGAGGAAAAGGGTACAGTGAAGAGGTGAAAGAGTTAGGAGTCCCCCCAAAACACCAAGCTAACATTCTACATAATTCTTTTTAAAATGTTTACACTTGAAAGCAGCTGATAAATCTTTTAAGAATATTTTTTCATATTTCTAACAGCAGCTGTACACATACTGTCATGGCTATTTTCTGACTGAAGTCTGTAGGGGCAAGCAGGGCATGCTGGAAGCTATGTTAGAGCCAGGAGCCAGGAGCCAGGAACCTGTGAATCCTCCCATCCATCTGCTGGCACTGCACAGAGAGCCAGGGGCCGGAGGTTGGACATGTCACAGAGTGGAAACAAGGATGCAGGCTACCCACAGGTACATAAATACAAATGGCTGCTTATATGATGTATTTGATGGACTTCATGTTAGGGACCAGGAACATCTTCTCTCCCATTCTTTTATCTCTTTTTACTAGGACTAATTCTTTATTTCTTTAGTAACACAATAACATGTTTCCTTCTTCCTCCATCACTTTAGGGTGAGCCCTGGTATACCACATCTGTCGGACAGGTTAAGAAACAAAGAGAAGCCTAGAGTGAGCACATGTCAGAGATGTTAAAACCAAGGGAGGATGGGCAAAAGAAATGTATTGCAGCCACTGAAGTTCCTGTGTTATTTTAAGGCAACACAAGCGCTAGGAATAGTGCATGCGGTGGTATCTTTCAGATGGAAATTTACATTATTTCCTGTTTCTCTGAACCTTAGAGATGGTACAGGTAAAGTCGCTCAGCACAGAGCACAGCTTCAAGAGAAGGCTCCACTTGGTCTTGGTTCAGTTTCTAGAAAGAGCAAGTGCACTGCTGGCCATTCTGATGTAAAAGTTGATTTTGTGAACATGAGAAAAAAAGGTAAAGACATCAGTGGGGCATGAAGTTTCTTCTCTGTGCTGCACTGAGTGTGTATTTACATGTGTTTGTACAGCTGGCTTCTACTTGTCCGTGGAGTGGGGAGCTAGTGGAGAGAGCAGGCCTGACCGTGGCTTCCAGAAGCAGCCAGCAGTAGAAATCACAGAAGGAAACACCTCATGTCATTGGACTTTTATGATCCCAAAGAAGGTGATAACATGAAAGACTGGCTAAGATTTCTGGGTACTAAATAACAACAACAATAACAATAAATATTTGGAGATCACTTCAGGGAGTAGAAAAAAGAAAGGGATAAAAAGAGTTGGGGGAAATTTTTATTGTGGAGTTGACTCCATCACTAGCTCTCTTTGACTTCTTTGCCATAAAAAGACACTAATACTGAATGCCCAAGAGAGAATTCTCATGGGACATGAGATCTGAGCTGAGACTTGAAGGAGCCAGGTATGGATTGATCTGACAGAAGTTCAGTCAGGGAAACAGCAATCACAAAATCCCTCAGGCAGAAATGAACAGCTAGTGCCCAAAGAAGTGAGACTGGTGGTTGGGCTAGGGCAGAGAGCGCACACAGGGGCAGGCTGGAGTGGAGGTGGAACAGCAGATGGGAGCTTCATTACAGCAAGGTTGTTCTACAACCAGTGACAGACTGTCAGAACATGGAAGCTGTGATCCGAGTAATGACTAAAAGATTGTTCTGGCTGCTGCCTGGAGACCAGCAGAGGGACTCGATGGAAGCGAGAGCCGGGTTTAAATCCTACTGCTGTAGATAGAATCGGACTTGGGAGGGGGCATTGGTGGTACAGAGAAGGGGCAGAGCCTCTATTGTAGAGAAGTCAACAGGGCCAGTAGCTCACATGGGTATGAGGGATGGTGGGGCGCTGCTCTAAGTCAAGTGTAAAAAGCTAGGGGCACCCCAGCTTGACGCTGCCTCCAGTGAGTAATGCAGAGAAAATAGCCAAGAGGAAGGCTCTTGAATATCCCAGGGAAGGAAGATGGGGTAAGAGAAAGCAAGGCAAAGTTTTTATTCCAGCCATTGAGGAGAATGTGCTAGAATGATCACCAGTAGGATCACATCACTGTCGGTAATTTAGTTAACAATTTTGCTTATTTCCAATGCCTCAGTTTCATCAGGGAAACCAGAGATGCAAGGCCTGTATTACAGAGGCAAGGTGGGTGTGGCATGAGGTTAAAGTATGGCCCTGGGCTGAAGCACTGGGCACAGTTACAGCATGGTGCTGAGGAAACTGAACTTGTCATTATCATCAAGCCTCTGTCCCTTCCAATGTCCCAGAAGCTCAGCACTCTTGTGCTGAAAATAGAGCTGAGGAAATGATTAGACAATTAGGTCATTTCCACCCTGAACCTTCAATGCACATCACTTGTTTTGTACTTAGCTGAGACATCTATGAGAAGTAGGATGGGACTGTGCTTCTGAGTTCATTCTCCCCATCCGGGGCTTCAGTTCTTAAAAGGATTCCAATAGACAACACAGGCACCACACAGCAGTGTGCAGGGCATCTTTGCTCCCAATAGGTTTTATCTACCAAAGTTCCTCTGTATTGAGACTCCTCTACAAGGAGACCTCTGCATTCAGATCCACAAAGGTACCATTTACTAGAAGTTCCAGACTTTATGCTGTGCTCTGTTGACTCGTTTCTTCAGGGTGATACTGCATGTTGCCTTAGAGAGACCTGTTCTCCCGGGATGGGCCTCTGGAAATAGGTCTGTCATTTTAGAGAGCGTGGTAACCTTCAGGCACCATTTAGTGAATTAATGTTTTGATACAACAAATGAAACCCTAGTGGTTCATTCAGGAAGGATGCAACTCTTCTGCAGAAACTGAAAACAAATGGCACTAGCAGCAGCGAAAAACATTTCTTGAGTAAATAACAATTAGTAAGACATTTGTCTTTACAATGTTTCTCCAAGAAATCCATGAGGCACCACAATCTCATTATGGTTCTAGCATCAAAGAACAGAAGTAAAAACTGCATCAAGAGATATTTAGAAGATGTGATGTATTTTTACAGCTAGCAAGAAAATCTGCAGCGATGATTTTATAAAGAAGGAACAACAAACTCTATTCACAAGTGTAAACATGAAAAGATGGGCCTGTTCTATAATTGAAAGATACAGTTCCTTCATGAAACTAGTGACATATTTCCAACAGCTAAGTCTCCTGTGAGCATTTTCTAGGTGCCAGACATATTGCAACTGCTATTTGTGCCTTAATTATTTAATCTCTACAGCGGGCTGATGGTTCTGCTATGATCATTCCCATGTCACAGACATGCAAATGGATACGTGGGGAGGTAATTGACTTGGCTAGAGTTAGCACTGGCAAATCTCGACTAAAATCCAGATGCTCCCACTCCATGGCCTGGCTTCTCAGTCATGTACAGTAGCCATGTTTTTCAAACTTTTATGGTCCTTAGGGAATCATTTTGCATGGTACACCAGCACATGGAGTTTTAGAAAGCAACATCTAGCCTAATGATGTGGAGTTCTTTATGCTGTCTCATTTCTTTTTTAAAACTCTCTGGTTGAGACTCATCGGAAGTTTTACTATTAACGCTAACCAAGGGAGTGCCCGTCAGCTTTCAGATACTGCCACGGTGCATAACACTCGGCATTTTTGATTCCCTCCATCTTCATGTTGTAGAGAGTAGGGTGATTCATTATGAACCTTTTTAGAAAAGGAGAGGTACCAAATCATCTTCTTTCTTATTAATTATCCCCCCTCACAACCTTTTCTGTGTCTAGTCAGATAACTAGCCAGCAAGAAAAGGTTTGGGGAAAGTAGAATCGATTTTCTAAAGTGCTCTCATTCCTCCTCCTTGGTTTTCCTTTCTTTCTTTTTTTATTTTTCCACCCAAATTATGGACCATTTTAATGAAGAATAAAATCATCACTCAAAAAATCCAATCCTCCTGAGCTCTAGAATAATGGCATTTTTTTTTTTTTTTTTAGTAATGAAACATGCAAACTACTGTCGGGTCCATTAATAGTCTCAATTTTTAATCTCTCAGATGATGGAACATTAAGGTTTCCATAGCAGCAGCTTCCAGCTGTTGGGGGATTCCAGGCTTTCAGTCCTGAGACAATTAGGGTGAAGCATTGCCAAGCCTTTCCAGCATTTCTGTGTCTTCATTATGCAGTATTCAGTAGTTTTAAAGCACTGATTATCATGATGTATCAGTCTAAAGGGCTTGACATCTTGATGCCTATCCTGGGAGAAGAAAGTCGTTTGGTGCAGCTTATCACCAGGAGCTGCCTGGCATATCTGGATGATGGGAGTGTGATCGTTATCTTCAGTGCATGCCTTATGAATTAATAAAAGTCTAGGTGAGTCCAATTATAGATAGCTCATGTTCTAGGACTCTCTGGATTTTTGATGAAGACAAGAATCAGTGGGTCTAAAAACAAAACCAAGAAGGATTTCTTCATCTTTAGTGTCCATTTATCAGAAAGTAAAAATACGTGTGTGTGGAGTCCAGCTGATTTTTTTGTAAATTAATAGGATTTTTGGAGCAAGTATAGCTAACCAGTGAAAGAAAGACACTGAAAGAAAAAGCAAAATATGATAATGACTTACCCTGTAGCGCTACTCACGGTAGTGAGTATGGTGCACTGTAAAAGATCAACATATCCTACCATCATTAGCTTAAAGTGCATAGCTGGACTTGCTCTTTATGAAGAGGAGTAGGAAGAGGAATTGTGGAAAAGGAAGTGTTGAAAAGAAAGCCACGGGAGACATTATAACAAAATAATATGAGAAAATATACCAGGAACTCAGATTCTGTTTATCCAAATTATAGCATTCCCACAGAACACCATGGATTATCAACAAGGTTATTGTTGACCTTATGAAAATCAGGAAGCCTCTGGGAAAGTCAGTGGTCTCTACTGACCAAATCAGGGTTAGGGTATATATGTCCAGGACTAGAGCATACACTTGAACCTACTTTGCAGCTAAGTGAAACCACATGATTGAGCTGGGGGCCAATAGACTATGAACAGCAAATATATCCATGGGATCTCTCCTCTCATTGGTTTGCTGGATACTGACGTTCAAGATGATTTTTGTGAGTCACAGGTTTGATGTCAATTTAACTGTCAATCTAGTTACTCTAAATAGCTTTGTGGAGTAGTTTGTCTGGCAGACCTTTGTATGAATATAGCAAAAGGAATTCAGTTGTTGTGGTGGGTTAAATCTCTGGGATTTTTAATTGGGGATTCTTTTGTCAAGAGCCAGATTCTCTAGTAATTACCTTGCCTAATACACAAATCAGTATCATTGACACAGGCTGCTGCTGTGACACAAACTTAAATTGTGTGACATTAACAGGGAAATCACTATTCAGTGCCAGAAGTATAACAAATGATGTTTTAACGTGACAAAGCATTGGAGAAACTGGACTAATGTGGAAAACACACCAGGTGCTTACTCGAGGGTCCATTTTGGGGAATCAGTTGGATACAAATAATGAATTGATACCCATTGATGACCTTGGCAAGTTTGACATGGCAGTATAAGAAAAAAGGTATATCATGGAAAATAAATCACCCAGTTCCTAGAAATGTGATGAGGGTTAGAAAGCCAACTTCTTCTCTATCTCAATTTAAGATTTAAAGATTTAAGACTGAGATAGGCCTTGAGCCAAAGAAATCTTTAAAGCCCAGAGTTGCAGCAAAATCAAATTAAGACTGTGTCTTTCCCTTTCAGGATTATTAGCCGCAAAAGAGCTACCATTTGGTTAAGAGATACATAAAACTGGTGAAAGATAGGGAAACCGAGAAGTAAAATAAAATTGAGAATCACATATAGTAGAAGTTGCTGGTAATGGTATGGGCCTAGGGAATATCAGGAAGACAGTAGATCATGAGCCCATTGTGTTTTTAAGGGAATTGCAGCATCTATTATAAAACAAACCAGGATCATGATCTTGGCAAATGGCTGACTCCTTGTGACTAGATTGCTTGAACTTCTCTTACAAATACAGGGAACTATGGCTACCAACAAGGGCATCCAAATCCATTAAGTCCTTAATCCTAAAATTTCATCTGGATATAGAGTTCATGTGGAATTTGGGGAAGGATATAACTATGTTCCATGTATAGGAGGAAGACAAATATTTTGTGAATAAATTGGATCATTATGGCAAGATAATGCTGTGTGTTCTCCAATCTTATTTCCTTCTCTTTCTGGGCAAATGTCCCAGAGCTAAAAGGGTTATTCAACTGAATTCCCATCAAAGATGTGAACAAAATTGATGTGTATACAAAAGCCACACTTTGAGTACAAAATCCAGAGCAAAACTTTCCACTTCTTCATTTTTTCCCCATTACCAAACAGACTGTAAACAATCAGGGAATACCCAACAATCATACCTTGAAGGTGACAGATTCTTAATGACTTGGGTCATGGGAAGATTGAACAAATCTTCTAATGCCTATCTAAGCCACATGGTACTCAAAAATGTTCTTGCCATTTAAAAGGAGCCACTGTTTCATTAGGTGAGTGGATCAACACCCTGCAGTATGCACACACTGTAGAGGCCTACCCAGATACAAGTGAAATGAGCTATCAGTGCATATAAAATCATGACTCTTTCCTATGTGTTTTGAATCTCAAGCACTGGCAAGAAGCTTGCCCAAAAGGATCATTCTGAATCCTTCTACTTATAGCACATTCTGCAGAGGGTTGTCTAGGGATTAAAGAAGATCAGAGTGTTAAATGAGTAAAGGTATCAGATATTCTAGGTGAGTAAAACTATCCTGATTTATAGTATAAAGCGGAGAAGTGGAATATTGTATTGGTAAACTTTTAGAGTAATTTATAAAAGAAATCTGTATTAGATGAAATTTTAAAAATCATTTAGGACACTAGAATCCAAAACAGAATACAGACTCTAAGCATGAATCCCCAGTTGTACTATTAATGTGTAAAGGAAGTAATCTTCTCACTGACAGGGTAAATGCTATTAACTTGCATAATTTTGAAAATCAACAGAGTTGGTGAGAACAAAAGCAGGAGAAACTACATGTAAGAACTGTTCTGTTAATGGTAAAGTTTTATTGAACATGGATTCAAGTGAATAAATCTAAAATCAGTGTACACAGAACAATTAAACACATGATTGGCAAGTGGTAGGAAAAGTCTCTCACTGTGTGAAAGGGAAGCCAAAGCCAAAGATATATATATATATATATATATATATATATATATATATATATATATATATATGAATATGGGATAGATAGAGATATAGATATCACTATATATATGTAGGTAGGTAGATAGATAGATAGATAGATAGATAGATAGATGGATGATAGATGGATAGATAGATGGATGGATGGATAGATGGATAGATGAATAGTTGGATAGATGGATAGATGGATAGATGGATAGATAGATATCCCTTCAATGATAGCTCCTGTCAAAAGAACAGAAAATCCCAACTGAAAGAGCTCTTAATGGTCAATGTTGGAAATATTTAACTGGTGAAATCAAGGTGGTAATATTAAGTCATACCTCAAAATAGTAAAATGTCCATGCATCCAACACTAATATAGTGATAGATCAATAAACAAGGGAGAACAGTCAAATCTCCTATCAGAATAATCCAGAGGGAATGCTTTCTGTAGAGCCTGCCCTCCTGTACCAGGAGTACACCATAGAGATGGGTAGCAATGAGTCACTATAGGAGGTAAACGCAACAAACACTACTATAGATCAGTCATCAGAGTTTCTGTAGAGGGAAGTCATGTTGATAGTGTGTATGAGAAAATGAAATTTTTTTTATGAGTTTCCCCAAAACTCATAATCCAAGCCAAGACCTGAGAAAAACATTTTTTTAAAATACCATTTGTGAAACAGTCTTCAAAATGCCTAAGAAGCATTTCTTTTGGCTGCTAAGGTCATAAAAAAGAAAAGAAATATGAGAAGCGGGAATAGCAAAGAGGGCCTAAGATACAAACTCAGGAAATGTAGCGTATCACAGGAAAAGGACATTAGATAAGACCTAAAAAAGTGTATAGAAAGGAAATATCTGACTTTAATATGTGATAGCATAGCAGACTTGGTTTACTGATCATGAAGAATACTCTCACATTAATTTAGACACTAATTCTAAATTAAGTCTATAATACTTTATAATTTTTAAACATAAAAGGAAATGTGGTAATATTGGGGGTGTATATTCTGTTAATTGCTGAAATAAAACTGAAGGGCTGGATTAGAGGGTTTGTAAAGCCATTTATAGCCTTAAGATTCTGTGATCTTATGACATAAAGTTATTGAGAAATTAATCTCAAACAACATACCCTCTGGACATTGTCTCTTTAAAAAGTCTGATTTCAATAATGAGCCCATTAATTCTTAAATTCAATATCTATACAATAATTACATTGGAAAAAACCCCTAATGCTTAATTTTCTTTTCTTTCGCTAACAATAATCACCATATAATATTTGTCAGATCTTTCCTCACTTTTCCTCACCATAAAAGCAAAATCCAATTGCATTTACTGAGAATGAACTAGCTCAGACTGGAAAGGGTGGTTATTTTTAAACAGGCCCATTCTATTCCTCTTGGGAGCGATGGTGTGCATATTCAAATGCAATCATCATCGGACCTAAGGCCATAACTGTGGTGGTTTGTATTAGCACAGCTGGTGATCAGAGGTGGACCAACATTTCAGAAACACCAAATATGGGAAAAAGAAGGGAAAAGAGATACATTAATTCTTTTTTAAGATGAGAGACGCTTCTCTTTATTACTGTGTGGTATAAAATGGCAGAGAGGCAGGGTGGTAACTATCACAATCCCAGTTGGTGGCTGGAGGATGGAGCGGGCCGGTGGCTGATGTGCTACAAGAAGACTCTGTGACTGAAAGGCTGCTGTGCAGCTGGATCTGACACACATGTGGAAATGTTTTAGCAGTTGAACAGCAGAAGAGTTCAGCCCATGACTAGCTTAAAAAGCAAGGACTTAATGAGCGATGCTCTGAGTTCATGTTTACTCTTATTTCTACCCAAAATAGGCGGTTGATCATTTTAGAAAAGGGAACGAGTATCTTTACTACCTAATGTTTTCCTTAAGCCTTTCAAGAAGAGATTTACTAAAAGTTAAATGATTGAGTTAAAAATCCAGAAGATCCTTGTGGGGTTTTGCTATTGGATTTTTTTAAACTTCTGAACAAACAATATATCTTTATTGATGATTTTTATGTTCTTGTTTTATACTCTGTTCTTTGGAGAATATAAGAAAGTAAAATGAGGTCCTACCACTGTGAAATAATTTAACCCCCTTCTAACAACAGGGCAGAGTAAGTGAGCTCACTAGGAGAAAGAGATCACAGGAGGGCAAGACTAGGAAAAAAGAAAACTAGGAAGAAATTAAATACTATTTCTAAAATATGCTTCAATAAATGTATTCTCAGTACCTGAATGCTTATAGAGAACAATACAGTAAATAACACTTTGGACTACAGGATAAATGTGACCCTGTCAAAATGCCCCACTGATCTCAATAACTATCAGTAAATCTATGGTCAGAAACAACACAGCCATACAAACTCCCTTGCCAATATTCCAACGACAAAGGAGAAGCACACCATCTTTATACTCTGCCTCTTAGATCCCTGTCCAGTTGTTTAGTTTTATCTAGGAATAAGAGTTAGCAAGTAATAAAATTACAAATTCAAAATTGAAATGGATCTTTTTTTAGCAGGTCATGAATTGAGACATACAAAGGTGCTCTACCGGGTGTTACAGAACCCTAATTTCTTCAGAGTACCTTAATGCTTTCATCTCTTTTTCTGTTGCTGTGATAAAATACTCTGACAAAAGCCACAAAGGGAGAAAGGTTTATTTGGATGCATGGTTCATTAGTGTACAACATGATGGCAGAGAAGTCAAGGGAGCAGGAGCTGGAAGCAGACACTCAAAATATATCCACAGTCATGAAGCAGAAGTCAATGAATATATAAATACTGCTGCTCATCTTTCTCCATGGATATAGTCTAAAATCCTAGCTGGGGGACAGTGGCATAAATGTCACACCTCAATTGTCAAACTCAAGATAATTTCCAATGTACATGACTCAAAAGCCCATCTCTCAGGTGATTCTAGATCTCATTCAATTGACCATTGAGACTAACCATATATGAGTAGGCAGAAAGGCACAAAGCAAACAGGCTAACATCAGTTCCTGATGTCCCTAAGAGAGAGGAACCACTGTCTTATACCCAAGCAGGATGATTGGCCCTTATTATTAGTTGCTGTGACTCACCCAGTGTTGGGGAAACTGTCACTTTTCTAAGCTTAGTCTAACTGTGAACCAACCACCATTCTGCCTTGACCAAGTCTACTGAGATCAAAGTTCAGTCCAGAAACAATCTCCCATGAAGTTTATTGTATAGCAGTCAAAAGTCCATTTCTGCCTTAGTCCCCCTCACCCCTACCACCTATTATTTTAAAACCACAGAAAGCTATTCTTATATTCATTCTGGGAGAATCATTAGAGGACAATGTAAATAGAAGAATCTTCTTCTCTGGCCAAAGTTCATCAACTCTTAGGACATAGCTGATGCCAAGTAAATCAGATCCTCACTGCTCACAGTGAAAAAGAGACATACGGGGAAAGGGACAGTATTCTGTGTGTGCCCAGTAGATGTTGGCTTGTGTGGCAATCAAGGAAACTTGGCCAATTACTTTTAAGGATATCACGATTCATGAGAATTTATACTAATCACACTTCTTTCATAACTGTTCTAAGTCATGTCCACCACTTCATCTCCAGAATGCGTGCTTTGAACTTTATCTACACATCTATTTGTGTTTAGTCGCTCTCGAGTCTTTGCAGACAGAAGGAAGCATCCCCCTTTTCACACTTAGAAGTAAACACGGATAACTCAGCGGAGAAATTAGTAGAGATAAAGGTACAGAATTTTTTTCTTCTGACAAATATCAAAACTAAAGGCATTTTGCCAGTAACCTTGTCATTCGCCCCCCCAAAATTGTTAATATTTTAGGGAAAAATACAACAAAGTCTAATACTTTCCCTTCTCCTGTTTGCTGAAAGTTTCCATGTAGAAAAAGAAAAGATGAATATGTAAACATTTGCTATGATTTGATGTGAAAGGGCAGGCGTAAATAAATCTCCTATGATTACTTTGACAGTTGTACAACCTTTGTCTTTTTCCATTGCTACAAAGTATCACAGACACATGATTGAAGGGAATTTACTTCTCTTAGGTCTGGGTGTTGGGAGGCTTGAGGTCAAGCCGACAACAGAGTCAGTGTCTGAAGACCACACTCTGTTTTCAAGAAGGTTCCTTGTGGATACATCCTCACGTGATAGAAGACAGACTGTCACAGAGACACTATGCAAGAATACTGATCCCATTCATGAAAATGGGCTAGTTCAACTACCTTTCTGCAGACCCAGCATTTGCTACTATGCATTGACAATAAAAATTCAACATATGATTGCCATTCAGATCAGAGCACCACAGCAAATGCCATATCCCACAGCTACTCTTTAAACTGGGAGCCACGCTTCACTGATGACAGTTGTTGGTTCTTTGTACATAGAAGCTCAATATGGATTGGTTAACAGATGGAGAGGGGTTGATGTCTCTATTAGGCAGCACTATTCCTACAATAATATCTGTTGTGCTGGACAAAATAAAACATCTGCTTGTAAATGTGTCAAAGCTTCAGAGTTAAATTGTTTTACTGTCCTTCAAGATCTTAATGAGAGAGTTAAGTTTATAAGGAAAGAGACATCGCATTAGGTTAGGAACATGGTCTTCCTTGCCTTAGATGGTTATGACTCTCCTGGATGCGCCTGGTGATCCCAGAGTAGTAAATGCCAGGTGACTGGTGCTCTTATAAAAGAGGGTGGGACCTGCAGGGAGGGACACTCCAGAGAGGTGAATGGATGGATGGCCACATGTGTCAAGGCAGTATAAGGGCAGACACCAGCAAGCCAAGAACAAATACCCGATTCAACTTCATCTTGACCATCCAGACATGTATGCAAAAACTTCTGTCATTTAGACCTCCAGTCTGTGGAATTTTGTTGTACTAGCCCTTGAAAACTAATCTAATTCAACAAACATCCCACGCCCCCAATTAATGGAAGATTTTGATTTTTCAGGAGCTATATACAGTCTCTCAAATCTATTATTTTATCAAGTATGCAAACTATTCTCCGATACCAACACTCCCGGGAACATACCTGGGAAAGTGTCAAACATTAATGGACTTCCCCTGCAAGCTCCTTTCTTGTCTCTCTTCTGTATGTGGCATAACAAGGCTGTCATTTTGATTTCCAGGCTAGAACCAAAGTTATCTATCAGATATAATTTATGCCCTACACGTGGGGCATAGAAAGAAGCAACATCAAGTCCTATCTGGTCCCCCATCTTCATTATAGGCATCCTAAACTCCCCTCTGGTGACACTGGAGTCCATATCTCATGTACACATTGTAAAAATTACCCCCAAGCTGCTCTGCCTGCCTCTCTCAGGGTGTTCTTAGGGGCCCTAGCTCTACATTGTAGTTAAGTTTATTTAGTCTGGCTGGAGAAAAATCACTTCGGTTACCAGAGAACTTCCCGTGGAAAAATTTCTCTTATAGTCCAGGGTTTTCACAATATATTACAGATATAAATCTGACACTAATGGTGCAGACTTGTCCCATGTGACAGAATGAGCCCTAGAGCAAAATTACTGCTTTGGGGGAGTTCTTCTTGCTAGCTTTTAGCTTCTTCTGATGCCCATAATCTGGTGAAGCTACCAGGAATCAGGGTCCCTCCTTTACATTTCACAGACACCGAATCTGGAAGAAGTTCTAACACTTATTTGTTCAGCTGTTCACTTTGGAAATATTGTCTTCTTCTTTGTTCCATGGTGGGCTGGATGCTTCAGCAACAGTCCTTTCAGCTTTTACAAAAAAAAAAAAAAGTTTTAAATTTTGTTTTGTGGTCTGGGAATAGAAATAGATAAAAATTAGTCTAATAGTCTTACCTAGACCCCATCTTCAGAATACAGACAACCCAGATTCCCTCATGGAAATTATATATATATATATGTGTATATATATATATGTATATATGTAATTATGTATATATATATATATATATGTATATATGTATGTATGTGTACACACACACACACACACACACACACACAGCACACACACACCCCAAACACATAAAAAGGAGCCAGAGAATGAGAAAGCAGTTCAGAAAAGCAATCAAAGGATTTTTGTGAGGGAAAGAAAAAGGACTCCACCCGGCTTTTTCAGAAGGACGTGACTGGCTCACAAAGCTGAAGGAAGCGCAGAGCAGGGAGCAGACAGAGCTTTGGAAGATGAGCCCTGAGTGAGACTTGCGAGCAGATTGTCCAGGGGATTTTCCACGGAGCTGATATGGGGGTAGGCAGCTCCTTTCTCATTACATAATCTGGTTACTGTGGAGAAAGTGAGGCAGCAAGGAAAACCAGTTTGCTCTGGAATCTGATTTACTCGGTGGCCACAATGAACTTCCCAACCAAGTAAATTCTAGTTCCTATTGTGAGTTGGGGGTAGAACGTGGCTTGGTAGTACAGCTGTTGTTTAGAGCAAAGGCAGTATCTGAAATTAGCATCAACACACAACAGGTTTTATTTTCTTTCTTAAATTAGCTGTCTTCATGAAGCTGGTTTTCTTATATTAAATATCATGATAATAGTACCTTTTTATCCATTATCCAAATGGGATGTCACTTTTCCCACCAAATTTAGCAACTGGGAAATTTTTAGACAAGGTATTTGGTGCTGCAAACTTATGGGAACTAGCATTACTGAAAGTGGATATGTTTGAGACAGTTCTTGTAATGGACTTGTCTGTACATGCCTGGCTTAATATCTCCCCTAGAAGATGAAAATATCATTCAATGTTGGCGTAGACACTGGTTGGGGGCCGACTGCTCCACTCCCCATTCCTTTCTCTTGGAAAGCAAAGCCACAAAGCAAAGCTCAACACAAACAACCAGATAGCAGGCGCAAATGCTAAATGGGAAATTAACTTCGAGTGGGCGAGACAGGCTACTAAAATTCTGCCTTCCCCCGCTAAATTTAGCCCCCTCCCCCAAATCTGTCTGAGCCATTCTAAAGCGTTTCTGGATTCTTGAGGCTGCCTGATCACACATTTCATCAAGAGGCTGAGGACTAAAATAGAGAAAGGAAATAGTTATCCCTGAAATTTAGAAACATTTCTAATTAAAGTATCTATCCACACCCTGTTCCACACAGGAAGGAGATGGCTCTTCTTTGCTGGACAAGAGCTACCACACTTTGTCATGGATTCCCTAGAGGCATCCATCCATGCTTCCCTTGTGGACCAGCAGAGAGGACACGGGGCAGCTGATGCTAGGGGGGGAAAGCAGCATTGTCCTTTGCGTCAGCAGACGTGTTTCCAGGAACTTTTCTATGAGTATTAATTCCAGGTGAATATTAAAATGCATCATGAATAGTTTTAATGCATTGAATTCATTCCCCTCTTCTGCAACACCCCCGTTCAACCTTTTCCAAAGGTCACTTTATCAATACAATCAGCAATTTCTTTTCTTCCATGCTTCAACTGCCACCAATGTAATAAAGTTAGAAGTCAGCAATTACACAGAGGTGACAATGACTTGTTTTTTTTTTTAAGAATTATATTTGAATTACTCTATTTTATAATCATATAGCATATAAAATGTATTTTCAGGTTTTTTCCATTGTCAGAATTATACAGCCCATGGCTTTGAAATCAATACTCAGAAATAAATGTGTAGTTCACGCCTGACTTTCTATATAACCTTGAAAAAGACATTTACCATGTCTTGGCTCAGCTCCTCTATCTGTAAAACAGGGAGAAAAATATTGACTTTACTAATAGGACTGTGGGTCAGATTAGTTACCCCAGCTTCATGAACTGCTTTTAAAAAAATTTTGTCAGGCTGCAGAAATCACGCCTGGGCAAAGCGTGTATTTATTTTGTCCACTCATCCAAACACTAGCCTTTCCCATCCAAATCACTCATCCTTCCTTCCCATGCACTAGCTTTTCATAGGTGAAGAAGCAGCAGTGGTATACGCCACCAGTCCTCCCTCCTGCAGGAGTCCCATGTAAGTGAGACAATATATAAAATGATATCTAGAAGGACAGAAGTAAAAAATTCAATCCTATAACTGATAGAGTTTTAATGGGCAACACAGTGGGTTCTTTCACATCCTTGGTATGTTGATATCATAATCATTTTTATCATCATCACTTTTATCTGGTTTGCTCACAATTAGCTCTGGACCAAATGCTGGGCTAAGCTTTCAGCGTTATTATTACCTTCTTCAATCTTAGGATCCACTGACAGAGTCTTAGTCTATTCTGTGTGGCTTTATGGTGGTGTTTCACAACCTTGCTAATGCTGCAACCCTTTAAATATAGTTCATGCTGTAGAGACCCACAACTATAAAATTATTTTTGTTGTTATTTCATAACTGTAATTTTGCTACTGTTATGAATCATAATGTAAGCATCTGTGTTTTCCAGTGGTTTTAGGTGACCCCTGTGAAAGGGACAACAAGATCTCCAAGAGGACACGATCAACAGTTGAGATCTTCTGTTTTATGGGGATCTTACAGATGTGTACTTTTAAGAAAAATATATGTGGTCCTCACACTTCTGGAAGTTCAATATCAAGGTCCTGACATCTGGCAAGAGCCATCTTTCTACGGCATCCTAGAGCAGCACGTAAAGAGAGGCGCCGGGACTAATAATCTTGCACTTTCTGTTCCTTCTATAATCAACATGAATTCATCCACAACAGGAAAGCCTTTATGATGCAGACCCCTCTACTTTATAATCATATCGGATATAAAATGCATTTTCAGTTTTACAGATTCCGACCCTCAACACCGTAATTATGCTTCGGACTGATTTACAGTTCTTCTTCTTTGGGAGAGAGGTTCAAACCATAGCAGAAAAGATTTGTTATTATTCTTTCCTTTTTACCCAGAGATTAAATGTGCTGAAGCCACATGGCTAGTAAAAGAGGTAGAACCAGAACCCAACCTCAGTTCTAAGTAGCCGAGGTGTTTAGTTGTATACTTCCCCTGTAATCTCATTCTGATCGAATCACTCATTGAGTGAAAACAGTGTTATAACCCAGTGCAGTATGAAAAGGAAGAAGACACCAAGAAGTTGGCAATGTTGTGGGTATAGAAAATATTCCAAATAAAAGAGTCATCATTGTTGATGTTGTTAAAAAGGATCATATGAAACCAAATAAGACAACCTCAGGAAAAACCTTCAGCCAACCACTTAGAATAGAATACAAGCAGAATTCAGAACAGACTTTAGATCCAATATATCCCAGTAGAATTTTTCTCATACTCCCTAACTTATTTTAAAATATGTTTAATGCTTTTAAAATAAAGATTAAATCTGAAGGGATAT